>NC_133771.1:134910922-135070258 GCF_003597395.2 Chelonoidis abingdonii
GACCCCACCCCTAGCCCAGGACCCTCACACTCTCCTCATCCCATCCCTTCCCACCTTATCTGGGGAGGGCCAGGGAAGGATGTCTCTGGCCTGGCTGGAGCTGTTCTGGCAGGCCAGACTGGGAGGTGCAGCCACACCATGTTCCAGTGGGCTGGGCAGGGCAGCGTGGCACAGCTGCTTCAGAGGCTGGGGGGAGAGCAGTATGGCCAGAAGTGGAGAGATTCTGGCCCCACCTCTTCCCTTTTGGCTCTGTTGCCTCTCCTTGCTCCCTCTGTTGGAGGGAGGGTCTGTGTCCCACCTCTCCCTCTCTATACCTGTAAATAAGCTGAGCCCCTTTTCTGGTGCTTCCCTTTTTTACTAAAAAAAATTTGGCTTATGAACGAGTATATACAGTAATTAAAATAGACCTAGATCCAGTGGCCAAGAAAGAAGCTTTACTCTCTGAAAAGAAGAGCAAATGACCACCATCCAGAAAGGAAGAGTTAGTAAAAAGGAGGACAAAATAATCAGACCAATGAATTCAGTTAGGTTTTACCAGGCCTTGTAGAGTAAGGGTGGGCAGGGGAGAACAGGACGCTGGTGGCATACTGAGAGAGGGATTTGTGCAGAATGAATACTTTTATTAATAAAACTATGAAGACCAAAGTGTAAAATAATTATTTTGAGGCTTCTGAAAGGATACTAAGAGGATAGAAAGCAGTGTTAGTAGTTGCTAACTATGTATACAAGTATTTTGGTATACAACTTTACACTCCTCAGTCCCTTCAGTTTTTCCACATATATGCTTTTTAAAGCTGGTCACTTCAGTGATACTTACTTGAGGGAGTACAATGAATGTCTTTTCTCCCTTCAGTGAGGAGCAGTCCAGATTGGCAGCAAGGAAATATGCGAGAGTTGTTCAAAAATTGGGCTTTCCAGCAAAATTCTTGGATTTCAAGATTCAGAACATGGTGGGAAGCTGTGATGTGAAATTTCCTATCAGATTAGAGGGACTGGTACTTACACATCAACAGTTTAGCAGGTAAATAAAACAGCTTAATATGATTCATTATTGCTGAATACTTGGTCTAGTGATCTCAAAGGGTGTACTGTACTAGTTAGATTGTTCCTTTGCTGATTGGGAATATCCTGCACCTTCATTCTTCTTGTTCATTTGCCTTTGGTTTTGTCAGCCAGATGCTAATCCACCACAAATGCCTTCCCCACTAAATCTCTGTGGAGTCCCTTCCTGGTCAGTAAGTTTTGCAGTGTTGCATATGGAAACACAGGCAGATGCAGCTCTAGCCCCCTGTCGAGACATAGGCAGGTGGAGTTGCCTGCAACCATGCAATTCTGCAGGGAAGTTGTCAAGCACAAAATGACATCAAATGAACGAAACAGGAAAGACTGGTATAACATTCAGCATTGAAAGGGCGGTAAGAATAGCAACACGTAAAATTGTCTAATTTAAACAAAACAACACTGAAACCTTTTATTCACTGTATGTGTTTTTGTCCAAAATAGATGAAAGAACATGTTTAAACAGATACTGGGTTATTTTATCTGAGCCAACATGGGAAATCATGGACACCTAAAATGCTAGCTTAGAAACTGACATAAGTTAAGCAATTAAACTTAAGTCATTTAATATTTAGGCTTGCACTTCTTCTAGCTAATTCCTTGTGAGTATATTTAATTCTTGGATACCTCTGGTTTTCAGGCATCAATTACTAGTGCTAAATTATGCCAGGAAAAGCCAATTCTTATCCCACCTCTGCCTCTTTTGGGAAGGGTGTTTAGCTGTTTTCTGTTGCTAAACATGAGAAGAGTGACTCTGATCAGCTAATGTCAACTTCAGATTAGTTTGTTTGCTTGACCGGCTCTCTCTTTCCTTTCAGTTATGAGCCAGAGTTGTTTCCTGGCTTAATCTACCGAATGATCAAGCCAAGAATTGTCCTACTTATTTTTGTTTCTGGAAAGGTGGTTTTAACTGGTAAGTAACCAAGCCAACAATATTGATGCTTTTAACAGTCTAGGGTTAGGCTACAGCACCAGGAACATACATCTTTCTTACTAAGAGTGTCTTTAGAATGCTAAACTACACTAAATGAAATGTCAGAATTTAAAACCTTTCCAAATCAGAGAAGCGTATTATTTATTAGTCAGTTCGTTGGCGTGGTTGACATGCTGAGAGCAAAAATGGGATATACACTATCCTTATTTTTACACTGTTATAAAAGCCTCTCTTCTGAATAAAATGCTATGAAGTTATAACTCATGTTTACATAAGGAAATGCCTACAGGAAATCTATAAACTACAAATATTCAACACTCGGGTATAAATACAATTATACTCTATTGGAAGTGTGAAACTATATTCATCATATGAAATACATGATGATAGAAAACAAGCCAACAAAAATTGTAAATCTAAAGCAATCTCAATAGTGTAGGGAAAGAGGGCAAACAGGGAAGTGTGTGTGAGAGATTGGGAGCTGCCTCCTCTGTACAGTACCTGGATCAAAACTAATAACTAATTGTGAAATAAGTGTTATAACTTTCAGAAAATGTACTTTCTAATTTTTCTCTGTTTCTAGGTGCTAAAGTCAGAGCAGAAATTTATGAAGCATTTGAAAATATATATCCTATTTTAAAGGGATTCAGAAAGACGACGTAACAGTTTTTACATACTTCCAAAGAAATTTTTGGGATACATTTCAAAAGGTATTGGGTATGGATGGCACAGTAGTAACAAGAGATGGACTTTCAGTTACAAACTGCAACACCAAGACTCAGTGTTTTCCAGTTAGTGCCTACTTCCCTGATACTCATGGGAAACTATTATTTTTATGGATTATGTCTACTGAGTTACAGTGAATTGCTTTATTGAGCTGTTCTTGGAGCACCTCTTTCGAGTTTTATTTATATTTTAGCTTTTGATTGATTTTAATGTCAATTCTTTTAGGCACCCACAAGTTGGTAAGTTGGTTTGAGATAAATGCAACCATGCCACCCCAAATGTATAAACCACTTCAATCGCTGTTTTAACTTTTTCATAAATGTTTTTATAATCTTACTTCAAAAGTTATTTTTAAAAGTTTTGTTCTCCATTTGTAGAGTTTTTTTTTTTTGCGCGAGACATTCCCTTTTTCCAGTGTTCAGCAGGATAGAATAAATTTATTAATGAAAATGGCTGGCTGTATATATTTTTCTTTTTTGGGAAACGAATGTCGTTTTTCCAGCTCTGTGTATTAAATACTGTTTATAAAACTCTATGGGAAGACCCTTAATGACTTTTAAAAAGTAACCCTGCTTGACCTTTGCTGCTGTTAATGTGGTAAGTGCATGCTGTAGAAATATGTAATGTACTGAATATTTGAGTCTTTTATATAACTTTCTTAATAACAAGCCAGTATTAAAGCAGTGCATTTGCCATGTGATTTTTGACCCTATTTTCTTAATCTGGTTTGGTTCTAAGCAGTTGGATATTTTAGACACCAGGATTAACACTCTGATTTCACTGGGTTTCTTGAATATTTTTACTTTTACAGTATCTTCTCTTCTGCTTAGTGTTAAAGACTTAGTATGAAGTCACTAATCAGTTTAGGTCCATGTTCTGTTTTATCTGAATGACAATGATTTGTGCAGACCAAATATATAGCTACTGTTTGGCTGAAAATGTGAATTGAAATCTTGCTTAAATTAAGTGGTGATGGTAAAGATGTTCTGCTAAATTCACGCCTAAAACCTTACCTCTTCAATAGTTCTGATCTGCTAAAATCTTGTGTAATGTCACAATAGAGCTTTTGTTATGATTGCAGCAGTGCTATTCATAAACTGATGTTTTTCTAAGTGCTTTGTTCCAGTGCAGTCTCAAAGCCCTCATGTCCCAAATTTCAGCATATAAATAATGAAACTTCCCTTTGCACTGCAGCTGGAGTTCAACAAGCTGAGGGGCTGAAGTTAGGAAGATTCCAGCCTCCTCAGAGCTGAGATGGCTCAATGCAATTGTGGTGGCGATAACCCTTCCTGTCAAGCTTTCTGGGTGCCTTCAAAGGTTTAAAGATAAAATAGACAGGACACAAGAATGACAGGCCTGGCTGAATTCATGTTTGCTCAGCTTAATTAAGAGCCAACTTTTTAAACTAAACTAGATAACTCTGAAACTGCTGTTTTCACATATGACCAGAAAAAAGGAACAAAATTGTGAAGCTGCAGTTCTCTCCCAGAATATTGTTTCAAAAACAAGTATGTGGGAAATCTAAACTTAAGGTTGGCCATGTCTCTCTCATCCTCCCTTCCTCAAAGTTTTGTATACTATCTTTAGTAAGTAATTTTTAATTTTCACATGTATTTTGAGAATGGTGGACAACCAACCACTACCTTATTTTTGTTTGGGGTTTTGTTTAGTGATATGCCCGATTTTTAATTGCACATTAAGATGTTTCAGTGGAGCTATGGACTTCTTCATTACTGATGTCTGGACCTGTAATTCTCAACTGCTACGTCTCCTTCAGTGGATGCTGTAGTGTAGACAGAACTTGAGTGGTTTGAGCTGCATCCTTTGGGAACTACAGGCCTAAGAATAGCAGACAAAGCCACAATCAGGTAAACTTGAATGGATTTCACTTAAAGGGAATGCCAGAACACTTGGTTAATGTTGTTTTGACCTGACTAATGGAAGGTCTAGAGGCTTCAGAGATGCTACAACTTCATTAGCAGCAGTTTCCTGAATCCTCTGTGTGGCTAATAATTTACTTCTGCAGAGGAACTGCATGATGGCAGACTCTGAAAAAGAAAGTTTTGGGGGGTGGTGGATAGTCAGCTGAGCATGAGCTCCCACTGCAAATGTTGTGGCCAAAAGAGCTAAAGTGATCCTGGAAGGCATAAAAAGGACTCTCAAGTAAGGAGAGAGATTATTTTACCTTTGTATTTGGCACTGATGTGACTGCAATTCAAAAAGGATGTTGACAAATTGGAGAGGGTTCAGAAAAGAGCCCTGATAATTATTAAGGGATTAGAAAACATGCCTTTTTAGTGATGAGCTCAAGGGGTGATTTTGATTACAGGTTGTATGTACCTACCTGGGCACCAAATATTTAACAAGGGGCTCTTCAATCTAGCTAAGAAAGGTATAACATGGTCCAATGGTTGGCATTTGAAGCTAGCCAACTTCAGCCTGGAGATAAGGGGTACATTTTTAATGGTGAATAATTCTATCCTGGGTTGTGGTGGATTCTTCTTCACTGCCCATTTTTAAAACAAGACTGGATAGGAAAGATCTGATATGGTCTGCAGGAGGTCAGACTCACTGGATGATCAGTGGTCCCAGCTGGCCTTAATCTCTAAACGTGGTTTGTGAAACTTGGCAAAAGAGGTCAGGAAGATTAATTTTATGAAAATTGCCTAGTAGCTGTCAGTCTGTGAGCTTTGGTAGGATTGCCCAGAACTTGAAATTTCTAACCACCAGTATGTTGTAAAGTAACTGACCAAATATCTGTTCAATCTGGTCTTATACAAAAACTTTCTAGACACCAGAAGTGAACATAGCATAAAATACTTCATGTATATTATCATAAAACTAGTCTCACGTGAAAAAAATACAATCCCCTATGGCACAGATCAAGCTCTTCTAAATAAAGCTGTGGGTAGGATAGGCTTGTGCGCAAGACAGTTTCATATCTACTCCTGTCAGATACTTTGTGTATATGGCTGCTCCTTTCCAAGGGGACACCTCTTGCTATGAGCCAAGGTACTGCAGAGGGGAAGTTGTTCTGAGATATTAATACACCAGGACAACCTGACAGACAATTTGTTCCAGCAGAGAACTATTTTTGCCTCAGAACAACATTGATGCAAATGTAGTTTCTCTTAAGACATGGGAGAAACATTTGCATCACATCATTAAGCTCGCTCTCTCTCAGAACAAATCTAGAAATGCAAATAATCTTTTAAAGCCACTTAACAGGTAATTTTTCAATTTGACAGCAAATTCAATAATTAAGCTACCACTGCTGCAGCCTGTCTTCACAGCAATGGAATATTTCTGCTCTCTGGGTTTGGTGTAAAAATAGCATTGGCAGTTAGTTAGATTCCTCTTTATTTGCCTAAAACACTATAGACCTGGAAGCCAAATTAAGTTAAAGTCCTATCACTTAAATATTTTTGGAAAAAACTGTAAAACCAACATGTGTAAAACATACTTACTATAGAAGCATGTCATTTAGTGTAAGAGCCCCATTTCCACAATGCTATGCACAGAGTGTAACCTTTGGGCAGGGACTAAGTTTCCCTCATACAATAGACTCAGGTTTGCCACACCACTGTTCAACCAGCTGGACTCTGGCCCCTGCAGCAGTAACTGCAAAACATTACTGTTTGTGGGCCTCATTTCTCACTCCATAGGCAATTATATAAAGTAAATGCACACTGTCAAACACTGAGTGATAAAGTACATTAACTCAGCTGGCAGTTTACCAAGTAAAACATGCAGTAAGTGATTGGGTTTCAGATAAAATCACACTCTGATGAGACATCACTGACTTAAAGGAAACAATGTCTGAACAAGCCTAAAATTGACTATAAAAGACAATTTACTGGCTCTAGGAGCACTAGAAGTGCTTGGTGAAACTAAGCATTTTTTAAAAAAGCAATTTTAAGAAATGATTGCAGTGTCACTGCATGAGAAAAAAAACTTTCAACGATTCGGTTTCACTATCCAAGATGAAGTAAAAAGCTAACAATGAGTAGGAACCTTAAATGCGCCGGGCTCATATGTACTGGTGACATGCATAAAAAATTTCAACCAGGCCTGTTTTAATGACTTAGCTATAATTTAATTACAATATACACATTAAAGGTGATACAACTCTGGGCTAGTTCCTCAGTATGAAATAGTTCATTTACCTTTTTTCCTTCTTGCAATGTGTAACACTTCAGTACATGTGTATAAACTCAATTCATTTCTTTACAGGAGCTAAAAATAAATGTGTAGTAGTTAAGTAGAGTCTGCAGTAATGTCCTGCTTCCAGATGAACTCCTCCATATATCCATTTGCTTGGTTACAGTTTTCAGCACATGTGTAGACTACCAGTGTTCCCCAGTCAATACTTTCTCCTAGGTTATCAACCTTCAGGTGGTTCAGGAGTTGTGGCATAACCTTAGGAACACAAGACATGGTTTGTAAGACAGGTCAAGACCATGGCTCTGGCTGTTTTGTTCTGGAGGGAAGAAGAGATGGTGGTTGATGCACAGTTTGAAATGTATGAACACCAGTAAAAGCATAAATGAATTTTAAATCAAAATTTCTTTGTTTGCTAACCTGAGCAGTTCTCTTGGGCTACTTGTTATCTTTTATTTGTTTCACAGGGCCTCCACTACTACGCCACACACCTACCTCTCAAGGATGGTCTAGATATACTTCTTTAATCCTGACTGAGCAGGAGGGGGGTGGGTGGAAGGATGACCTCTTAAAGTCCCTTCCAGCCCTACATTTCTGTGACTAATAGATTTCCCATCTATGAATGGATCTCTGGTGCAAGAGTTCCACCTTTTAGTCTGAGGATGGAAAACCATGATCAAGCTATTACAGCCATGCAAGGAGACATTAAGTAGAACATCCATTAATATTTTATAAGTAGAGCAGATCAGTTTCCAAATATTATTTTGTTGGAAAATGCTGATTCATTCACCTGCAATGTTCTGATTTGGTCAAAACTTTTGATGGAAGTCAGGCAGGGTACTCTGCTTGCCTTGTGGGAAACCTGGGCTCCTAAGCACCTCACCAGGCAGGCTGTAGCAGAGCTGAGACTGGAAACATTTCAAAATGGATTTTTTTCTTCTTCCGAAAGTGTTGCCTTTTTTTGAGTTTGGAAGGGATTTAAACTAAGCCAAACAAAGCCACTCATACCAAAATAAGCATGGCCCATATAGGGAGTTATACATGTACAGTAGTTTGCTTGTAAGCAACCCCTCTATTGCCAGCAAAAATTTGCTATTGTCCAGCAGATGCTGATAAACAAAAGGAAGGTTTGGGAGGCAGGCAAGGAAGTGCTGGGACATGCCTTCTCTGGCTGAAAACCTTCCTCAGGAAAGGGAGGCTGCAGCCCAAACATCAAGGCCTTCAGACTCATGGAGCTGAACAGTATCTCTCCCTGGGCCCTCTATGTATTTTCTTATGCACAGCCCAAAGAGGGCAGTGAGAGGGACCATGCAGCTCCAGAACGTCGGCTGCAAACTCTTCCCACACCCCCTTATCTCCCTGTGTATGTGAAGGCAGATATGCCAGGCTGCAGCCCCAGAAGGCAACACTAAGGGTATGGCTACACTGGCACTTCACAGCGCTGCAACTTTCGTGCTCAGGGGTGTGAAAAAACACCCCCCTGAGCACTGCAAGATACAGCACTGTAAAGCCTCAGTGTAATCAGCGCTGCAAGCTACACCCGTAGAGGATGTGGTTTACGTGCAGCACTGGGAGAGCTCTCTCCCAGCGCTGGCGCTCTGACCACACACACACTTCAAAGCGCTGCCGTGGCAGCACTTTGATATTTCAAGTGTAGCCATACCCTAGGACAGGTTAGCATCAGCCACAGGTAGGCTTGCAGGACTGCCAAAGAAGGCCTGTCCCAGCTGCAGGCTCACAAAGCTGCCTGCAGATGGGGGCCTTCCTTCAAAAAAAAAAGTTGCAAACAAGCAGCATGCCATTGCTAATAACTGAATTTCATTAACATTGATACTAATGGAAAGGGACTGATTCCCAGCAACATGTTGCCACTAACCGGAAGCTGCTACTATCAGGATTGCTTTTAAGTGGAATCTACTATATAATTATACCCATTTAAGTGGTAAAACTTTCCTGTGTAGACAAGTCCTAGGGTACTGTAGCAAGGCAAAGTATAATATAGACAGAATTAATGTAATGACTTGAGCTGGTGAAATGAACTGACTTTCCACTTCCAGCCTGCAGCCAAGCATTCACTTACGATTTCTTCAGAATGTTTACTAAGTGACACTGTTTTAAATGGAATGTCAAGCTTCTCGTCTTGTACATGAAAGATTTTGATAAAACACAGTTATATTAACATTGTGTATTTCAGTACCAGGAAAGAAGTTGTTTTTCATTCCAGCATTCCCTCACATTTGCATTCTACCACTGCAAACAGGAACCATATTCCCACCACACTGAATCCACATTTAGAGGCAGCACTTGGTAGTAACTGACAGGAAGAGATTTTCCCTAACAGGTGACTGGGCACATTAGCTACAATGAAACCTAACACCAGATTCCTCTTTCCCTCAGTTTGTTTTCTCTACTGTCAGCAGTGTGGCAGAACACTCCCTCACACAAATGCTTCCCTCTGGCACAAGGAAGAGTGGGGGACCATGAGCTGTTTGAACTTCATGGTGAAGGCATCTGTAACTGAAAGTCTGGCAGTCCCCATTAGAACATTCTCTTTAAACAATGCAGTAGTGTCAGAAACAATTCTAAAAGAGTCCCCCTTCACCCATTATCTTTTTCCATAGAATTCCACATTTAGAAGACATTCATATGACCCTCAACTGGATAGAAAAAGTGTACTATTTTGTTAGCTACAAAACAGATCAGCAGGAAAAAAAGTGCTATTTACTGTGTGATAAAAATCTCATAAGGAAAGACTGTTACACTAGTAATTGAGGCTTCTACACTTTAGCACAGCTATCCTGTGAATTCAAATATAACTCCTTTCTCACTAGCCATCCGCTAACATCACTATTTCAGACTTAAAATAGGTTTTTAATTATACACCAAAAATATCATATCCTTGGACCAACTCACGTACTTGGAATTCAAACATCCTTTGGGCACCACATGAACAATTTGGGATATCTTTCATCTGAGGAATGTTTTCACCTGAGATCCATATGGGACCTTCTCCTCCTCGACAGTATCTGAGAATCTGAAATTGAATAGAAATGTTAAGTAACTGACAGTCTTTTCAGTTGTATAATTAATAACCAATCACAGATAGTTATGTTTAAATAGACATTGGTCAAAGTTGTTTTTCTCCCCCACTAAAACTTGTTAGCAAAGTCCATTGTAACTGGGTATAGGTTTTCTTAAACAAACAAAAGTCTTTTATATGATTTGACTGCTTGAGGAAATAAAATACCAGAATTTCCACAAGCCATCTAGCATCAGTCCAGCAACGAACAGTAATATTTTGCATTTCCATAACAGAATCTCAAAGCCCTATACCAATTTTAGACTCAAGCTTATGTTTGGGAGTAGGGGAAGTAGACTGATTCATCCAAGATAAAGGAAATCTGTAGCAGGTACCAGACCAGAACCCAGGTCTCTCAATTCACAGTTCTGTCTCTTTAACAAGACCCCCCTCTCCATCCCTCAGGACTCTCATGCTTGAGTCATAGTGATGAAGTCTCACCTTGCAACTTGGACACTGGTTAGAAGGAAAAAAGAAAAACAGGAAGGGAACCTGCAGGGGATGGGGAAAAAGATGATGCTACTCTATTTGCTTTCTCCCCTTCCACAGAAGGGCGGCAGATCCCCCTCTCCCAGATCCACTCAACCCTCCCACCCTAGCTAAATTTCTACTTACCTTGGGTAAGTAGATTTTTCCAAGCCCTAGACGAGTTTCTTAATTTGTCAAACTTTAACAAAGCTGGTCTAAGTACAACAGAGGCTGACACCTTGTGATAATATCAGGTAGGTCTTGTATCTGGGGACTTTTATTCTATGTTGGTCAGCATGTGGACTGGATGATTAGTGAAACTTCTCTCCATCTTTGACCTCGCTATTTAAGATATTTGTGCCAAAGAGGCACAATTGATAGAAACACTACCAGGATTCTATGTAAGCATCAAGGCTGCAATATATGCTCCAAAAAGAAAGCAGGCATCTATTACCCGAAATTGGGTAAGCTAGTAAGCTGAGGGAGGACTAATGACCCACCAGAGTTTGGCAGAAGCAGCACCTTTATTGTACTGATAGCTCAAAAGAAGCAGGTGGGGGAGGGTGTGTGTCACACACACACTCCCAGGACAGGCATGGCACTGGACATCTCAGGATCCTTCAAGGTAAGTGTCCCACAGCACAGTGATGGATGGTGCGATGGAATGCAATGCACCGAACCACTGGCCAGGTGGTCCCAGCGAAGAGCCTCCATGGAAGGTAGAAGCTTGTGAGTGCACTCCTGAGCACATGGCCCCTTCCCCTTTTAAGGACCTGCTCCTCATGGCCTGCGACTAGAGATGACTTGGCTGCCTCTGGTTGGTCGCACTCTATCTCAGCCAGTGTCCATGCATTGGGTGTGTGAGTGCTGCTTAATTAGAGTCCCAGACATCTTGTCTATCTAAGACAGAGGGAGGCAACCTGCGGCACATGAGCTGATTTTCACTGGCACTCACACTGCCCAGGTCCTGACCACCAGTCTGGGGGCTCTGCATTTTAATTTAATTTTAAATGAAGCTTCTTAGACATTTTTAAAACCTTATTTACTTTACAGACAACAATAGTTTAGTTATAGACTTACAGAAAGAGACCTTCTAAAAACATTAAAATGTATCACTGGCACACGGAACCTTAAATTAGAGTGAATAAATGAAGACTCGGCACACCACTTCTGAAAGGTTGCCGACCCCTGATCTAGGAGCTCTTCTGATCTTCCAACTGTTTAAGCAGCCCATTCATCCCACAAGCATTCCAGGAGGGAGGTGTGGGGGAAAGCCATTTGACAGGTATTCAAAGTGTGTGTGGGGGGGAGGAGTGTAACAGACCTTTTGAGCATACAGGTTATACATAGCATACAGATCACTGCTGCTTCTACAATAGCATCCACCTTTTGACTATTAGGCGATTAGTATTTTAAAAGATAACTTTTCTTTTTACCTGTTCTGGCTCTGCAGCTATTCGATTTTTAAACTTTTGGAAAATCTTGTCTTCTCGAGTCTCATGTTTTGCCATTGCCTCCAGTACCTCCTCATCTAGTGACTCAAAACCATCACCTAAGGGGAAAAAAGGCAACACAGGGTAACATAGTATGGCTAAAGTTTACAATATAATATTTGTCTCTCTGCTGTCATCTAAAATCAGTTCAAGCATCTAATATTCAGGAAAGCAAACTGCAACATCAGAGACAAGCTTCAGCCTGTTTGGAGAGCCAACGGATTTAGCCAGTTGTGTGACCCATTAGTTCTGTACTATTTTAAGCATACATTTAAATATTAGAGAAGTATGCAAGGAAGACAGGCAGAATTCATCTAGGAACCTGTCTGAAAAATGGAGCACAAAACTGATGTACTTTCTGAATTTGACACTAAAAAAAAGACCAATGAAGTATGCATGTGGGAGTCAGTAAATTTACAACTTCAAAAATTTAACAATTGAAAAGACCTGTGTTTGCGTCCCTTATACAATGCTCATCACTCATGCTCAGTGTGGTTGTACCATTCTGTATTTTTAATACGCCCCACCCACAAAGTTTTAGACAATGTTAAATTACAAGTTTAAAAATGGGCAGCATTTTGTCTCATCACAACCTCAAACCACACTATATCTGAATTCAAGTCCAGTTATGTGGATATAGTTTCACATGATTCACTCACCCTTCATGGAAAAGCTCTAGGATTTCCTGTTTTTCATTCAGAGTTAAGGATACTCATGGGGGAATTCTGCACCAACAAATTAAAAATTCTGCACTAAGCAAATAAAATTTGCAGAATTTTAAAACAAAAAACAACACTATATAATCACACCAGTTTCAATTATTTTAGAAATGTATTTCAAAATACTTGTCAGCAACTATGTAACAATACAGACAACTCCCCCCCGGGAATAGAGTTAAAAAACCCCTATGACAACACAGTTCCTGTTTCTCTGCCTCCTAACCCCCAGAGCCCAGCCACAAGGTGTCCCCCGTCCAGATACTTGCACTACCTCCTCCCCTAGAGCCCACCCCACCCCCAGCCCAGACACTTGCACCCCCTAAGCCCCAGAGCCTAGCTGCGGGATGCCCTCCGGCCCAGACACTCAGGATGTACCCCCTACCATCTCAGAGCCCAGGGATCTAGAGGAAGAAACAACCTAATCCTGGGTTTGTGTGGAGTTTCCTGCATGCTGCCTCCTTCCTTTAACACATGCGGGGAACTGTAGCTGCCCAGAACCCTCCAGCTTTGTCCCCTTCTCCCCCAGACCACAGTATCTTCTATTTCTGAGCTGGCCTCTGCTGGATCCAGAACCCCTAGTGGTGGCCAGCAGCTCTACAGCCCACTTCGGGGGGAGAGGAAATTCTGTGCAGAACATTGATTTCTGCACAAACACTGCATTGTGCAGTGGTGCAAAATTTCCCCAGGAGTATACAGAGAGTTTGCAAACCCATTTTCAAAATAGGTTTAAGCTTTCTTCTAGCACAGGCTAGATTCTAGGTACAGCTGGGTAAGCATTTTAAAAGCTACTAACTACAAGTTATCTCCAAAAGTAAACCTAGAGACTAAAGAGAAAAGTCTTCAAGAAATTCCCCTACCAAACCAGAACACTGGCACACTGCTATGAATCTAGTCACTAGTTACCTCATTACCATGCTTTCAATAAAATTTAAAAATGGTAATTAAAATGAATCATATATTACTTTTACACACATCACAAATGACATGCAGATGGTGATGAACTGCAGTTAACAGAAGCAGTAGCTACAATGGGTTTTTTCCATTTTCTTCAATGATGATTTGTAGACTAATCCTTTGTAATATGTAGTTTATAGTTAGCACTTGATTTAGAATCACTGAATATTTCAGTTTGTGAAGCAACATACAATGCATATAGAAAACTCCCTCAGAAGCCCATTTTATTTCTTACTTGCACCGCCTGCAGCTGCCAATTTGTCATGTTTCTCCAAGTTCTTTTGTGTATCTGCATCTGTTTGACTGTCACCAGGAGTTTCCATTTCCTCAGGTTCTATTACAATTTCATACTCTGGAAATAGGAACTTGTGATCTGGAATTGCAGTGTCCAGTTGAGCTGCAACACACGAGAACTACTGTTTTTATCATTTCACTGCTTAATGCTATATTTCATGTTCTCTCCCGCTGAAAACGGCACTGTCAAGGTTGCTAAGGCAAATAGACTATTTATATAGTGGTAGTGTCCTGAGGCTCCAATCAGGAGTGAGGCCCCAAAGTGCTAGGCACTGCACAAATGAGTAAAACAAGAACAGTCCCCCCCAAAATCACTGATCAGGAGTAATGACAAGATGCAATAGGTAGATGAACAGACAAGTTGGGGGTATGATTGACTGGAACACACAACAGAGAGTCAACACAGACATGTTTGCCTGCGTAAGTAGTCTTAGTGGTCAAAGTATGAAAACATTCTCTCACTTTACAGTGACTTGTTCTAGTATCAGTTATCTGGGCTAAGAGAACAGAAGTAGATTTATTAAAAACAGATAACACATTGCAGAGATCTTTAAAATTAAAAGCCTTCTTTCTGACTGGTGTACTCACGTGAATCAAGCACACAACACCTAATAATTCTCCACTAAATGCCTATTTGTTGCAAGTAGGAAACAGGAAAAAATGTAGGCATGCCACTGTGTGCCCGAGCCCACATAACTATAAGAGGACCACAGTATCTGATGAGAAGATGAAAGAACATTTTCAATAAAAATGATATTAAATATAAGAAATCCACTCTCTGCAGCATTCAGTTCTTGTGTCACTTTACCTGCAAACACGAACTTGTGAGAAAAGCATACAAGTAGGGGTAGAGTACAAAAGAAAAAGTGCACCAATACCTGCCAGCACATTTTCTGTCTACTAACCTTGACTCTATCCCTTTAAGAATGAACTTTAGATGTTCCTTTACACTTTATAATTAAAACACCTTAAAAATGCCCAGGGGGTCAGGGAGAGGGTTGGATGGGTCAGGAGTTCTGGGGGGCCTGTCACAGGGCAGAGAGTGGTTGGATGGGGCATGGGAGTCCCAGGGGTCTGTCTGGGGGCGGGGGTGTGGATAAGGGTTGGGGCAGCCAGGGGACAGGTAGGGATAGGGTCCTAGGGGGGCAAGTGGGGGAGAGGTCTTAGGAGAGGACAGTCGGAGGACAAGGATCAGGGAGGCTAGGTAGGAGATGGAGTCCTGGGGGGCAGTCAGGAGACTAGGAGCGGGGGGGAGGGGTTTCTGAGGGGGAAAGTGGGAGGGAGGCACAGACTTTTCTTTCCTTTTTTCAAGTCATTAAACCACTAACCAAGACATTTTGATGAGTTGCAAAAAGTTTAGTTTTTGTTACTTCTGCAACCATACTGACCTCTTGAACAGCTCGATATTATTTTGGTTGCAGTACCAGTATTATTACTATTTTGCACGTGTTCTTTAACAAACGGTACAATTTACGCAAAGCCAAGCAATTAAAAAAAAATCTTTAGCTGAATGTCTTTGTTTGCAGTGTTGTTGTTTATCATCTCATCATACCCTAAAATCATTTATTACAATTAAATGAACCAATTCCGATCTCAGATAAGCCATGCTCTGTTATTGCACCCAGGTTTCACAAAGCTCCCTTCCACATTACAAATGCTTATAACTGCAAGGATGTTTTCTGGACCATCAACCATGCCCACAGGTCACCTTGTAAAGTAGGCAGCCGCTGTCGGCTGTAGCAGACAAAACTACTGCTAACTCCAGAGTTCAGATCTAAGGAACTGGTTTATTTCAGCATGGATACAAAGTGCCACATCCTAGTGGTCTGCTGAGGTACATGTAGCCAGTGACTTGGCTGAGTATATACAGGCAAGGTTGTGAAAGGCAAAGACTTCAGTCTGCATACACATTTTTATACCCATTCCATCCTACTTTCTATCAGTGATTCTTCTGTGATTCATTACTTACTAATGATTAACCATATCTATGACCAAATATAAGATTCCGCACTACACACTAGTTATACAATGTGTTTACCTACTTATTAGCAACAAAACAATCTTAATATTCAACAGGAACTTTGGGGACTTCTTTGTTTATCCTGATTATATTTGATGGAGAAAATTGTGACCCCTCATTGTTACTTCATCCTTGTTCTGCACCCAAATATCAGGAACATTTCAAGATGTGAAACAGAATATTTAGTAAGCCAAAAACATTGTTTTGCATTCCTTTCCCAAAAAAGGGTTATTCAGAAGGTCTAATGAACCAAACTAAACTAGGCCTATATTCATAACTGATTATGTATTTGCTTATATACATTACTAACTACTGTGTGATAGATATATAGACATGATTCACTAAATACACTTAGACCCTTAACATTTTATATGAGGTAAGTTCACCTAATGACTCTCTCATCTCCTTACATTAACAATCACTTCCCAACATGGTGAATGCAGTTCCATCTTGGACTGCAGAAGGAACTTATTCATGGTTAAAACACAAGGGTTATGTTGAAGCCACAGACACCCCATCATCATTGAATTTGTCCTATAAATAGAATCAAAACTTAGTTCTCTCTTCATACTAAAACAATACAGCCTTTGATTTTTCCTAATTGTTTACAGAGTTTTATGGCATAATAAAGATGTGGACATGCTTGTCTAGTCAATTTAGAAGGCAATACAGATTAGTGTTATTTCTCCTGTGCAATGTACTGTCTCTAGCAAAAGGAACAAGAATAATGGTTGACTCTTCCCTTGCTAGAGTATTAAGAACGCAAGTAACTCTTGTTGGACTTGCATCATACTTTTGTTCCATACTACACTACATTTTAAGAAGTTCTCTTTAAAACACAAAAAAGGAAAAAAAGAAGAAAACGAAAACAAGCAGCGGCATTGCTTTGTCTTCTAGACAGAATCTTCCCAGGTTTATTTTAAATTCCACTTAACTCACCTGACTGCGCACAAGATAGTTTGTGTCCCAATTTCCAATCTACAGTCTGATGATCTTTACTACAGTAATGGGCCCTGTGACATCTGGAACATGCTTTTGGCCCTAAACAGCCACAGACTCTGCACAGATGAGCTCCACACTGAAGCTGGAGGCTCACAGGGGGATGCCCTTCAGGAGGGGGCGTTTCAGGTGGTGGATCATAGGAATAGGTGTCATTCCTCCTCGGAAGCTGGTTCCTAAAAACTTGAAAGAAACACAGGAGTGAAGGGACCAAATGCCATTTGTGCAATGAGCAACAGCATAGGGCAGTTCCCAAAAGCCTCCGAGTGATGGTTTGGATTATTATTTTCTGCATGGTGGTGGCACCTAGGAAACCTGGCCAGGGCCCCCGTGTTAGGCGCTGTACACAGACGTTGCCCCAAAAAGAGTTTACACATCACCGGGGGGGAGATCATCCGTGGAGGGAGCGATGGGGGGCGCCCCGCGTGGAGGGAATGTGGTTGCCGAGCGGAGGGGCAGGGTCCCCCACGGGTGCCGGGCGGGGGTCTCAGCCCGGGGCTGGGGTGGCCCGGAGCGGAGCGGGTCTCTCACCTCGCAGCGGCCCCTGGACCCCGGGCCGGTAGCAGGCGGGCCCGCGGCAGCAGAACACGAAGAGGCCGCGGTGGAAGGCGTCGGAGCGGCCGGGGAGCGGCGCGTAGAGCTGCAGCAGGAAAGCGCAGGGCCACCCGCACCGTCCGCAGCGCAGCTCGGCGGGGCCCGGCAGCCCGGACTCGCCCAGCCACGCCGGCCGCCCCCCCACCTTGCTGGGGAACTGGGCGCTGCGCAGGCGCCACGGGGCCGCCTCCTCCGCGAACCCCAGCTCCACACGGGACCCCATGCCCGAAGCCAGCGCCCGGCGGCACAGCACGCGTGCACAGGAAGTGCGCGCTGCCAAAAGTTGTCCGACCGTCTCCCATACCGGAAGTGCGTGTTAATGAAACGCATCCCACCGGCTCCCATACCGGAAGTAAGGATACGAAACGCGTCCGATCGGCTCCCATACTTAGCACGGGCCCCTATCAAGCTCCGGAAGCGCATTCGCCAGGAACTGGGGGAGCTCGTGTTGTTTCTTTGCTCCAGTGTCAGACTCGACCGCGGAGCCGCCTCTCTCCCTTTTTTTCCGGGGCCCTGCCCATAATCCCGCCCCTGGAAACCATCATCAAAGCAAGCTGTGCCCCAGGAAGGGAGAGGGGGTGTTGCTGTTGGCCCCAGACCCAGCTCCGGGCAGGGAAGGGCTGATTTGGGGTCAAAGAAAAAGGTTTAGAAGCCCTGACCCTGTACTATAGTAACTTCCATGTACACATCCTACACCATTTACACATCAGTTACCTGCTACTTACGTGGGTGTTTATGCAATTAGTTTTACATGTACCATGTTCTTCATTTAAAAAAAAAAAACGAAAAACCAACCCTCAAATTACAAGCTCCACTCCCACAGTGACAAAGCTAACTCATGGGTAACAGTCAACTGATACACAACACCTATAGCAGAGAACATTTTAGGTACAGAGATATATTAAAACTCTCTACACACACACACACACACACACACACAAATTAAACACTCAAAAGTTAGGAGATGCCAGAATTAAGGTGGTTAGTGCCTTTTTCCCCCTAATCCCAACCTTAATGTTCAAGAGTAGGGGTAGGTGTGGGTGAGGGTAATTTCCTAGGGTTTTTTTAAAAAAAATTTAATCAGTCAATCATCATATTGACACCCAGAATGGTCATCAGCTGTGTTAGAACCCACTGAGCTAAAGGAGCATTGTCATCCTCTCTGTGAAGCAGTCCTAGAGAGGGATGAGACATTTTAGCAGTGAGTTGCACAGATGTTTACTGACAACAGAAGAATGGTCAGATTCAGGATCTTGGTTACATTCCAGGCTTTTTGTCCCAATCTATTCCTGGTCCACCTCTTGTCCTCTGAATTCAAATAAGGCGCCTTTCTCCTTTACATTGCCAGGCCCAGTAAGGAAAAGAAATCTCTATCCTTTGGTTCTGTGTCTAGGCACCAGAACAGAATGTGGCCCAGAGCAGCTCAGAATAAAAACGGCAGGGAAAGTTAGAGCATGCTCAGAATGTTTAGAGAACGTAGCTAAGAAACTGTAGGAAGTCTGTATTGAGCACATATGAACAGATTTTTTTTCCCCCCCGAAAAGCTTAAAACTAAGCTGAATTTAGTCAGATTTTCATGGGACAGCAAGACACATCCCTGATACAAACACCACCTTAACAGGTGATGGTGGTGGTACCAGAATGCACGTCTATTTATACAGTATACGCAGAGATCACACCGTAGTTGAGAAGAGCAGTAACACTGACAAAATGCATTTATAAAGCCTCGTTCGCAAAGAAACAAAGCATTGCACAATAAGGATTGATACCAATATTTTAACAACTGAAAACAGCGCAAACTGCTTTAAAATCAGCTTTAAATGCTAAGACAGATTTTGTGCAGAAGCTAAATACTTGGTAGTCCCAGCTGCACATAAAAATAAATACAAATCAAGTTATAAAACAAGTGATAAAGACAGAATCAGCATGTTGGAAGTTACAGGACATTTATTCTATGAAAGAAGAGCACAATGGCCATATCATAGATACAACAACCAGCAACATTTGTCTAAATATTATGTTTAATGTTAAGTCTCTAGTTATCAATTACAGTTTCACATTGATGAAATAACCTATTTGAAACAAAACATTTCCTTGTAACAAAAAACTAAAAAAGTATTTAAAGTAGATGTTTCTGTGCATTTTTTTCCTTAAATATGTATCCAAAAAGATGTTTAAATTCAGTTTAAAAAGGAACACAGTGAGCATCAGTACTGACAAAGTTCAGTACTGATAATGAAAAAATTCCAATTGAACAACCTTTGCCCGCCATCTACTATAATACATAGGAAAATTCCCAAATGGAAAAAGGCAAGATGTATACTTCTGTACCTAGCCATACTTCAACTGAGTACTTTTCAGTGTTCTTTGTGGATTATAGTGCACGCAGTCAAGTAATTCAAAGCCTTTTGATTAATATTTTTATTAAAGTCTTGCAGTCACAAGTTTCTTTATGGGTATCCAAAAATCTAAGGATGAAAGAGAAGCACATACATTGATTAGAAGGCTATGTCCAATGCCAAGCTGGAGTTAATCATGCAAACAAGAACATTTTAAAAATAGTTTATTTTTCATTCAGATTTCACATTAGTAATTTTACTGCATGTATTGTAATGCGATACCAGACAATGTGACTTTCAAAGGGAATTAGGTACCTAACTGTTCTTTGTGACTTTGAAAGTCTCCCCATAAATACATGTTTAACTAGTATACCAATAAGAAATACACTTACCAAACATTTCGGCTGTTTTATTGAGTGCCTCTTTGTTTACAGTGTAAGTAAATCCATTGGTCCTAGATAAGGGCGGGGGGCGGGGAGAGAAACAGTAATAAGGCTGTTATTTTAGGATGGGAAAATGAATATATAAAAAAAGGATAATACTTCAAGTTATCTGGAGCAAATAATACTTTCATTATTCTTCCTCCATCAATTTTACCCACATAATCAGCTCTGAAAGGTCTGTTGACACATCACAGATGCTCTTTGAAAATGCCATACTACAGAGGGATAAGTATGCTTCTAGAACATATTTTTTCTCCTGTATTTCCCTTCCCGTTTTAATTATACGAGTTTTAACTACCCATCTGAAATCGAGTTAGATCTTGAGCTAAGGTGAATCATCATAGCACCTTTGACGTCCATGGAGCTACACCAGTTTACTTCAGCTGAGGATGTGCCTCATAAAAGTTTATTTTTGTAACATCACAGCTAGGTGCAGTAGAAAGGCTGATACCACAATAGCAACGTTACCTCGCACTGATTTATTCAAAGTGCTCTACTAGTCTTAACTAATTCATCCTCACAACACCCCAGTGATGTGGGAAAGCATCCCTATTTTACACGAGGGTTCCCACCAGAAGTAGTCTATTGGCAGTCTTGATTGAAATCTGAGTGTTTGAGCTAGAAGGTCACCCAGTCAAAGAACTAAGATAGCACACAGCTAAGATCACAGAACAAAGACTGATAATTCACAACAAATTGGATACGTCATTTGGTCAACTATGACTGGTATGTAAGTTTGTAAAAATGTGTCTATTAACAGATTATTCCTAAAAGGGAAAAGGGCTAAATTTGTCAGGTACTCTGCTCACTGCAAACTGTTTGCCCTACTAATTAATACCACAGGAAGATCCATAATATATTTGGAATTTATAAAATGAACACATTTAAGTGTATACATACACTATTTTTTATAGCATTAGCTGGCTTCATATTTTATCAGTTAACCTGAGTATTTATTCACAATTAGAAATGTTAGACAGCGTAGCTTAAACTCATTTAACTTGCAATGCTAAAGCAAAAGTCAGAATGAGCCATTTAGTACATTGCCTGTAACAGTCATTTGTGTCTCCATTTTAATAAAAAGGAAATTAAAAAAACCCTAGCTATTTTAAAGTGTGTTACAAACAATCTACGCAAACAGAGCAGAATCCTGTTTATCCAAAGGTCTTGGGGGGAAACACCTCAAACCTCAAGATAAAAAAAGAAATGAGATCAAAAGATTTAGAAGCCAGGTAGTGAACTTTGTAAATGCTTAATTTCAGATCCCATAATCCTAATATAGAATGAAGAGATGCCATATTTGGGGAACTGGCACATGCAAAGAAGGTGCCTACTTTGTGATTCAGTATGACACTGGGGGATATATAATCAAACTTTAGTTGGCTCAAGTTCAGAAAAATCAGGGTTGTAATATATTGTTTAGTATTTTATAGTTCAACCATTAAGATATCAGATAAAAGAGTCCGATGGCGCTGTACACGAATTATGATATACTAACAGAAGTATCTCTAATGTATAACCACTCATTGCAATTGATAATTATGCTAGATCTCATCCTCGGATCTAATCAGACTCATAATGACAACACATTGTCTGCATTTACCTTCCAACTTTTGTGTAGAGACCCCAGCAAAATTCTTTTATTAACATTCTTGTAAACCCAAGGGCCTCTTGTATTACTTACGTTTTCATCTTCTTCACTACATCTAGGCGCACAAAAGCTGCCAAGGCATTTTTCTGCAAGTCAGAGGACAAAACTTCATAACACTGAGTGCTTCCTACAGAGAAAGCATAGGGGCCAATTAAAAGTCCATTAATTACTCAAACTATTACACACGTAAGGTATCACAGCACCAACACCACCACACAAAGCAAAAACATACCTGTCTGAAGAAGCTGAAAGGCAAAGTTACGGATTCCAAGTATAAACTGCTTCTCAGTAAAGGCCTCTTTTGCTTCTTTTGAAAGATACCTGCTGATTATCTAACAAATAAAAATTTTTATGAAGTGTTCGAGCTTTTCCTCTTATTCTGTAACTTGAATTGGTCTTTAATTACAAACAAATATTTTTAAAGGAATAACATATCCTCCTAATAATCAATTTGGAAGATATATTTTTAGCAGGCTGACAAATATAACATTATCCATAGCATTAGAAAATTTTAATATTGTTTGGGTAATCATAACAAGAATCTTAGTATTTAAAACAAGACTGAATAATAAGTCATATTAGAAACTGGTTTATGGTCCTTGTCTTTGAAAAAGTTGCCTCACTGTCAAAAGTGACATTCCTTTTCAGCAACATCCATTTCACAGATAGGGAAAGTGAGATACAGAAGTGAAGTAACCTGTCCTAGGTCAACAGTGAGTCAGTGGAAGAGCCATCAACAGACCAACAAGCATGTGGACAAGGGGGATCCAGTGGATATAGTGTATTTAGATTTTCAGAAAGCCTTTGACAAGAAATCTCACCAAAGGCTCTTAAGCAAAATAAGCAGTCATGGGAAAAGAGGGAAGGTTCTCTCATGGATTGGTAACTGGTTAAAAGGTAGGAAGCAAAGGGTAGGAATAAATGGTCAGTTTTCAGAATGGAGAGGTAAATAGTGGTGTCCCCCAGGGGTCTGTACTGGACTCAGTCCTATTTAACATTCATAAATGAGTGGAAAAAGGGATAAACAGTGAGATGGCAAAATCTGCAGAGGACACAAAACTACTCAAGGTAGTTAAGTCCCAGGCAGACTGCGAAAAGCTACAAAAGGATCTCAAACTGGGTGACTTGTGATAAATGCAAAGTAATGCACATTGGAAAACATAATCCGAACTATACATATAAAATGATGGGGTCTAAATTAGCTGTTACCACTCAAGAAAGATCTTGGAGTCATTGTGGATAGTTTTCTGAAAACATCTACTCCATGCACAGTGGCAGTCAACAAAGCTAAGAGAATATTGGGAATAATTAAGAAAGGGATAGATAATACAGAAAATATCATATTGCCTCTCTATAAATCCATGGTACGCCCAGATCTTGAATACTGTGTGCAGATGTGGTGGCCCCAATCTCAAAAGAGACATACTGGAGTTAGAAAAGGTTCAGAAAAGGGCAACAAAAATGATTAGGAGTATGGAACGGCTGCCGTATGAGGAGAGATTAATAAGACTGGGACTTTTCAGCTTGAAAAAGAGATGACTAAGAGGGGATATGATAGAGATCTATAAAATCATGACTGAGTGGAGAAAGTAAATAAGAAAGTGTTATTTATTCTTCCTCATAACATAAGAGCTAGGGGCCACCAAATGAAATTAATAGACAGCAAGTTTAAAACAAACAAAAGGAAGTATTTTTTCCACACAATGCACAGTCAACCTGTGGAACTCCTTAACAGAGGATGTTGTGAGGGCCAAGACTATAACAGGGTTCAAAAAAGAACTAGGTAAATTAATGGAGGATAGATCCACCAATGGCGTCCTGAGCCTCTGTTTGCCAGAAGCTGGGAAATGGGTGACAGGGGAGGGATCACTTGATGATCACCTGTTCTATTCATTCCCTCTGGGGCACATCAGAAGACAGCATACTAGCCTAGATGGACCTTTAGTCTGACCCAATATAACCACTCTTATGACCCTGGCCACTATGATCTAGCCAATAACTGACACAGTCTTACAGTGGTGGGAATTTGCTATCCTCTTCTAGCATATTTATTTTATTTAAGAAGTGTAAAGAATTATTTAGTTTTGGTAGGCTTCGTGAGTGGAGAGTAGAATTAAAATAGACATTGACAGGGCGAAGAATTCCCATGCAGGCTTTGGCCAAACATACAACCAACTTCTGCAGTTTGCATACTATCCACTTACACATGCTAAATAAGTCCTCTTTCTAAGGACTGGCAATTAGCCCATTAACAACAGATTCCCTGAGAAGTGAGCTTTATAAATCCTGAGGGAATGATTTGCAAGGGAGGGGGCTAGAGCTAAGGGAACCAGTCAGCCTACCCTTCCTCTTTTGCCTGAAAACTTACTCATTTATTTTTGACTTGGGCACTATTTGTGCTGGGACCTAAACAGGACAAGGTGTTTGTTACTCTGGATTGCTCTTCTTAAATAAACTGCACTTCACAGGGACAGAACACCAACCCTCACATGCAGCTTCACTTATGTAAGATACCACAGCTCCAACTAGCCTGTCACAAGAACCTTAGCACTACCACAAAAGAAGTTAACTACCCTGTATTTTTTTTTTTTAAATCTGTGTCACGAGAGGGAACCAATCTCTTCACATTATTAGATAAAACTTACTACTGCTATGTATCTTCTCCCTTCCACTCCCACCCAGGCTAACACTTAGTGTTTCTACCACAGAAGAACCATGATTCATGCCATTCCCCACAGAACTTATGAGTGGGAGAATAGGAGAGAGTAGGTGTGAACTTTGTGAAGAATTGTGTACCTGGTAACCTTTCATAAAAGGCCTGAACAGAGCTGCCAAAAAAACTGCTACAGAATTTCCTCTCTCTGTAACTAAGATTTCCTGGGGAGTCACTTGAATTACATCACTTTTTGTAAGCAGAAAACATCCTTCTTCAAAGTCCTGTGGGGCAAAGGAAAAACAGTGTAACTAAGGACAAGTGCAGCTAAGTCTCCTCATGAAAATAATTACATACAGCTACCATCAGGCTGCCACTGAAGTTTCTGAAAGAAGTTTTCCAGACAATCTCTTAACAGGTATGGAGTTCATATTCTCGAATTGGGAGGCCTCATAATATAATGGCCTCTCTATCTGCACAGGAAGGTGTCTGAGACCTTGTCTTGTATAGGAAAGAAATTGGCATTATATTAGCCTACATCACTTAATCCGGGACTTTGCCCCAGTATGATGACTGTTAGCTGGTCGTGGTCAACCATAGGCACTCCGCTAGTAACAATGACAACCATCTAACATAAAACATGTTAAAAGCTCTCTAAAAGTAGGGACCATGCCATGGTTGAAGTGGAGTTAGTTATCATAAGGTCAAACAAAACTTCTTTTCCTACTTAAAACATAAACAACATTTAAGCACCTAATTCCTATTGAAAGTCGCACTGTTAAACAATAATAGAATACAATTTAAGTATTTTTGGATGTTTTCTACATTTTCAAATATATTGATTTCAATTACAACAGACTACAAAGTGAACAGTGCTCACTTTATATTTATTACAAATATTTGCACTGTAAAAAAACAAGAGAAATAGTATTTTTCAATTCCCCCATTACAAGTACTGTAGTGGAATCTCTGTATTATGAAAGTTGAACTTACAAAATGTAGAATTATGTAAAAACAATAATAAAACAGTGTAAAATGTCAGAGCCACAAGTCCTACTTCAGCCAATCACTCAGACAAACAAGTTTGGTTACAATTGGCAGGAGATAATGCTGCCCGTTTCTTGTTTACAGTATCACCTGAAAGTGAGAACAGGTGTTCACGCGGCACTGTTGTAGCCAGCCGTTGCAAGATATTTATGTGCCAGATGTGCTAAAGATTCATATGTCCCTTCATGCTTCAACCACCATTCCAGAGGACATACGTCCATGCTGATGATGTGTTCTGCTCAATAACAATCCAAAGCAGAACAGACCGATGCGTATTCATTTTCATCATCTGAGTCAGATACCACCAGCAGAAGGCTGATTTTTCTTTTTTGGTGTTTCGGGTTCTGTAGTTTTCACATTGGAGTGTTGCTCTTTTAAGACTTCTGAAAGCATGCTCCACACCTCGTCCCTCTCAGATTTTGGATGGCACTTCAGATTCTTAAAACCTTGGGTCGAATGCTGTAGCGATTTTTAGAAATCTCACATTGGTATCCCCTTTGTATTTTGTCAAATCTGCTGTGAAAGTGTTCTTAAAACGAACATGTCCTGGGTCATCATCTGAGACTGCTATAACATGAAATATATGGCAGAATGTGGGTAAAGCAGAACAGGAAACATACAGTTCTCCCTCAAGGAGTTCAGTCACAAATTAAATCAATGCTTTTTTTTTTTTTTAAATGAGCATCAGCAGCATGGAAGTATGCCCTATGGAATGGTGGCCAAAGCATGAAGGGGCATGGGAATGTTTAGCATATCTGGAACGTAAATACCTTGCAATGCCGGCTACAAAAGTGCCATGCAAACACCTGTTCTCACTTTCAGGCGACACTGTAAATAAGAAGCAGGCAGCACTATCTCCCGTCAATGTAAACAAACTTGTTTTTCTTAGCGATTGTCTGAACAAGACGGACTGAGTGGACTTGTACGCTCTAAAGCAGCAATCGGCAACCTTTGGAACACAGCCCATCAGAGAAATCCACTGGCGGGCCTGGACGGTTTGGTTACCTGAAGCATCTGCAGGTTCGGCTGATCGCAGCTCCCACTGGCCGTGGTTCGCTGTTCCAGGCTAATGGGGACTGCGGGAATTGGCATGGGCCGAGGGATGTGCTAGCTGCTGCTGCTGCTCTAAAGTTTTATATTGTTCTGTTTTTGAGTGCTGTTATGTAGCAAAAGAAAAATCTACATTTGTAAGTTACACTTTCACGATAAAGAGATTGCACTACAGTACTTGTATGAGGTGAGTTGAAAAATACTACACCTCTCCCCCAATATAACGTGACCCGATATAACACGAATTCGGATATAACGCGGTAACGCAGTGCTCCGGAAGGGGGGAAGGGGGGAGCTGCATGCTCCGGCAGATCAAAGCAAGTTCAATATAACGCTCTTTCACCTATAACGCGGTAAGATTTTTTTGGTTCCCGAGGACAGCATTATATCAGGGTACAGGTGTATTTCTTTTATCATTTTTACAGTGAAAATATCTGTAATATAAAGTGAGCACTGTATTCTGTACTGTAATAGAAATCAATATATTTGAAAATGTAGAAAAACATCCAAAATATTTAATAAATTTTAATTAGTATTCTATAGTTTAACAGTGTGATTATTCGCAATTTTTTTGAGTTAATCACGAGACTTAACTGTGATTAATTCATAATACAAATTCTGAATTCTCCAATATATACAAATTTTAGGATTTCTTTCACTGTATTAACAGAATCTTTAGAAATTTAAGACTATTTTATCTCTTTTCTGTGTCAAAATATAGTCACACTTCTAGGGGACTTACAATGTAGTTAGGAATTAAATTTTCTGAAGACTTTTGAAGTTAGAACATCTCAGATCTGCACTCTAAAATCCAAAGCATTTCCAACACACCATATATCCAAAGGATTGAAGGGACTGTACGAGCTGTTCTTTGTAGTTTCAACAACCAAATATAGAACACTTTAATCTGTGTGTCCAGTGTAAACATGTCCTTCAAGTTTGGTGCTCTGGTGTATGTTTTTTGTTTTGTTTTATCTTAAGAAAACATTACTTGAACCTTTAAGTTAACATATGCAGTCACATAAGCAACGTGGAAGGCTCTCTTTTTTCCTTTTTGTATTGAAAACCTATGGCTATTTTAAAATAGTACAGATGCAATGTAATAATTTGTTACTTTTGTCTAAAGTGTTTACATAACTTATTTTTTGATCAAAATTAAACTTGGACAGCTATTTGGGCCCAATCCCTGAACTATTAAATATCAAAACTTTCATTCACTTTAATTTCAGTGGGAGCAGCAAACATATAGCATCACCTAATCCTTCTTGGTAATTTTTCTTTTGAACTAGAAGTCTCAGAAGACATTACATTAAGTTGTATTTACACTATTGTGTACTTTAGGTACTGTATATAGTTACACAAAAGGGCCAGTCATGACCACATTGAATGGGCAATAACTAGTTTTATTAACAATGATTTTTTAAAATTCAGTAATATGCACTGTATTTATGCAAAACATGAATCAATGTTGCAGACCATGATAATAAAGACATAGTAATAAAACATTAAAATAGTGAATATAATTTCTGCTGAGAACAGAGCACTCATTCTATTCTACACCATAACCACTACTCTACCACAACAGTTTTTTAGAAGTAAGTGAAATGTACTAGCTTCCTGGGAGCATTTATGTAGGCAAATGCAGCCATTGCACACTGGAATTTAACCACAGCATCAGGATTAACACAATGTACTCTCATGAAAAACAAAAAACCACCACCACCACCACAATTTCTTTCACAATCCACAAGAGGTCAGGACAGTAGTTTTCCCAACTCACCTGAAAAGGTGTTCTTTCAGCAGCACAAGCCCTTTAACGCTATGTGGAGAAATTGCTGCAAAGCTTACTCAGGGTAGAACGTGACATTCACTGAATGACCTACACTTGGGTTTCCTTTGAGATGTTTTTCCCAAATCCTGGTTAGTTGAGATCTGACAAATCTCAGGCTCAAAAGAATTTGCCACAAAACTAAAGCTAATCCATCATGTACCCAGATAAAAGTGCATGTACCCTTATTTATTTACACAGGATGATTTTACCTTCAGTGCAATGCCAGGGAAGAAGATGAACTCATCATATAAAATGTCTCGCAAGAAGATGAAGCAACTATAGATTTCCTCTGGGGGAAGAGACGGAAGAGATAAGGTTAAAGATAACATTGTTAATTTAAGTCATTTGTAAAATAAGGGGGGAAAAGCCTTCAGTGTAAGAGGAAACTTCTAGCACAAATGTTTGGACTTAAAAAAAAAAAAAAAAAAAAAAAAAAAAAGATGAGCATGTACACAGAGACTGATTCAACTTGAAATGGTATCATCTACATACTTCATGCAACTAATCTTAAAAAAGGGGAAACGTTGGTTGTATTTGTGCAATCTCCCTGAACATACAGAAAATACTGTAGATGTTTAAAATTAATCTTTGCCAAACCAAACATTTTCCATTTAAAAAAAAAAAAAAGTTATTCCAAGTACTAAACAAGGGAAAGTACTGACTGCTACAATATTTCACAGACACGAGCAAGGAGATGGCGAGAGCTTTACAACTAACTGCACTCTATGGGAATAAATCTAGGATGCAGGTAGTGCTAGAGTACGTGTACATACACTCAAACACCTGAGCAGTCAGAGCAAGGCCACGTCCATACTAAACTATTCCACAACCCTATTAAATAGCATTCAGACCCTACTAAAGGAAGTAGTTTGTTTCAAATACCATTCCATATACCACAACTGGTGTGTGGAAAACTATTTACCCTGTCTGTTTCCAGTAGTTGATCCTCCCAGGCGAGCTCCAAATGCAAATCAGAATGCTAACCAGAGAAAGGCCTGCAGAGTATCTACTTTCAAGTCAGTAATATGTTCCAGATCAGTATAAATAATGTCAGGAATAATGAGAGTCACATTACCTTGTCCTGTGACTTAAAACATTGCAAAAACATCTGCCATGGTTCCCGGAGGAATGCTGTAACGTGGCTGTGAAAATGGATTAACTTTGTGCTAGTGTGAACAGGGCATTAAAAAGCTGCAAAAAAATAAAAATCACAAAATCTGATGCCAGTGGGCCTCATTCTGAATGTTGGCGTAAGTATTCAATTTGATTAGCACCCTGTGACATCAGCAGGCACTCCAGGTGCCCAACACCTCTGAAAGTCAGGTCAAGCTCCTTTATAATACGTTAATATTATGAAGTTACCTTTTCTGAAACTTTGCGTCATCTGCAATGCTACCGCCACCAGAGATGGGCGCACAAACACATTTAGCAACTGGTTCCTGTAGGCTCCACACATGAGGATGGAGAGGGCCTGTTTAAAAACAAGCTCCTCTGTAGCTCCATTCTCCATTCTCACGTCATTTAAAACCACTTGGCCATTGACAAGGCTTACAATGTTGGAGTGCAGGGCAAGGCTGGATGTGACTGCTTTATTGGCAGATAGGTTATCTAGTAAAAAGACACAACACAGACAAATGCTAAAGGAAAAAGTAAGAGCAGAATGTATAATATTACATTATATTTTGCAACCTCGAACAATTTTTACCTCTAGGAACACATTAAAAACTGTTACAGGATGATCCATGTTGGAAAGACGCAGAAAAAAGCATAGGGTGAGGTAGAGAGAATGATTTCAGGCATTCCTGGAACTACAACCTAAACCTTATCTTTAGGGTCCTACCAAATTCATAGCTCATTTTGGTCAATTTCACGGTCATAGAATTTTAAAAAATAATAAATTTCATGATTTCAGCTATTTAAATCTGATATTGCCACCCTTACTTCTGCACTGCTGTCGATGGGGCGCTGCCTTCAGAGCTGGGCACCCTGCCAACAGCCACCGCCCTCCAGCTGCCCAGCTCAAAGGCAGCACAGAAGTAAGGGTGGCAATGCCCCCTCTAAAATAACCTTGTGGCCCCCTCCAACTTCCTTTTGGGTCAGGACCCCCAATTTGAGAAATGCTGATCTCCCCCGTGAAATCTGTACAGCATAGGGTAAAAGTACACACAAAAAACAAATTTCACAGTAGGAGTCCAGGTTTCATGGTCCATGACATGTTTTTCATGGCTGCGAATTTGGAAGGGCCCTATTTATCACCTCAGGAAATAGGAAGTGGTCTCCTTCCCTCCCTGCAACCAAAAAAATGGATAACCACTGTTCTAAACCTCTCAATGGAGAGCACAGCTACATTATTAGACAGGTACATTTCATAGCTCTGTTCACCACATTTATTTAAGATTTACAAATGTACATTTTTATTTCTCATCTATCTCTCTGTCAAGGTAAGAGCAAAATTTGCCTCTTAGATCTGCATGGTTAATCTCAATTCAGATATTGTTCTACCGCTGCATGCACCAATATTACATTAGTGTAAATGGGCGTTCTGCACACATAAGGAGAGAAAGTCACATCAAAATTAGATGGATAAGTATTTAAGAGGAGAATTTTGATTTAAGACTAGCTCTCGTTGCAAGTGGCTCATCTTCCTAAGCAGTTCTCAGTTAGACCCTTATACCAGTTTGGTTGTGGGAAGGGGTTGGAAAGGGAAGATACAGTTTTCAAGAACCTGCTTCTAATTATCCAACCTGTAAGATCATTTATATTAGAGAAACTTCCTTGAAGTAATGACGTAAGGATATGTTAAGCAAATAAGCCTGGTTGACTAAGTAGACTACGGCTACAGAGGATAAAGAAAAAAAAAGAGTTATTGAGGAGGTAAGCTTTTTAGATACAGCAATCTTTCACGCTGAATCAGCTAAAGTAAACTTCGGATAGACACCATTCTTTTGATATTGTAACCTTTGAATCAGATCTAGGAGACCTGACAAAAAAGTTTCCCTTAATTCCCACAAAGGAAAGATCCCTCAAACTCATCTTAAACTAAAAGAAGAAAAAATGGGACCATCATTGGATAACACACTTGCTTACATTTAGACTGTACCCACGCTCAAAGTTCTACTTGCTTCATAAGACATATCCCTGGCACACTTTTTCAAGAACAGTTTTACTGAGAACGCTATTCAAAGACATAAATGAGTGTTTGCAAGGCTGAGGTTATAGCAGATAAGAAAAAAAATATTAAGATAAGCACGCCCCAGAACTTGTGGTATGAGATCAAAAGTATACAACATATGCACAGCCTCTTCCACTCACAAAGCCTGGCTTGAGTTATTCTACTTTGACTAATTCAGATATTTTAACTTATTTAATCAAACTGTTTCAAAACATTCTCAATGTAGAATATGAGACAATATTCTTTCTCTGACCAGAATATACTAAGCAGCAAGGGAATAGACAATAATCTTAAACTGAACATGAAGAGGTAAAACATATGATCATAGGACTCTGTGCAAGCCAATCTACAGGACATTAAAGGGGTACATTTGTTTCTTTTAAAATCAATTTTAACATAACTTTCATCCGCAAGCAGCTAGTGTCTTATCTGCTGCTTCAAGGTCTCTTGTCCTAACTTTGCCAGTGCACTGAAGTTGCTCAGCAGGGTGAGAAGCGGTGAGGCAGATAGGTTGTTTAGCAATCCTTTAATATAGTTTTCTTACACATAGGTACGTTTCAACAATAGATAAATAAGCCCAATGTATTACAAACAGCTAGTACGACCAACAGAGAAACAACCAGGAGCTAAAGGTGGAGTGGGGTTGGGAAATGGCTACGTGGTTTACAAAGGCCTTGGCTACACTAGCACTTTACAGCGCTGCAACTTTCTCGCTCAAGGGTGTGAAAAAGACAGCTGCCTGAGTGCTGCAAGATACAGCACTGTAAACCACCAGTGTAAACAGTGCCACAGCGCTGGGAGCGCGGCTTCCAGCACTGCAAGCTAATCCCCATGAGGAGGTGGAGTACGTGCAGCGCTGGGAGAGCTCTCTCCTAGCGCTGGTGCTGCGACCACACTCACACTTCAAAGCGCTCCCGCGGCAGCATTTTGAAGTTTCGAGTGTAGCCAAACCCATAGACTACAAACCACAGACTTTGATGGAGTGTCCAAACTGGTTTTTACAAAAAAGGTGCTAACTACTTTAAATTAATAACTCAAAGTAAAAAAAACCCGAACACATAATCATACCCAGGTCTTGTCTATGCTATGGGGGACTAAACCAGCATAGCTACATCACCATGGCTATGCTGGCATAACCTTGTAGCAGAGATGGAGCCTACACTGACGGAAGGGGTTTCTCTGTTGCTGTAGGAACACCATCTCTCAGAGCAACAATGGCTACATAGATGGAAGCATTCTTCCATCAACCTAACTGCATCTACACTGGGGGTTAGATTAGCATAATTATGTCACTCTGGGATGAGGATTTTTCATACCCCTGAGCGACACAGCTATGTCAACCAAAAACTTAAGCCCCATAAAGTGGCCAGCACAAAACAGCGGAATCTGCTTTATCATCAGTCCTTTGTCTTGCATTTTGACAATATAGGCTGCTTATTTTTAATAGTAAATGATTCTGCCATTTAGTTTTACAGAATATGGGGAGCCAAAGAGACCTCTGCTAGCAGACACGGTCTAGGGGATGAGTACCATGATCCAAGCTAGGATCACAGTTTTTGCCTGCTGGGATGCTACTGCTGCTGATCTGTTAAAAAAAAAATATTGCTGATGTGCTACATAAATGCTGCTTAAACACCTGGATCTCTTCAAAGCATCATGACTAATATATATGCATGTATATATCAGTCATATCATATATTAAAAAAAAAAAAATCTGGTTGCTGAGTGTTCCAGATCACAGAATTTCAGACCACATCTGGGAGGTCTGAAAACTTCTGTAAAGCAACCAAGGCCTCCAAAGATACAAACACCTAGTGGAAGAACTTTTCAGAATCCAGAATACCACATCAAGTTTAAGGATAAACTGATGGGGAAAAAACAAGAGCAGGAAATTGAGAATCTGTGGTTTGACATTTTACAGCAATTTAGATTATCTGCTTTATTCCTGATGAACTACAGCCCTCAGAAGGAGGGAAGGATAATCAGGAGAGATTGTTACTGCTTATTATTTACATTACTGTAGCATCTAGTGGGGCCAAGTGAGATCAGATATTTGCTTCACTTTGCAGAAGTGCAACATTTTAATGGCAGCAAAATTTATTAGAGAGCTCATGTACAAGAAAAGGTCTATGTTCCAGTACCCAGATTATACTTATAACTAATGTTAAGATTCTGTATTTTTTAGTAGAAGTCAGGGACAGATCACAGTCAGTCAATAAACAAAAATTCACAGAAGCCTGAGACCTGTCCCTGATTTTTACTAAAAATACCTTGGGGTTGAGGGAAGGATAAACAGACCGCTGCCGATGACCTGCGGCTGCTCCAATCCTGCTGCTACTCCTGTGGCACAGGCTGACTGCTGCTGCTCTGATCCCAAGGGGGCTGACCCAACCCTAGCAACTGCTCTGGCATGCCAAGGACCATGGCTCCGGCAGCCTTGGGGCTGGCCGCTGTTCCAGCAGTTGCTCTCCCACAGCCATGGAGCTGACGCTGCAGCGGCCTTGCCCAGAAGTCACAGACGTCCCAGAAAGTCATGGAATCCATGACAGAATCATCTCCTTATTTATAACTAAGGACCTACTTAAATGGCGATATTGCAGAAATTGCTGATCCTGCAATATTAGGCTTCCACTACAAATTTGTTAGCCCAGGGAGGCTGACAGTGGGAGTTCCCTTTGTCAGCCCCATGCATTCATGACTGTAATATAGTTGCAGCAAAATGTCTGGTTATAATAAAAAAAAATTGCAGTATTCATATAGTTCCAGCACATTTTTCTTAAACAAATAGATCCACTCCAGGTTTTCCGAATTACTGCAAATAATAAAAGGTCCATTATTACTTTTCCACAATTTTCCATGTCTTGTCTGCAACTCAACCACAATTATTTGACAGATCAAGTAGGGCCTTACTTATAATCCTACTAAAACAAAAATTCATTATGTTTGCTTAAAAAAAATAAAAAAAACACCCTGCAAAATGCCTATATTTGGAGTATTCTTTAATTCACTCTGTAATGAGGCTGTTGGTTTGGGACATATACCATTCGGGTAGTTATTTTTACTGGGTTTGCAGAGGCAGAGCTTTCCTTCAGCCAAACAACTGAAAGCATCTGGAAGGAAGAGAGATGGGTGTTCTTTCATGATGGACAGAGTTCTGTAACAGAGTAGTACCTCTATTTTTTTTTCCTGCAGCTAGGGCTGGATTAATGCAGGGACTTTAGGGGCTGCAGCCCAGGGCCCCGGGCTAAAGGACTCAGCAGAACTCAGGTAGGCTGCATGCCGCGGCCCCATGCCACTCCTGGCACGTCTCTGCACCCCCTGGCTGGGGGGAGGGGGAAGAGGGAGGCAGCTCTGTGCACTGCCCCCACATCCAGCAGCATCCCCACAGCTCCCATTGGCCTGTTCCCATCCAATGGGAGCTGTGGGAACAGTGCTTATGGACATGGGCAGCACACAGAGACACACTGTCCCCCTCCCCACCAGGGGTGCACAGAGATGTGCCAGCTTCCAGAAGCAGCATGGGGCTATGGCAGGCAAGCAAGCAGCCTGCCTGAGCCCTGCTGCACCGCTAGCCAGAAGCCGCCTGTGGTAAGCACTTCCCAGGTGAAGCCTGCACCTTGCACCCCCTCCTGCACCCCAATCCCAGGTCAGAATCCTCTCCTGCCCCAAACTTCCTCCCATAGCCCACACCCTTCTCCTGCACCCCAACACTCTGCCCCAGCCTGAAAGAAACTAATATAACAGCTGTTCTAAGGTAAGAAGTAGGCTATTTTGAATTAACTTAATTATTTTCTATATGTTTTAAGACTGAATTGTAACCACAGAACGGCTTTATGTTAATTAAATGGCAAGTTTAATATAGTGTTAATAGCCTTGATGCCATAATTGTGATAACTTTGTTTTAAATGAGGAAAGACTTGTGTACGGTGGCCCCACAAAATCTAATAGCCTCAAGCCACTGGAGAGTTAATCCAGCCCTGCCTGCAGTGTGTAAAAATATTCCCCCTTTTTATTATGTACAAATGAGTATTAGAGTAAAGACCTGCTTGGACTATAGTTTATATTTGAGAGATTTTAAAGGGAAAACTGTCATCTTAAATCAGATAGTGTAAACTTTTTATGTATGTTACTACTGAGACATGAGACTGGATTTCCTTCATCTTTTTGACTTGCATAGCTCTCAGTGGCTCCCCATACAAAGTATCACGAGCCACTTTAAAGACAGGTTAAATATAAAGAATGGGCAGGCGAGCAAACCTTGAGGCAGGTGTAAACACTCAAACTATGGAATAGGAGAAAAAAATAAAAATCAAAGATGTAATGTGACTTTCTGTGCATGTGTTTGGGAGGTTCTTGATTACAGGGGCAGTTTACATTACACTGGATATCAAACTTTAGACTCAGTATTATACGGAGCTCCTTTTTCAGCTTAGATAACGTTCTGTGACCTGTGCTTTCAAACGTTAGGGTTTGGATAAAGAAACAATATTAGGCAAATCTCAGCACTACTTTAATATAATATACTGGAGTTTCTCCCTCTTTACCCCTTCACACCTCAAAAAAGTAGCACATCTGTTCCATCTCCACATGACTGGATTTTCAGTCAAACTCTCTTGATCAGGACCGAAATCCCTACGCTTGGCTTTTAGTACTGCTTCAACATAAATAAAACTCACTTCACAGTGTAACTTTCCTTAGCAAAAGGAATATAATTATCTGCATACCAGGCCACTCGAGGAATCCTCCAAAAGCCTGCGTTAAGCCTTTCAGCCAAAGTGTCTTTTCAACCAGAAGTTCAAAATCTATGGCTGGCAAATTCTGGAGCAGGACAGAAGCAATTAATACCCAGGGGCTCAGAACCATGTTTTCCATCTGTAGAAGCTCCATTTTGTAGGCTACATCAGTGACAAATTCCTGGATATCCTCAGATAGCTTTTGGGGAAGATGCCTGAAAGGAAAAGTCCAAATATCATAATATATTACAAGCAAGAATAAGCTCTACATCTGAGGATATAATTTATATCCTAATCCCAGTAGTCCTGTACTGTACCCATATATGTATGTTCTCTCACGTAGATATTCTTCTGCCCATTTTACTCACAGTACGGCACCTAACACATCTGGGCAATTATGCAAGTACATGAGACCTAAATTATGAAGCAAGGCCTCCAGATCTAAGCAAAAATTATGTTCACTGATTACAAAAAATAATTCGAAACCTTCCACTTTATTGAAAAGATTCCAAAAATATCATACAATGTGAAAATATATGGCTAATGAATATTATTTGTTTGCATTATAGCAAAAGAAATATCACACCTGCCAGGATAAAGCAGCTCAGAAGGAGGGAAGCCTTTCTGGACTCTGTCCAGCTTAGGGAGAATGTTTATTGCATAAATCCACAAGAACAACCAGATATTTGCAACTGTGTGGGAAAAGGTAAATTTTGCAACTATTAATGTGGTTACATACTTGCATTATGTATGGGGCTCTGATTTTGGGTGTTAAACAACAGTAAAAAAACAAACAAACTCTTCACTCTCTCCAGAATGCTCTATTGCACAAATACTCTCTTACACACTTAACTCCTTAACTACACTACACTCCCATCACACCACCTCTTTTAGACATTCTAAATGATTGGAAGCCAAAGTTGGTTTGTAAAGAGAATGTAAAATTTCCAGAGTCGGCCTGAGGTTCTTTCTGCCCCATGCAAAGTAGAAAAATCTTTCCTCCTTACAGCTGTAGTGTCTGCTTTCCCCATGTGTGGTGGAGAGAGATGTGGATGAATATGAGCTGGATGAAGCAGAGTCCAGACAAGACAGAGGTAATGATAGCACGCAGGGGGAAAAGCATCTGGATGGGCGGGTAGCAACTGTGTTCCCCACTATGTGGGGATTCATCCATTCTTTGCCCAAGAGGTGCTTTTAAATATCCACTTTCACATGGATTTTTAGGGGAAGTGGGCAGCTAAACACTGAAATCCAGGGTGGATGAGAATTGATTTAAAATTCTTTTTTGAAAAAAAATTGGATTTTTTAAATTTAATTAAGAAGTTCTTCTTTTCAAAAATAAATTGTTTAATATTAAAATTAATGCCTAAATTTATTATAATCTCTTAAAACACTGAAACAGAAAATGAATATTCTTAATCCATGAGCCTCATTAAAACATTTGAATTAAAGGTTGCTTTTCCAATATAAAGAAAATCAGGTGGGGGGGGGAAATCTAACCTTTGAGGTCAAGCGTTATAAATAGGTCATGTACCGTATTAAAGGCTTGATCCTGTGGGGGATGCAGAGGCTGTACATCTGAGTGCAAGAGACTGGCAAAGTGATCACCTGCATTGTGACCCAGGGCCTCTGACTCCAGGAGGCACCATCACATATCTCGACAGGATCATCGATTGAGCTCACCTGGGTGGTCTCATACTTCTGTTTTATAGCTTCTCTCTACTTGAGCTCTGATTCTTTCAATTGAGAACTGAGCCAAAGTCACACCACTGAACTGGGAGAAGTCACTAGCTAACTACCCGGAACCAGAGTTTGTCAAAGTGCTAAACCAGCTATTGACAGCAGTAGCTGCTTCCGCAGGCAGAGAAAGAATAATTTTCTTCATTTGCGCTAATTCATTCAAAGTTGAGAAAAATCGATTGGCAGTTCAAAAAGCAGGAAAACTTGTCTCTCTCTTCCGGTCTATGAATAAAAATGAAGATGAAGGGGATGAGATCTACTAGTTTTAAAAGACTGGAGGACAGTGTAAGTAACTTAGGACACTGTCTAATTTTCAAGCGACTTAGGCAAGTAGGAACTTGAGCTCCAGTCACTTCCACTTAGGCATATTTGAAAGTTTTCCCAGGCTGACCTGAAATAATCAATTTAATTAATTCACAGACCACAGTTAATCTTTCTGTTTAATAAATCATTTAGTTTTACATGTGATATATGTTTTGATAAGTATCAGAGGGGTAGCCGTGTTAGTCTGGATCTGCTCATTGATGGGTGCAGGATGGGAGAAGAGATATGCCCATTCTTTGAGTACATGTTTTGATAAGAAGTTTATATACCCAAAATCTCACATACTAAGTATCTGAAAATATTAAGGCATATAATTATAGTGTATAGTAGCAAAAAGATGTTCCAAATCTAACCTAAAAGCTCTATTTAGTTGTAAATCAACATGGTTTAATGGTTATATCAACCAATGAAAATGCACCTTTAAAAAAAAAAAAAAAAAAAAAAAAAAGGTCACTGAAGTACAAATGGAAAAGTTGATTAACATTAATGGATTTAAACCACCAAGTGGAGAGCTTTGATTTAACTCAATCCACCTGCTTAAATCTGCACCCAGAAATGCAGTTGTGATTCTCTCTCTCCAGCGCAGACTTTTCCACACTTACCAATGCCACTGGGACCTCTAGTTTAGACTACCACAACATGCTGTATGTGGGACTCTCCTTGAAGGTCACTTGGAAGATACAGTTGATGCAGATTGCCGCTGCCAGTCTATTTGGTGGCGCCAGACACAAGGAACACAGTATCCCAGTTTAAAGACTGCGCTGAATTCCTAATTGCTCCAGGATACAGGACTGATCTCAGTCTATAAACAGGAATCCCTACGTACCAGAGCACTATAGTATAAGGGCACATAGGGAGGGTTGGACCTTCCACCACTCCAATTCCTTCTCAGGTCACCGAAGTCCAACATGAGGCAGAAGGGAAGGAGGGTGGGGAGTGGAGCACCCAAAAAGACACACATCTCAAAAAGATCCTCAGTTACTGTCCAAGGTAAGTAACCTCTCCTCCTTCTTGAGCACTGCCAGCACAGAGGAGGGTGCCGAGAAGGTGGATTCAGTACAGATCACAGAACAGCATCATTGAAAGCTGCATCAGCTCTGGAAGCAGGTCACAAGAGTGTAGTGTTGGGAGAATGTGTGTCCTGAAGATCAGACTGCAGATGGCTTGGATAGTTGTGTTTCTCAGCAGGGTTACGGAGATAGATTGAGCCTAGTGGAGCAATCCCCAACTCTTGCAGGGGAGCAATCCCCTGCGGCTTTGTCACACGTTAAGATGCATCCTGCAGCCCCTTTGGACAGTGTTTGAATGCAAATTTCCTGTCCTTTCACACATTCTACAATTGAGATTAAAAAAAAATCTGAGTGATGCCCTAAAAGGACCTAATCCTGTCTAGGAAAAAGGCAAGAGCTCTTCTTATATCCAGTGTATGAAGGCTCATTTCTTCTCTTGAAGAATGAGGCTTGGGATAAACACACCAGTAGGCGAATCTCCTGGCTGATGTGGAATTCTGAGGAAACCTTAGGGAGGACGAGGGTGTGGACACAGTGTTACCTTGTCACAGAAGAACGTCATGTGCAGCAGGTCAGCCATCAAGGCTCCATACACGCCTGCCCTCCTGGCTGAGAAATGAGGTTTTAGGAGACAGATAGAGGAGGGAATAGTTCACCTGACAGGTTCAAAAAGGGGTTTCCTCAGTAGGACTCGATCTCTGCTCCACTGATTGGGCCTTCCCCTCAGTGCGGAAGAGGCTACTCTTTCATCCACTCAGCGAATAGACTCAGTCAGGACCACTCCGGACTCCTGCACCACCAGAGCTTACCTGCCCAGGAACAGATTCAACACTATGTCCAGCCTCATCTGAACAGTACAACGGAGCCCACAAACCACAGCAAGAGCTTGTCTTCGAGTTCTGATCCATATGGCAGCCAGTACATTTGTAACATCTTTAGCAAGACTGCACTCAAGGTGTCTTCAGTTCTGGCGCTCAACCATTTATACACCCAACACACACAACCTATACAAGCAGACGCTCATACCTCAATTCTCTGACCCGGTGACACGTATTCAATAAAAGATGAGAATTTGAAATAGTTTGTAAAAATTGGACTTCACCATCAGGGCTTGGTAATTGCCTACTCTGAACTGCAGCATGGCAGAAGAGTAGCTTTTTTGTCCCAAAAGATCAAGTCTTTTTAGTTCTTTATCAGAAGGCATAGAATGGAACTGGTGTTGTCTGTTCTGCTCATTGATGGGTGCAGGATGGGAGAAGAGATATGCCCATTCTTTGAGTGCTATGCAGTATTTTTTATCTGCCCATTTATATGTAGATGGTATAATAGCTATGGTTTGCCACACAAAACATGCAGGTGCCAGAAGAGTATCATCAATGAGTAAGGCAATTTTGCCAAGGAGATATGTAAAGAATGTCCAGCAAGGAGTGTTGGGGCTCCTGTACCTCCAACAGAATGTGCAGGGTCTCAGCTGTAAATTTCATAAAGTCCTGAAAGCCCTTGAAATTGTCAGCATAAGACAGTGGGGGAGGCATGACATCCTTGTCTGGTGAGGAGAAAGATTTGGTGATGCTCCTTCTTCTGCAGTTGGCTCTTGCTCCCCTGTACAATCCTGCTGTGTGGAAGGACCCAAGGATAGCAGTAGTATTTCTTGACGTGCTCTCTTATGAGATGGGGCCGTGTATAACTGGTCACCATAAAGGGCCCAACAGTTCCAATAAGCCCACTGTGGTGAAGCACAAAGGAAGGGAGCAGGACCCAATGGTTGTCCTTGCCAGGGTTGTTGGGCATATCCCCTACTAGGACTTTCATCAAGGCGTACCTCAAGTGAGGGAGGTTGAAAGGAGAACCTTGTATAGACACTTCTGAATCAGATGAAGTGTCATCTTCTGTGTTAAGTGGAGGGGAAAATGGTGTTGGTACTGGTGATCAAGCCAGTATCAGGGCCTGAAAGGGATTCTGTAATTGCTTTGATACTGGAGCTTGAGAAGAGTGCTGAGTTAGAATCAACCGGAAGTGTGTCTGTGTACCCTCAAAGAATTTTGAGGAACTGGAGACCCTGGCAGTATCAGAGGGTAAGATACAATTTAAGAGGGTAACATAGGACAAGTAGGCTCTGGAAGGTGAGACAATACCAGTGTTAAGTGTCTCTTGGTACCCCTCAGCAATGGTGATTTAGGCTCCTCCAAGATCTGAGGGTTTTCCTGGTTAAAAAACTGGACAGTACTGGAGCTCAAATTAGGAAACATTTGGAGCCAGAATGTGTGGCGGTACTGCAGATGGTTATCAAAATATGATCAGGGCATCCTTCACCTCTGGTTGCTGGAGGCAGTACTGATGACAATTTCAATTTTGTTTCTGGAGTCCTTGTGTCTTGGAGAGACAGAGTCTGGTGCCAGTGCAAGTACAGTTTCTCAATATGCGGTATGATAGTCTTAGCTGGTGCTGTCTCAGTACTAGAGGGGATGGGAGCCTCAGCTGTACCTGTAGTGGGATGCAAGGTCTCCTGAGACCCAGCCTGAGGGGGTGACTTTCCCCTTCTCTTCTCCCTTTCTGGGAAATCAGATCTTTTCTGTTTTGATGGTTCCAAAGGGCCGCCAGGGTTTTTGCTGTTTGTTGCAGTACAGACAGTAACCAGGACTCTTTGTGGATCCAGTGTACAGAGGGGTGACTCTGATCCTGAGGGTCTCTGCAAGTGCTCGATAAATATGAGTTTGAGTCTGTCCTCCCTCAGTTTCTCTCATCTGTTCTTAAAAACCTGAAGAGATCTTACATTTGGAGAGGATGAGATACTCCCTGAGGCAGCTTGAACATCTGCTACTGTGTAGGAAAGAACAGCAGGAGGTCTGGCAGGTCCTGAAGCCCAGGATCTTAGGCATAATCCACATTTAGACACAGATGAAGGCCCATGAAAAATAAAGGCCCAAATCAGGCAAAAAAATAGAATGGAAGGGGAAAATCCCCCTTTTAAAAGCACAAACTGCTAAAAATAAAAAACAAATAAAAGTACTAAGAAAATTAAGATATTTTTTAATAAGAGGTGTTGCAAGCCACGAGGCTAGCTGACAGACATGGTGACACTCCATCTCAAGCCACAGGTGGCTGAGAAAGAATTGGAGTGATGGTGGGTATGCCCATCCTATGTGCCCTCATACAAGGGCCCATATGCCTAGACACAAGGATGTCTAGGGCGCAGGTGCAGATCCATGGACACTGCTGACAAAAGCCTCCAATCCAATGCATGGGCGTGAACATATCCTGATGTGAGGCACTCTAAGGGATGCTATTTGAAGAAGCGACAAAGAGTCCTATGGCACCTTATAGACTAACAGATGTATTGGAGCATAAGCTTTCGTGGGTGAATACCCGCTTCATCAGATGCATGCCATATTCACCCACGAAAGTTTATGCTCCAGTACATCTGTTAGTCTATAACAGGGGTCGGCAACCTTTCAGAAGTGGTGTGCTGAGTCTTCATTTATTCACTCTAATTTAAGGTTACACGTTCCAGTAATACATTTTAACATTTTTAGGTCTCTTTCCATAAGTCCGTAATATATAACTAACTATTGCTGTATGTAAAGTAAATAAGATTTTTAAAATGTTTAAGAAGTTTCATTTAAAATTAAATTAAAATGCAGAGCCCCCCTGGACCAGTGGCCAGGACCTGGGCAGTGTGAGTGCCACTGAAAAAAATCAGCTCGCGTGCTGCCTTTGGCACATGTGCCACAGGTTGCCTACCCTGGTCTATAAGGTGCCACAGGACTCTTTGCTGCTTTTACAGATCCAGACTAACACAGTTACCCCTCTGATACTTGAAAAAGAATTACTATCTTCCAGGATTTTATCTAATGAGCATGATTGTAAGGTTAGCAATTTGATTTTTGCCACATGTTGAGGATCAAAATACTATACACAAACATTTTCTAAATCAAATACAAATGAAGTAGGAAACCACAACACTATCAAATATTCCATTTTTTTGTTATATTAGTGCAGAGTGTGCAACATTCATAAAAATACAGTTAAGAATATTTTATTAAATCTTAATGCCATTAAAACAATAGCTTCATAAAGATACTAACTGCTTGGGGCTATAACATCTGCTATCTTTAAACAAAAGCCATGAAAAATCTTAAATTCTAGATATCAAATTGGGAAACCATTCATCTTGTCTGAAAATTACCACTTCTTGACACAAGGACACATACTGTCTGCAATGATGAAGAAGGCAATGGGGGAAGAGGGGGAAGGGGAAGATTTGAAATGGTGAAACTGAGATACTTCAACTAATGACAGCTCTCAATGGTAGAGCCCAGCATGGCACATACATCACCAAAACCTTGAATAGGATACTCAACAACATTCACAAAACAAGCAACAAATAATGAGCTTCTTCAGAAATACCTGATCTCTTATTAATAATAATAATAATAATAATAATAGGAGATATACCTATCTCCTAGAACTGGAAGAGACCTTGAAAAGTCATTGAGTCCAGCCTCCTGCCTTCACTAGCTGGACCAAGTACTGATTTTTGCCTCAGATCCCTAAGTGGCCCCCTCAAGGATTGAGCTCACAACCCTGGGTTTAGCAGGCCAATGCTCAAACCACTGAGCTATCCTTCCCCCACTTGAGTCACACGAACCCCTGACTTTTGCAGAAACGTGGCTGAGCTGCCAGAATAATCAGATCAAATAGAGGGGAGGAGAAAGAACGAACCTGATTCACAGCATGGAAAAGAAAAAAGAAAAATGCTACTCTCCAGACTTTGCTATTTTACATGAGTCAAAAAAACAAACAAACAATAGATTTGCTCACAAACTATTGGGAGATCAGATGTTCTGGTACCTTGGGACCAAGCGATAAGGACACCGATCAACTCTCCCATAGGCCAATGTTCTGAGTGACACAGGCTGCCCAAAATACACATGTATGCTTCCAAAATTGTCGCTGAGGATTTTTCTGGCTTTCAACAACCCCTGAAGTGTGGAGAGGGGAAAAATGTGAGTTGATATTACAGGGGTATACAGACAGGCAAATATACTATATTATTATTGAATATATTTACATACAGATGTAGACTCTTTTGGTTTAGGGACTCCTAAAAGTTCATATGCATAGAGGGATTCTTCTAATATCCTCTCATAGCTGATGCTGATTGGAACAAGGTAGGTGTCAAAAACCTCTCGTTTAAAAAATGGCTCCATCACAATACTGAGAAGACCTGTAAATAGGTGGGTGAGAGGAAAAAACAAAACAAAAACATTCTGAGTCTTCTGGAAAGGAAATTAAGCTGAATTGCAATTGAAAGGATGCATCTGGTTGTGTACCAATGGACAAAAACTATGTTATAAGATACGCATTGTGCTCACACTATGCAGACGCAAGCATAAGCCAAAGTTGCTGTCTGTGCTTTAAAACAATGCAAAATGAAAAGTTACATTTGATCAAATACTTGTGCTGTATTTACACAACATACTGCTTTGCATTCACATAGCATATTCCACCCAGCAATCTCTCAGCACTTCTACAATCCTAAGTTAAATTTCACAACACTTCTGTGATGATAAATAACTGTTGTTACACCCATTGCAGATGGGAAGCAGGGAGAATTTAAGTGATTTCCCTCAGGCCACACAGGGAAGCAATGAGAGTGCCAGGAATCTTGTTCATTTCTAGTATTTGTATTGCGGTACCATTTAACAGCCCGAGTCACGGACCAGAACCCCTTGTGCCAGGACGTATACAACACAACATTAACCAGTAGAGTAGGCTGGTGTGGAGGCCTACAAGATGATTCCATATAGCTCATGAATTTGTCCACCCCACAACAGACCTGCTCTACAAAATGGTGTCCTCTGTGCAGTGTGACCTCACATACACCTTATGTTTGGAGGACACCCTGTTGCTTCTGTATGTGGCCCGCGGAGGTGCTGCACAACTACACATGGTCACTGAAGATGTTGGACCACCTTGCTCCTCTCCCACGTTCTATTGTTTTGGTTCTCCCCTCTCCCCACAGGAACACAATAAGGTACTCTGGTGAAAATCCCCAAATTCAATAAAGATTTTAACTTTTTCAATCAACATACCAAACTTTGGAGTCAAAGTCTTCGCGGTGCGGCTTCTGGTTCCCTCGAGAAAAAATTCAATTGGGGCATAACCATTCTTCAAAACAAAAATAAAAAAATAAGTTGATGGGGGGCGGGGGGAATTCAATATGATAATGTTTCATCTTCTCTCTCCACAAAGTAAAAAGGCTTATTTTAAGCTGGAAGCCACGCAAGTCTAACATCAGGCATCACTAAATCTACATTCATCCATCACCTCCAATACAGCATATAGTTAAATTAACCAAATAAAGTTTTTCACATTAATGTATCTTTCATAGAACGCATGTGCCAGTAAGATCAGCTAATGCTTTAAAATGTACTTTTTAAAAAAAACTGTTCAGTAATTTATTTACCCTTAACATTGTTTTTACATATTCAGCAAAAACTGCCCAATAGAGTCTGTTCCCACCGAACGTACGTCGCATAAAAAAGGCACCTGACCTTCGTAGCAGCTCACCAACTATTTTCATTCCAAGGAAATCTGGGGGGGAAAAAAACAAACAAAATGCATTGATTGACTGTGCCACCTAATATTAATCAGTTTCCCTAAAGCTCTGACCTCAGATATTGCCATAAAGAACTAATCCTTTGAGGATTCACTGTAAATATCTTCTATTAGCATTCAAGCACCACACACACACACAAAATCTACAAATGGTGGGTCAAGTTTTTGAATTCTGCATTTGTATGTGCAAAGGGCACTTACAGTCAATGATCTCTTCTGACATTTGGATGATCAGACTTGAAAATCTGATCACTGTTATACTGACTCAAAGTCCATGGTAGCATAGAGAAAGCCTGAAACTACTAACTTATCTCAGTGTAACAACATCGCTCAGGGGTGTGGATTTTCCACAGTCCTGAGCAACATAATTATACTGACTCAACTCCCATACAGCACAGTGTTGACGGGAAGGCTCCTCCTGTTGACATAGCTACCGCCTTTGGGGAGGTGGTGTACTTATGCCAATAGGAAGAGCTTCTCCCTTCAGTGTAGATAGTGTCTTCATTAAGCACTGCAGTGCTGTAAATGTAGACAAGCCCTCAATAATCCTGAGAGGGAGCAACACGTCCATTTAAATATAGTCTAATAGATCCATAGCTGATGTAAGTTGGCCTAGCCCTATTCAAGTCAATGAAACCCAGCCCATTTACAATAGTTGATATCTGGCTCATCAACTCTATGAGGAAGGGAAAATAGGAACTCGAAAGTACAGCTGTTATGTGTTTCCTAGTCTTGAGGAATCAGGATTACCCCTTTCTGGGTTTTGGCAAGTTATTTAGAACACTTGCATTATAACAATGAATTGTTTGGGGAGCCACATAATGCAGGAGAGTTTGAAAAAAGTTTGATCTGTTAGATTTTTGGATCTTCCTCTGACACACTATATTTGGGAACCTTTTAAGGTTGCACAGTGAATGTCAGAGTCAGTAAATACAAAAGTTACAGTTCTAACAGCAACATGAACTTGGTTGCCCTGAATATCTTGTATAATTTTATAGTACAGTACAGAGTAAACTATGATAAAACACATATTAAGCTATACATCCCACTAGAAAGAGAGGAATAGAACATATACACATATAATTCAGTCAGCTCAAAGTTTCAACCTTAATTTCTGGTGATTAATCGTAATGTATTAAAAATACATTTGGGATTTAATGTCTTAGGTTTAATAAAGAACAAAAGCACTAACAGTGATTACAGATTAACACACCTTAAAACTTTAATGTGTTGTAAGGCACAGTAAGTTCTTAAAACAGCTGAGGATCTAGTGTATATTGCGGTGCCATAAGTGATTTAGGGTGCATTCATTTTGGTCTAACTCTGCTTCCATTAACTTCAATGGGAGGAAAGTTAAGCTAACACAGAGTACTTTTGAAAACTTTGTAAGACAGTACCACTACTATCATACAGTGATAGATGTATACCTAATATATAAAGTAATTGCCACATCTACAGCACCTTGCACGTGAAGAGCACAAAGTTAAGTCCCTAAAGACTGACTGGTACCTACTGACATACTGAAAAGTGCATAATAAGGTCTCAGCTAAAGCTTGTTGAAAGTTCTCTCATGGAATTTTTTTTTCTGCTGGAAAATGCTAATTTGTCAAAAGCAAAATGTTCTGTGAGAATGTGTTGATTTTGACAAGTCTTAACAGAAATCAGAACAGGTTTCCAATTAAATCTTATGTGGTTCCCTGCCAGCTCACCTGTCCGTCCCCCACCACCCTCTCAACTCCCAAGCAGCCTGCCTGGTGGGCTACCAAGGAGCCCAAGCTCCCAGTTCTCCACAAGTTGCTTGTTGCAGAGCCATGGCTTCCAGGCTCCTGCATCCTCCTCCCCAGCTTGCCTGGTTCTCAGGGCCTTCCAGACTCCCAACAAGCCATCTAGAGAGCTACTTGGGTGTCTCATGGCCTAAGCTCCCTGGCTCCTCTGCAGCTTGCATGGCGGGCTGCTGTGGAGCCAGGGCTCCCAGGCAGCTTGGCATTTCATTTGTACAAAAATTGTTAAGATTTTGGATTCTCATCACAATTAGAGATTAATTTTTTTCCAAAACCTAATTTTTCTCAGGAGCAGTCTGCACCTTGCACAAGGTACAAAGTACTTCACAAGATCAGATGCTTACAGGGGCACTTTAAAAAAGCTACACACAGCAAATCAATATATGAAAATGTTCTATTGCACATATGCAGCTGCCAGTATTCAATCATATCTAATCCTCCTCTTCCAAACCAATTTCCCCCCCAACTTGTTCAAGCAGGTACTCTTCAGTAAGTAATATTCACATACCAAGTTTCAAAATCCAGCCATTTCAATTATCTGCATTTATGGGAAAAAACATGGCAACTTTTTAAAGTGACATAAATATTTTCCCCCACCATTACGGAGAAGTGCAGTTAGTGGGGTTTTGCTCAAACGTGCTATAAAAAAAAAGTCACCATTTGGGCAGATACGTCTGCCCAAATGATGCTTTTCAGAATGTTTTAACCATATGAAAATGGGGCATTATTACAGAAACTATTTCAGCCTTAATGGTAGCAGCTAGTACCAGGTACCTGCTATAATAATATCTCTGCATCTTGAAAACGGATTGTTAAAAGAAATACTTGCCCATTCCTGCAGCAATGACAGGCAGAGCCAAGTCATATGTGTATAACAAATAAGATAGCATCAGAAAATCTATATAGCTTCGGTGACTGGGCAGCAGGACAACTGGATGCTCCTGAATGGCCTGTTGTAACTAAGAACAAACACAAACAATATTTATGGGAACCTCTTTCATGGAAGCCATCATGGCAAATTCCAACAAGATCTCAGACTAGAATGGTTTTTGTTTCTAAGTTTACATTATAGTGAATTTCATTAGAGGGTGACCCTGGTGTTTCTCAGTAGTCTGTAATTCTTTCAGTTTTTGCTGACAGACAACTTGGAGCTACAGTAACATTAGCACTGAACCCCATGTCAATGTAGAGTTTCTCAAAGGAGAACTCCCCCTTAATCATAAATCTAGCAGGATCCCTGGACAGTGGGAGATGAGTCATGGAGGTCTGCTGACAGTTGCATTCCGATTGCCTTAATGAATCACTACATTTCAGTATTTTATTTTTGGGGCATTCTTACAACATATGGAGAAACATGACCTTTACTTTCTATTCCTACCAACACCTCTCTGAAGTGCTTTAATATATTTTAGATATTTACTGAGTTAGATACAATTGATATAGATTATAGTGAAATTCTTTGAAATACATACTGATGAGCTAGCTTCTTATTCTCTCAGGCATACCATATACCTATCATCATGGTGTAACTCCAGCCAGGTTCCCATGTTTCTATTATTCACAAATCCCATTCTTCAGTGCTTATGACTATATCCCACTTCATCATGGGTCCAAACTTTACTTCTAGAACCTTTCTCTATTAGTGCCTACTACTAAAAGCAAATTAAACAAAAAATGGGCGTATGCCTTTTAGAAACAAAACTTCTTTCATAAAGTTTCCCCATCCCCCAAACACCCTAGAGAAGTTACTCTTATGCTATTTTATTTTAATTTAATTTAAATAGGAATTCAGGCCCTGTTCAGTAAGACTCTATACTGACCAGAGAACTAATAAAATGGTAACATCACAAGAGAGTGAAAACTGAACAACTGAGAGGAGGAAAATATTTAGATAGACGGTGTCTTTGTTTTGTTAACTACTTAACATCAAAGACTAATTAATATTCTGGAGAAAGAAAATCTTCAATAAAGATTCCTCCCACCATTTCAATAAATGCATGTAAAAGCTCACACACAGATTCTGAGCCTGCCAACAAGTCCTTGGTGGGGGGCATGAGAGAAGGTAAAGAAAAATCAGACTTGACATTCTTGATATTTCCCAGGGAAACAAGAAAAAACCAGTTAGGCCACAATCAAGGGTATAAGCACAATTTAAAAAATTCTTTGTAGGCCATCTTTAGGAGTTATTGTTTTCTCCGTTTCAAAATTTATCCCAGTCACAAGCCTATCTAACAGCTCTGCACAATGGGATAAAATGCATTAATTATTTAAATCTGTGATACTTGTGTACTGAAATTACTAGTTTAGAGAGTCTCCTTTGAATTCTTTATTCACATCTAGATTTCTCCCTTTTTAATTGTTGAAAAGGCTAATCCTAGGCCTTGCTACTTTTATGCTTTACATCTTTTGGAACCTTAAATTTGGGTGCAGATTGAGAGTCTATGCCTGAGTGAGTAATATAACCACCAGTTATGTCAGCCTTTATACCAATACTTACTTTCTGAATTCCTTCTTCATTCACACAAACCCTCTGGAAAAGGCGTTTAAATATTTTGCTCAAACTAAAAGCAAAAAATCGAATAGCTCCTATGTGTAAATTGTGACCCATCTCATCCAGGATTTCAATGGCTTCTTCTTGTATAATATCAGTGGACTCACCCATCTCTTTTGATAGCTAAATAAAAAGCAACAATAAGATCAAAAGTCAGTTCCTATAAATTAAAAAAAAAAAAAAAAAAAAAAAGATTGTTCCACAACTATAACTATTATTCTGTCAAACTAAGAGGAAGGTATTAAAGTCAATGCAATGCAATACATTCTAAAATGTTTCAAACATTATTTTAGGTTTATATGACAGGCATAAACCTAATGTTACTGGTTCTGTTTTATTTCAAAAACAAAAAAAAGTAAAGCGTTAACTCCTCTGAAACACAATAATTTAAGTGAGCATCTTCTGAAACATAAGTTTCATACAAAGGCTGTACTTATATTTATAATAAGCCATTAAGATCCATTGGCATATATAGGTTGTATTAGATTTGTATCTTTTTTAGGAAGCTTACATTTAGAAGAGGATTTATTAAATTGCCTTTCTGACAAATGCATGCTTTGGTCTTCTTTCATGGATTAATAAAGTTAATTTTAAAAAGCCAGTATTCTTATTAGACACATTCTTAGAAAAATTTTAAAATGCTTTTGGAGTAAGTTTTTAGATGTACCTCGGGTGACTCAACTCCCCTTACTCATACACCTCTTTGTAATGTATCCTTTTGGCAATGGGTGGCTGAAATGCATACGAAGTACCATCACTACAAATGCTGCATATTGATGTTCAGTTTTAATTGTTGCAAATCTTTCATTTGAGAGATTGTTACTAAGGAGTTAGAGAGTGGGAATCTCCTTATTCAATATATTAACTCAAAAAACAATTTAACCTAAAAGATACTCTTCATGATTAAACAACTAAATAAGGAACATGCATGTTATAAAAGCATGGAGGATGCAGTGAACATCAGTGAGTAAACCACGTCTCAGCTTAGAGAGGTGTACACTATTTACCTTATTAGTTATGTTTTCACTTCTATAACAGTCAAGAAATTTCTCTTCTCCCACCCTCCTCCATCCCAATCAAGTGGCCAGTTCACTGTTAAATTGATGCATTCAAACTTCCTTCTCTACATAATTTACTTCATCCTGAATAGTTTCAAGCCTAGCAAAGCCTATTTTAGCAACACAGAAGAAACCAGTGACTGTCCTCTCTAACCCCACCAAACAAAAATCAATATTTAACAGGAAGTATATTTTTATTATTTATTCAGGGCAGGCACTTTCATTCGTAAAATGCTTACCAGCACACTTCTTATCCTTCATGAACAAATAAATGTATAGAGTGCATATCTCCTACAGCAGCTAGTTACTTATTCCATAAAATTAGGAAACAAGAAACCCATATAAACCACAAAAATCATACAAAAACTAAATCAAAGAAATGCAACTCAGCTCATACCCTGAAACTTGCTAGACCAGCTCCAGCAAGTTCCCAGGGGAGAAAATTCCAAAGATGTGGGGTGGTTAATGCAAGTGAGTAAGTTTTCCCCACTCAAACAGGAGGCTGTTGTGTTCTACACCAGCTGTAGCTGGGGGCTGTCTTGGAAATATACCTACAAGTAGAGCATCTTGCAATAGTCTGAAGAAAAAATGTTTGAGACTGGACTGTAACTGGCAAGATCATTAACCTCCAAGGATAAGTCTACATTGCAGCTGGGAGTATGCCTCCTAGCCCAGGCAGATAGACTCATGTTAGCTCTGCTCAAGCTAGCATGCTAAAGTAGCAACCTGGACGTTGCAACAAGGGTAGCAGCTTGGGGTAGCTGCCCAAGTCCAAGCCCACCGATCCCTGGGTCTGAGGTTGAGTGGCTAGCCCAGGCCACCACATCCATATTGCCATTTTTCATTCACTAATTCAAGCAGAACTAGTGAGAGTCTGTCTCCCTGGGCTGGGAGGATCGCTCTCAGCTGCAGTGGAGACATACCAAGTGCTTGGGGAGGATGGTGGCAGAGGGTGCGGGGGGGGGGGGGTTCTGAGCAAGCACTTCACCACCATCTTGTTTCAAGCATTGCTGGCAGCTTGCCCTCCTCAAGGGATGGGACTGCAAATTAGAGGAGGGAGCTGGCAAGTAATCTTCGTTTGCAGCTCTGCATTAACACTTTCCACTATAAAATATAGTCACAATGAATCTTTTTAAAGAAACTAAACAGCTCCATGCTTGCAGCAGGCCTTTAAAATGCAAGCTGGGAGAAAGCCGTTGAGCTAGAGAAAGTCCTTTTCTTGTCTCCTATGAAATTCCATGAGAGGTGTAGAACGAAAATGAATTGTTTTTAATTGTTCACTTAATTAATGAACTTTCTGTTCACCATTCCACCTACACTTGCTACACTGTAACTTCATTCACTGTTGCCATATTGTAATTCAAACCCCATTTTAAAACTCTTCCATTTGTATAAAGCTTTCTCCAACCTTTCATTTTTGCAGACCCTGCATGATAATCTTATTAGTTAGTTTAGAGTGTGACTGAGGCATGGATGGATGATGGAATCAACCTCCAGCCCCAGCCTGTCCTGATGAGATAAAGCTTCAGAATAACAACAGACTGGGAAGGGACCTAGACAACAGCCCTAAACAAAGTAAGAAGCATCCACCCTAAAAAGAAAAGGACAAAAGAAACAACAGAAGGAAGATCAAAGCTAGGTTCAAGGCTGAAAGTCACACCTGCATTTGACGGGTGATCAATCCAAACCCAGAGGCAGCGTGACACAGCAAGACCTATAGACTTTGAATCCAAACTAAAAGCCTATGAAAAAGAAGGGTGAGATGAGAGACTTTGGGTAACATTCTGCTGCCAACATGGAAGGACATCGGTGCAGGCCCAACAGAGACCCAGCTCGTCCTTGTGCCCGGCTTTCCTGGCCAGTTGGCCGCCACAAGCTACGAACCCAAGCTGCAAAATCAAGCCATGAACTTAAGCTATGTCCAGGACTGGTAACTATGCAGCAGCTGCAGAACATCTGATGGATGTGTGTGTATATAAGGATTAAGATATTAGTCATAAATCAAATTGTTATCATAATAAATGTGGCATCTTTGTCTTGCCCCCTGAAAAGATCCTGTGTAGTTTTGTCTGTACAACAAGGGTTAATAGAAGAATGGCCATATCAGGCCAGATCAATGGTTCAGCTAACTCAGTATCCTGTCTCTAAGAGTGGTCAGTGCCAGATGCTTCAAAGTGAATGAGCCAAATAAGGCAATTTTGAGTGATTCCTCCCGTCATCCAATCCCAGCTTCTGGCAGTTGGAGGTTTATGGACACGTGGAGCTTGAGGTTGTGTCACTGACCGTCTTGGCTAACAGCCATTGATGAACCTATCCTTCATGAATTTATCTAATTCTCTTTTGAACCCAGTTATACTTGTACCAGGAGATGTTGTGAAGGCCAAAAGTTCCACAAGTTGCGTGAAGTAGTACTTTTTTTTTGTTTTAAACCTGCTGCCTATTAATTTCATCACGTGACCACTAGTTCTTGTGTTACATTAAGGGGTAAATAACACTATCCTATTAACTTTCTTCATGTCATTCATGATTTTATAGACCTGTTTCATAACCTACTTTATCATCTCTTCTCTAAGCTGATCAATCCCAGTCTTTTAATCCTTTCTTCATATGGAAGCTATTCCATATACCTCTAACCATTTTTGTTGCCCTTCTCAGAAAATAATACATTAGAAGTGGAAAAAGTAGAGAGATGAGGTAACCAGAACTGCATGCAGTATTCAAGGTGTGGGCATATCATGGATTTACAGAGTGGCACTAGATACTTTCCTGTTTTATTACCTATCCCTTTACTAATGGTTCCTAACATTCTATTAGCTTTTTTGACTGCTGCTGCTGCTGATTGAGCAGACGTTTTCAGGGAACTAGCCGAGATGACCAAGAATCTCCTTCTTGCATGATAACAGCTAATTTAGACTCCATGATTTTGTACATATAGTTGGGATTATTTTTCCAAGGTACACTACTTTGCACACTTATCAGCATTGAATTTCATCTGCCATTTTTTTGCCCAGTTTAGTGAGATCTCTTTATGACTCTTTACAATCAACTTTGAACTTATCTACCTGGTGTAATTTTGTATCATCTACAAATTTTGCCATCTCACTGTTCACCCCCTTTTACGTATTATTTTAGGACGATGTTAAACATCATAGATCAAAATACAGATCTCACCACTGTGAAAAGTGACCATTTATTCCTACCCTTTGTTTGGTTAGCAGTTATAAAGGGTTAAAAACTGCCATTTCCCCTACATTGCCATTTGTCCCTATCACCATCCCCTCCATGGACCTAATACATGATCCAAGTGTTCTATCCCACCCAGGAGCACCAGACAGGGCAGGAATTCCTTTAACTTCTTGGGAGAGGTGGGAAGGAGGCAGCCAAGCCAGGTTTCGACTGACAGCCTCCTGGATTCAGCAGCCCACCTCAGTCTAGGATAACTGCCTTCTCTTGCTGCCAGCTAATGCAGTGAGTCCTGTAGCTCAAGCAGGAGCAGGCTGTGCTGAAATGCTGAAAGTTCAGGCTTCAAAACCTGATGATGATGCATGATGGGAAGGAGTTATTACAGTTGTAAAAACAAATTGGAAAAAAATTGTAAAAACCATTCTCCTTTAAAGCAAGTTGGAAATTACATAAAATGTATGCTTACCCATTTCACAATGTTGTCCCGTCCCCCCCAAACCCATAAAAAAAGTCAAGCAGAGTGGATAAACAGTGCAACATACTGGCATGCCCGCAAAAATCAAAACTCTGCTTGGAGATCATCTACCATACTCCTGTGGGTAAATCAGTGTATTTATTTTGCCTGCTAGCAAAGTGTAATGTTCAGTAAATCAAGAACTTGGTCTTTCCAAAAACAAAACCTGTCTGACAGAGATCAGAAAAAGAATTCTCCCCTCCTCCCACACAATGTCTATCTGGATTTCACCTACTACGAATCAGAGACTCAGTGTGCAGTCTCACCTGTTTGATAACATACTGAACTTGCTCAGATTGCAGAACACTATCTTTAATGGCACTTGGCTTGCAAGCTGAAAGTCCTTTGTAAATGACAGGACTATAACATTTCATTGCATATCGCAGGTCACTAGACTGCCGTCTCTCCTCCAAGATATCTTCAAACTCATCCCTTTTCTTTGATGTGAGTTCTTTCTGCTGGGAATATGCAAACACAGAATGAGACCATATCTTAAACCAGCCAATGGTATTCTTAGATATATCAATTTATTCAGCTGTCATATAATACTTTTGCAATGTTTATTTGAATTCTTTAACAAATTCCCATGCTTTGAGTGCATATACAAATATTACATAGATTTAACCTTCCACACCAAAAACAGCTTGGCAGAACAAATGGGCTTTGAAAGTTGACAGGGACCACAGCAAAAATGCCTTGCCTCCAGCATCTTCTTAATTAAACGAATAGGTTGTGACTTAAGCACTTCTGATTTCAACTGTTGCAATTGCAATTGCAAGGAATGAGGTGATCTCTGTGATAGCCTTAGATGGGTTGCATCTTGGATAAGGATAAAAATTAACCCCTGAAATTATATCCCAAATCAAACTGGAAGACAATGCAAATCAGGAAACATAGGTGTAAAAGGAGTCCTTGAAGGAAACACCCTATACCTAGTGCAAAATGCGATGGCCAGTTTGTTAAAGTTTCTGGGTCACTTAAAGCATAGACTCATGCAGTATATAGTACATTTATCCATCTGGCAGTGAGAAAGGCATGGATCACCATGGTAAGCTTCACACATAAAAGAAAAGGACCTGACCTCCCTCTGGCCAAACAAAAATAATAAATAGGTTTTTCAGCTGTTGATATTAACTCAGTATCCTGAAGCAGGGATGGATCCAACAAGACCTCAGGGAGAAAACCTGAATAACAAAAGGCGTTCCATTTGAGAGGGCTATTTTCTATGCCAATCGCTCTGGCTAGTCCCCTTAGTCTTGCTGGGGCTGTGTTTCAGCCATCTTGCACTCATCCAAACTCAAGCAGCAGCAGCAAAACACTAAGAAAATCAATTAACTGCATCCACTGGACTCATATGAAATGGAAACATAAAACTGACCGTCATCCGCACATTGGAGATATTCAGTGTAACCCACAGAGGCCTCACAAATATGCTGAGCAAGAAGCATCATGGGATAGAAGTCTGCAGCAACCAACACAAGAGGACCCTTGAGACAGACAGGCACCACCTTCTGTGCTCTTTTGGCAGAAAAGAAGTCACTCATCCCTGCCAGTGACCACAGCAACATCTTGTGGTCAACACAATCAAAGGTAGCTCACAGACCTAGAAAGGCATGGGTCCAACTCACAGTGGTGGCCTGAAGAAGAGAGATATAAATGTTCCTACGTTGCATTTAGGAACTAAAATAGTGTATCTGTTCATACGACAAAACTCACCATATAGGCTGCACCCAACTTTTCTGCCTGTATCAGGTATATGGGAACTTCAAACTCACCTGATAGAGGTGTGTTTACTGTCAATTCTTTGTTCAAGCGGGGAAAAAAGCGATATTTTCTACCAACGCCACTGGGCATATGCAATACCAAAGGGCACAGTAGTCTCCTGCATGCATCACAAACTCACAGCTATGTCAGTAGGGCAGTAAAACCCCCAGCTGCTACTGAAATAGGACTTGATTCAAGTCCACTGAAATCAATGAGAATCTTTCCAAGACTTCAGTGATCATGGACGTGGCATAGTCCCCAGGACTTTGTTCAAAATTGAAACCACATGTCAGGAGTGTGCAAATCGTAGAGAAGTCCCAACTAAATTGAGATTGCTGGCAGCTACTATCTAAAAAGTAATAAAAAAAAAAATACTGTGTGAGATGTGGCAAAGTTAACCTTGCTATTAGAACCTTTACTCTTGCAACTTTAAATGCAAATAAGGAAAATGTAACTAATTTAGCACTACTGTAGTTTTTTGCATTTTCTCTTTATCATAAACAAGAAATAAAGCAAAGTTCCTTAGGCCATGGCACTATAGAGATGCACAACTGTGTTGGCACAACTCCACAAGTCTTAAACTGCACCAAATGATAGTTACACAAAAATCTGCAGCAGCAGCATTATACAGCTATTGCATAACTCAGATCTGTGCAATATTAAAGTGCTGCAGATAATTATGAAACTAAAGCCTAATAAAATTGTTTTACTGTGCTTACAATGAAAGCAAATTTACAGTTGTTTACTACCATGTTATTTTGAAATCCATTTGATCATGCTTACCAAACAACTCTTGCACATAAAGGTAAAGTTCTGGGAGATTTTAAAGTTCAGGTATTCAAGTTACTTGTACACAAAAACAAAAGCTTGATTTTTTTACTTAAATGAAACAGAAGTATAATTTTTTTCACCTGCTTATCTAATTTTTTTTTTTTTAAAAGCAACAGATTTTACGCAATGTATCCAAAGCAACTTGTATTTGTGTAAAGACCAAACACGAAAAGAAGAAATTGAGAAGTGAGAATTTACAAGAAAGGGTAAACAATAGATTAAGGCTACGTCTATACTGCGCCCCTCACAGTGGAATGGCTGTGCCGTTGCAGCTGCACCATTGTAAGGTGCACTGTGTAGCTGCTCTTTTATCAGTGGGAGAGAGCTCTCCCAGCGACAAAGGAAATCCATCTCAAATGAGGGGCTGTAGCTTTGTTACCAGGAGCACAGGTCCTGCTGACGAATTTCTGTCCACATCGGTGCTTTTCATCGTTAAAACTTCTGCCAGTCAGGCGGTATTTTTTTATACCCCTGAGTGAAAACAGTTTTAACAACAAGAGTGCCAGTGTAGACATAGCCTGAATCTCTACCAGTTGTTAAATATAGATGTGGCCATTTAAAATTCCTTACACTTGATTTTTTTCAGTGACATTATAAAACTTTCAATCTTTGCTTCTCCCTCCAGTCTCCAATTGATCAGTGTGCTACAAAACCTAAGTAATCTAAGAACATATGTGCTATGACTGGTATTAGTGTGTGTAGTGTGTCAGCTGTTGCCACTGATCTCTCTGCATCAATCATCCTGGTCAAAAATAAAGCAGGAAAAGAGGAATCTATAAAAGGAGCTCCAAGACCTAAAATATGAGCAGCAGGAGGGTGAGGGGGTGAGAGGATAGGGCACAGAATAGTGCTAGTTCATATATTAAATATATGTAAAACAACAAAATATATTGGTACATAAATATAAGTTAAAGTGAAGTGTGGCAGCAACCCCCAGGAACTCTCCACAGTGCAGTGGAGTGGCCCTGGCCAAGAGGGGAAGTACAGGGATGAGACAATCTTCACTTGTTCTTGAACTCAGAGCCAGGAAGCAACAGCAGGTGCCTGGGCATATCAGAACAGGGAGTCTCCATAAGCACAAAGAGCAGTCAAAGGGCTTTTGTTGCTGTTATAGAAGGGTAGGAGATGGGAAAGAAGGGGCCGATCTTCAATTCCCAGGATGCTTGCATGGGAACTTTTGTGGTGGGAGTGGGGAAGGGCAGTCTTTGCTTCACACGCCAAACTCTGATGGTACCAGGGAGTCCTAGGCACAGATGATACAGAGAAATCTGCACTCGCAGCAGCCATCCTTGGGGCAGGAGAAAACTCTCATCTCTTCCATAAAGCCAGAGAGCAGCTGCTGAGTGCCTGTGAGGGTCTCCTTCCAATAGCCTGGGAGATGAGAAGCAGCTGCAGGAGCCAAACAGGTGCAGAGGATCAGCAGGATGTTCTTCTCTGAATCCTGCCAGAGGCCTAGATGGCTGAGGACTGATTACAGTAGGAGTCATGTGAGAAGCACTGGAAGGCTGGGGAGGTTCCCCTTTACTCTTCTTCGGGACTAGGAGCAGTGAGGAGCTCACTTTCCCTCCTCCTCCTCCTCCCCCCACCGCCCCAACAGCATTTGTTTTAGTCCAGATGGTGCTCCATGCTCATTCACAGCACTACAGCATAGTCCTCACCAGCTGCGAGCTTCAGGGCCACACACACTTCTGTAATTCACACACAAAAAACTTAACTAACAGGGATTTGAGGTCTTAGGCCTTTAGTACTGCCCTGTGCTCCTCCTATACACAGCCACCCAGTCTTGGCTCTAACTTCTTTGATCCCCTCCTTAAGGAGCTCATTGGGGCAAACTCAGTACCTTACCTCCCTCAGCATCTGCCAACCAGCTGCAATACACTGCTGACCAATAGTCTGCACACAGCATGGTGATAGTCCATTGAAGTGTATGACTAAGATTGCTGATTTGGAGTTGTGGTGGGCACAGTGTAAGTGGTAGGTTTGTTTATGGAGGGCTATGGTACTGTTATATTCCTAGTTCCTACTGCTGTTCCCATAAGGGCCAAGTTAGGGTTGTGCTGTTGGGGTGTGTGGGAAGTGCCACATTAATGCTGCACTTCCTGGTTTTCTTATGTCTGAGTTTGGGGAACTCTTACACTCTGTCAGGGCACGAGGAACAAAAGGCAAGTGCTCAGCGCCTACAAGCTCAACTTCATGTTAAGGATGATGTGTGTGTGTGTGTACATTCCTTGTTTTTTGGGAAAATTAGGAGCAGTGAGGAGGCCACAATTAAGTAGGGGAAACTGCAGTATTAGTAACTCTTCTGAGTTTATCACAAGTCACACTATTCCGTGTCTCTCAAGGCTGGAGCTTCTGGGTTCATGTGATTACGTCAGAAGCTCAGCTATCATTTTTTAAAACGTTGGTTTCTAGCTCTAATATTGGCAGAGAAAGACCTTGAAAATGTCAATGCTAAAGGCTCCAACACCAGAAGATAAATGAAAAGCATCCAATTTTGATCAACAATAAGTCTCTTGTAAAGGGTAAGGAACTGAAATAAGTAACCACCTTCAGATTTAGGAGCCTATAGAGATGTAGTTGATGGCTTCTGGACAGAACCCATACAGCAGAGCCACAAATTTAGTGAATGTTAATTAACATTTAGATGATGGTAAATTAGTGCTATTTATTGTCAATTTAAACAGCAATCATACTTGCAAATCTCTCGTTTGGACCTATTTTCTTCCTTTACTAAGTAATTCCCACTAGTGGGGGGGGGGTCAGATTAGCCCAGTGGTCCCCAATGAGGTGTCTGCAGGTGCCATAGCATGGAGAGGTAGGAAGAGAAGAGGAGGACTAGTTTCCTGCCTCAAAAAAATCCCTCTCCATCTTTCCTACTGGGAAGACCAGATGAAGAGTTTATAATACACAGCAAAAACCTGCCTGCTCCAGGACAGAGAGCAGCCCCACCTCCCCACTCTCCTGCACCTGAGGGCTGGCAAACATGACCACAGTGGGTGGCTCACCCTGTACCTAAGGGGAACTGGCCAGGCACTGCGGGCTGGTAGCAGGCACAGCACTAGGGCTCGGCAGCCAAACAGGAGCGCGGCTATTTGGCTCGGAATCGTTAGGGTTCAGAGTGAATGGCGGCGAAAGAGCCTCCGCGCGGCGTTTCCGGAGCACTTCAACTCGCCCGGAGTCCGCGGACCGGACCGGGCTAGCATAGCCCCACCCCGCCAGGCGGCTCCGCAGCGCCCCCTTCCGTTCCCCAGGGGGGAGACCCGATACCCGCCCCCTCCAGCGGCTGTTGGCGGCGCCCCGAAGCCTGGTCGAGCCCAGACGCGAGGGGCAGCCCGCGCCCCCGCCACTTACCGAGTACACGAGGGCCCCGAGCCGGGAGCTCCCCGCCGCCGCCATCCTACCCGCGCTACCGCCGGGCTGAGCCCGCCCCGCCTTATCGGCCTCCGCCTCCACGTGGAGCGCCAATTATTCCGGCCGCCTAGCTCTGCCTAGCGGGCGCCTCCGCGTGGGGGAGGGGAGAAGCAACCCGTGGGCGCTGCCATGTTGGATACGACGGCGGCCGCATGTGGCCAAAGCCGCGCGCGTTCGTTCATTCTTTCGTGCAGCTGCTGGGTCGGGGGAGAACGTGGACCCGGGAATGGAGCGGAGCCCGGGCGAGTGCGAGCAGGAGGAGGAGGAGGCTGCGCGCTGCAGCCTGCTGGACGCGGTGCTCAGCTCCCTGTATGATCTCGGTGGGTGAGAGGGGGAGCCGCATGTGTAGGGCTGGGCATTACCGTCCCCTAGGCAGGGCTTGGGGCTGCTCGCTCCGGGGGCCTACTGCAGACACTGTGCTCCTGGTGGGATGGGGCAGTGCAGCTCCTGCAGTTTCAGTGACCTCAGAAAGTTTGTCCGTAAGCCCTTTATCCCCCTAGAGACCCTCGAGCCCCCGTAGGCTTCCCCCGAGCAGTGTTCAGGTGGCAGTCGATTCCTCCCTGGCCCACCCGAGATCAGGAGCTTAGTCTCTCCTTTGGCTGTAAATTTCATGGGCTCCTCAAAGTAGCTGTATTATCTCCTTGCCCACCCCGGTATCTCTGCTTAGCATTTAGCCTTTACTATGCGTCTATCATGTGCCCATCATCACTGTGGTATGTAAGCACCCCGTGGTCCCTTGTGCAAGTAACCCTGCCTATTGATCGGGGCTGTACCAGTGGCACTCAACCTTTCCAGACTACCCTATACGCCTTTAGGGTACCCACTACAAATCAGATCCCCGAAGTGTCACCTCACCTAAAAACTACTTGCTTACAAAATCAGACATAAAAATACAAAAGGGTCACAGCACACTATTACTTAAAAATTCCTTATTTTCCCATTTTTATCATATAATTATAACGTAAATCAACTGGAATGTAAATATTGTACTTACATTTCAGTGTAAACAAGTCAAATTTTAGTTTGTACTGACTTGACTACTGCTTTTTATGTAGCCTGTTGCAAAACTAGGCAAATATCTAGATGAATTGATGTACCCCTGGAAGATCTCTGCATGCACCCAGGGGCATGCATACCCCCTGGTTGAAAACCACTGGGCTACACAAAAGAGAGTGAAAGGTTGTGAGGGGAAAACAAACGCTAAATGTCTTAAAGTCTGATTATTGGGTACAAGAGAAAAGAAAGCTGAAATGTTTGGTTTGAAGCACAGGAGACGAGCCGTTAGATAAAAATGAAAAGAAAAAGATCCAAAAGAAAAATGTGGAGAACAAGATGGGGTCAGAACCTTCCAGAACAGTGATGGAAGATAGGGATGCGTGCCCTGACTCAGCAATCCCAGGCAAAAGGAAAAGTGCTTCTAGATTCTTTGAAAAACTGAAGAATGAGATGCATCTTGACTCTGATTCAAAACAAGCCACCCCAGAAACCAGGGCTTCTAATGCTGCGTCACCCGAATCTACGCAACAGGAAAAGACAACAGAGGTGGAAGTTGTGACATTTCATGGTCGGAATAAAAAGAAGAAACCTAAAGTGGAACTCACTCAGGACAGTGTTTCAAAGGTAATGAATGGGTCATTCATTCAGATCAAAGGAGGTAGGCCAGGGTTCTGAGGTGGTACAGAGTATTCTCTCTTTCATGTGCTTGGCTGTCTGGTGTTGTTCACATGCTCAGGGTCGAACTGATTGCCATATGTAGAGTCAGGAAGGAATTTCCCCCCAGGTCAGATTGGCAATGGAGTGTGGGGGGGTATCTCCTTCCTCTGCAGCATGAGGGCTAGGTCACTTGGTTCATCTGAGTACATCTCAGTTAATCAATTTTCTGCCATATTAGGAGCCTCCGGCAGTGGTGCACCTCAGTTGCTGCTAGTCTCCTGAGGAGTATAATACCTTTGTCTAATTTCAGTGGTTGGGTTTAGTGTGCGGGTGCTGGGTGATGTTGGTGACTGTGATATACAGGAGATGAGAGTAGATCAGAGATCAGCAGCCTTTCAGAAGCGGTGTGCCGAGTCTTCATTTATTCACTCTAATTTAAGGTTTTGCATGCCGGTAATACATTTTAACAATTTTTAGAAGGTCTCTCTCTATAAGTCTATATATTATATAACTAAACTAGTGTTGTATTGTAAAATAAACAGGGTTTTCAAAATGTTTAAGAAGCTTCATTTAAAATGAAATTAAAATGTTGATCTTACGCTGCCGGCCCGGTCAGCCCGCTGCTGGTCTGGGGTTCTGTTCACCGAGGCTGGCAGCGGGCTGAGCGGCCTGCGGCCGGGACCCCGGCTGGCAAGGGTCCGTCAGCCAGAACCCCAGACCAGCAGTGGGCTGTGCGGGGCAGGGCTGGCGGCCAGGACCCAGAGGGCTGGAGTCAGGGCTGGGGCTGGGTATGTGAGGGGGTGTAGGTGTCAGGGCAGAGGGGGCGCTGGGTATGGGTGGGGTGCCAGAGTCAGGGCTAGGGTTGCGGGTGGGGGGGGATGAAGGAGTCAAGTAGAGGGCTGGGTATGTATGAGGGAGGTACAGGGCTCAGGGCAGGGGCCTGGGAGGGTGCGGGCTCAGGGCAGAGGGTGTGGTGTGTGTAGTGTGGGGGGGGTCGGGGGTCAGGGCTCAGGGGAGAGTGCTGGGTGACTGCCCCCCTAAAAACTCTCAACCCCGCTGCTCCTTGTCCCCTGACTACCCCCTCCTGGGACCCCTGCCCAACTGCCCCCCAGGACCCACCCCCTATCTAAGCCTCCCTGTTCCTTGTCCCCAGACTGGACTCTACCTCCTACCTGTCCCCTGACTGCCCTGAACCCTCATCCACACCCCCCATCCCCAGCCAGACCCCCGGACTCCCATGCCTATCCAACCACTCCCTGCCCCTGACAGGACCCCCAGAACTCCTGACCCATCCAACCCCCCCCACTCTCCTGCCTGCCCCAACCCCTCTCCACACCCCTGCCTCCTGACAGGACCCCCAGAACTCCCAACTCATAACAACCCCCCAGCTCCTTGTCCCCTGACCACCCCCTCCTCAGAGACCCCCCACCCTAACTCCCCCCCCAGGACCCTCCTTGCTCCCGGTCCCCTGACTGCCCTGACCCCTATTCACCCCCTGCCCCCTCACAAACCCCGGGACTCCCATGCCCCATCCAACCCCCCCTGCCCCCTAACTGCCCCCCCCCCCATCCCTAACCACCCCCTCTGGGATCCCACCCTGCTCCCTGTCCCCTAACTGCCTGCACCCCTTATCCAACCCCCCCAGCCCTGGGCCCCTTACCATGAGGCTCCACACAAAGCTAGATACGCTGCTCCGCGGGAGCACAGAGCCCTGCTCCTCCAGTTGAGCAGGGAGCGTGTCTGCCTCCCTGCGGAGCCAAATGCTGCCCCGCCGGAGCGCGCAGCCCCGACCCCCAGAACGCTGCATGCGGCGGCAGGGCTCCAGGGGAGGGGAGAAGGCGGGGGAGGGGCCGGCAGCTTGCTGCGCTCGGCCCGGGAGCGCGGACCCCGCGGCTTGCCATGCCAGGAGAGTGGGCCCATTTGCCCACCCCATGCACACGGCTATGCTTCTGCTCCCTGCCCCCGCGGGGGAAGTGGAGGGCAGAGGAGAGTGTGCCGGCTGGGAAGAATTTTTAGTGGCATGCTGGAGTCCTGGCAGGCTCCAGCGTGCCATTAAAAATTGGCTCACGTGCCATCTTTGGCACACGTGCCATAGGTTGCCGACCCCTGGAGTAGATGATCTGGTGGTCCCTTCTGACCTTAAGTTGTATGACTTTCTGATGTCTTGAAACAGCAGAAACTATACTAGGCCAAATCCCTCCCTGGCAAACTCCATTAATATCAAACTAGATGAATGTGATTTTTTTGACATAAAAAATTGCCAGTATTGGTAGACTGTTTTGTCCATTATTTATATTATAACAACACAGTAGGCTAGCCTTTTTTCTTGCTCATTGCTGACAGAGTGGCTACTTCTTAACAGGCCACAAATTTTCTGTTTGTTGCTGTAATACTTTATAAACACATTTCCTTACAAATGTAAGATTTTTCGTCCAGATTTGCATTGACCTTCAAATTTATAATGCAGTGATTTCAATTACCTCATTTAAATCTATTAACTAAAAGTTGCTTGAATGGAAGGTGCATTAAGGATGAGATTTTTGTAGCCATCTAGAAGACTAAAAGGGCAACAAAAATAATTGACGAGAGATTAATAAGACTGGGACTTTTCAGCTTGGAAACGAGACAACTAAGGGGGAATATGGTAAAGGTCTATTAAATCATGACTGATGTGGAGAAAGTAAATAAGAAAGTGTTATTTATTCCTTCTCATAACACAAGAACTAAGGGTCACTAAATGAAATTAATAGGCAGCAGATTTAAAACAAACAAAAAGAAGTATTTTTTCACACAACACACAGGAAACCTATGGAACTCCTTGCCAGAGGATGTTGTGAAGGCTGGGACTGTAATAGAGTTCAAAAAAGAACTAAAGAAGTTCATGGAGGATAGGTCCGTCAGTGGCTGTTAGCCAGGATGGGCAGGGATAGTGTCCCTAGCCTCTTTGCCAGAAGCTGGGAATGGGCAACAGGGGATGGATCACTTGATGATTACCTGTTCTGTTCTTTCCCTCTGAAGCACCTGGCATTGGCCACTCTCAGAAGACAGGATACTGGGCTTGATGGACCTTTGGTCTGACCCTTTATGGCCGTTCTTATGTTTTTATGTTCAATGTCTAGTTTTTGTTAAAGTTAAAAGGAACTGGACATCCAAACCCCTTAGATGGCTCTGAAAATACCACTATATAAGTACAAGGTATTATTATTTATCTGTCTGTCCAGGCAGTGATCTTATTTTGTAATTTGCCACTGTGAATCATCAGTCAGACACACACAGACATGCTCTCTGTGCCTTCACCAAGTGTGCTTTTAGTAGGGCTGCCGATTAATCGGAGTTAACTCACGCGATTAACTCAAAAAAATTAATCGCGATTAATCGCAGTTTTAATTGCTGTGTTAAACAGTAGAATAAAGAATACCAATTGAAATTTATTAAATATTTTGGATATTTTTATACATTTTCATATACTATTCTGTATTATAATTGAAATCAAAGTGTATATTTTTATTATAAACATTTGCACTGTAAAAATGATAAACAAAAGAAAGTATTTTTTAATTCACCTCATACAAATACTGTAGTGCAATCTCTTTATCATGAAAGTGCAACTTACAAATGTAGATTTTTGTTGTACATAACTGCACTCAAAACCAAAACAAAATGTAAAACTTTAGAGCCTACACGTCCATTCAGTCCTACTTCTTGTTCAGCCAATTGCTAAGACAAACAAGTTTGTTTGCATTTGCAGGAGATAATGCTGCCCACTTCTTGTTTACAATGTCACCAGAAAGTGAGAACGGGCATTTGCATTGCACTTTTGTAGCCGGCATTGCAAGATATTTATGGGTCAGATATGCTAAACATTCATATGTCCTTTTATGCTTTGGCCACCATTCCAGAAGACATACTTCCATGCTGATGACGCTTGTTAAAAAAATAGTGTGTTAATTAAATTTGTGACTGAACTCCTTGGGGGAGAATTGTATGTCCCCTGCTCTATTTTACCTGCATTCTGCCATATATTTCATGTTATAGCAGTCTCGGAAGATGACCCAGCATATGTTCATTTTAAGAACACTTTCACTTCAGATTTGACAAAACACAAAGAAGGTACCAGTGTGAGATTTCTGAAGATAGTTACAGCACTCAACCCAAGGTTTAAGAATCCTAAGTGCCTTCCAAAATCTGAGAAGGATGAAGTATGGAGCATGCTTTCAGAAGTCTTAAAAGAGCAACACTCCAATGTGGAAACTACAGAACCCGAACCACCAAAAAAGAAAATCAACCATCTGCTGGTGGCATCTGACTCAGATGATGAAAATGAACATGTGTCGGTCCGCACTGCTTTGGATTATTATCAAGCAGAACTTGTCATCAGCACAGACGCACGTCTTCTGGAATGGTGGTTGAAGTGTTAAGGGACATATGAATCTTTAGCAGATCTGGCATGTAAATATCTTGCAGTGCTGGCTACAACAGTGCCATGTGAACACCTGTTCTCACTTTCAGGTGACATTGTAAACAAGAAGTGGGCAGTATTATCTCCTGCAAATGTAAACAAACTTGTTTGTCTGAGCGATTGGCTGAACAAGAAGTAGGACTGAGTGGATTTGCAAGCTCTAAAATTTTACTTTGTTTTATTTTTAATTTTTTTTGGTACATAATTCTACATTTGTAAGTTCAACTTTCATGATAAAGAGATTGAACTACAGTACTTGTATTAGGTGAATTGAAAAATACTATTTCTTTTGTTTTTTTACAGTGCAAATACTTGTAATAAAAAATAAATATGCAGTGAGCAATGTACACTGTGTTCTGTATTGTAATTGAAATCAATATATTGATTGAAAATGTAGAAAACATCCAAAGTATTTATTTAAATGGTATTATATTATTAAACAGTGTGATTAATCACGATTAATTTTTTTAATCACTTGACAGCCCTAGTTTTTAGTTATATGTGAAAAAATATGGTTACCTCTAAGACCTCAGATCTGCAAAAATTTATGCTTGTGCTTAACTTTATGAATAGTTACATTGTTTTAAATGGGACAACTCATAGTAGTAAAGTTAAGCACATGTGTGTGTAGGATTGAGGTCCAATTTCCCAGTTTAAAGGAGATGTTTAAACAGATTTGTTCAGTTTTATAATGCTGGTGGAATACTTCAGGCACTTTGCACAGACTAACAATATTTACAACCAAATTTAAATAATAATGTATAGAACTTACAATACTACAGTAAAAACAAGCCTGCCAAGTGGTAGATAAAACAATGAGTCATACCCCTTGTATTCCCAGCCCTCTTATACAAATAGCATGAGTTAAGCTTTTATAAGCACCTTGTTCAGTAGAAACATATTTGTTGCTTCAGGTCAGAAGTAAAGCTTTGCATAATCTTCAACAAGCAATGGCAAAGATGGGGTCTAGTGTCCTAGAGACACAAAAGACAAAAGTCTGCCTCTGACTCTATATACATGTTTTGTGTTGTCACTGAGCCACTAGCTGGCTCTGCTCTGATCTTGTGAGGTGGCATAGAAATGACATCCATAAGGATTCTTCCTCTTCTCTGGAATCACAGTCTTCTACAGTCAGTACTGTGTCTGCTCAGATACAAGTTTGGAGAATCAGATAGCTCAGGGAATTGCGGATGAGAAAATGGAGCCTTTTAGGTGGTTGGCTCAAATCCAGACCTGGTCTGTAGTTGTCTGGTGGTCTCAGTCCATTTCTTAATGGTGTTCAGATCCCAAAAGTCACCATCGTAACTGGCCCACTTGTTGACAAAGTGAGCAGAGACAAAGATTGACAGAGCCTGGCAACTGAACTACCTCCTATGCCTAGAAGAGGTTCCCTTCAGTTATTAATTAGTTACAGAGTTTGTGGGTATCTTGTGTGTCTGTTTCAAAAACTGTTTATTGCCATAATCTCTAAGGTCCTGATGTGAAATTTAGCTTTGCCTGGGTGGACCCCTGTGCCCACATGGAGTTCCACTACCTGAAGCAGGGCTCTGCGCAGGTCCAGGGTTTTGCTGAGGTGGAGCTTGTTGTAGGATTTGGACCTTAGTCATGAACAGCTCATGAGAGCTGCAAACTATTGTCAGTTTTACGATGGGTTCTGCTGTTCATCCCTCTGTTTCTAGGAATCTCTTTACATTGTTTTTCCCCTCCCCAACACGCTCTTCCACCTCTTTGTGTTCATGGTTTTTTCCTTATGGAAGATTTTTGCAAATAGCATGTTACAAAGTGTTCTGGAAGTGACAAGCAATTAGTGGTTGAGTTGTGACGTTTCATATCTGAATTTTGCCAAACTTTAGGGGTATTTGGGTTTGATGTGTTGAGTTAACTTGATACAGAGAGGAGCTGTGGCATGAAATTCAGGTTTAATATGAAAGGAGGTTAAAACTCTGGGGAGAAGGTGGGCAGGAGAAGAATCCTTTTGCATTTAGACAGTAAAAGTTGAGTTGACGCAACAGTGAAATGGACTGAATTTTCTGATCCAGAGTGCCACCACGCTGCATCAGCCTGCTTAGGAGCTGGCTGAGTATTGGCCTAGAGAGGTTCTGCAGTTTGATGTGACTGCTCCCTGATTGCCAAACTCAAGAATTTAAAACAAAAAACAAACAAAAAGACACACTGAAATAACTCCCTGAGATTTTTTACCAATCTGAAATGCACAGAGAAACTTTCAGGGTCCAACATGAATGCATTACACACCTTTATAAATAGCACTGTATCCTGAAAAGAGCAGAAATCTTACATGAAAATAGCCTGTGTAGAGACAGTTAATGCCCTGTTCTCAGTTTGTCAATTTGTGTTGCTTCATACCCTGCCATGACATCTCCTTCCTCCAGCAACTGAACCATCTCAGAGTTGTGGGATTTTTGATTAAGTCCGCAACTGTAGAACCTCAGGCAACACAGCCTTCCAGTCACAGCTGAGGAAGGTTGGCAGGGTAATGTGGAGAAGCATGCATTGCTGCTGCCTCTGCTGTACCAATTCTTTGGTTAAACCAAGTTATTCACTTTCTGGGACGTCCAGCCAAACTCCTTTCATAAGCATGAACTTTACCTTTTTTGGGGGGGGGAGGGGGGAATCGCACAGAGCCGAGGAGATATAGGGCTCTGAAATGATCTAAGCTTTGGGTCCATGAGTTGCTTATCAGAAAAGATGTAGTTTGTACTGTTCTCATTGTGGGCAACTAATAGTAGATTTCTTTATTTTTTTTAAATTGTGTTTTTATTGGCCTGCCATTGTTGACTGTGCTCCTGCATAAGATTTTTCTCTTGTATCTGTCATTTAAGATGGCTATATACATTAATATATTTGTTTGTGCAAACAACTATAAATTGAGCATTGTCCTGCATATTACCACTAGTTGTCAGGCAGATACTGGTACCACTGTTCCCTTGAGGGATACACAGTTTTTCCATGGCTGATGTACAGTTTGTTTTGACCGTTCTGTGTATCCCATATTTGATGTGTGAAATAAGTGATTTCAAGCTTGTATCCTCTTCTTATTCTTTCTCATTAATCTTATTACAAATCAGTAAGAGAAGTACATAAGGTAAAGATGTATTTTGCAGGCAGTATTTTTTTTTCTTTCTGACAAACTGCAAATTAAATTTGAACTTTTAAAGCAAGTCTGCATTGTAACTGTTATGCAGAATGTGGCCTGTATATTTTTAAACAGTGAGTAATTGTGGAATACTAGTGTCCACACAAGATGAATAGAGTCTGCTTTTAAAATAGATTATTTTTCTTGTGTGACATTCACAGTGGTAAAAGACTATCAAACGGGAACACACACACAGGATAAAGAAATGCATTTTTAGATTTCATACTCTGGACACTAAACAAAATTGTTCCATATAAAAGTCTAAAATGTCTACATATTGTAACAGAGACACAAGAGATTCCTACTGAAAGGCTGTATACTCTTTCTAGCATTTTATTACCGTTCAAATAACTCTCGCCATTGGGACACATTTTACATCGCTGCTAGTTGTCAGATTTAAATGGAAACATTTTCTTTTCTTTATAGACAAAGATGGCTATTCCAGAGAAAAATGTGAATGGACAAGAATTTAATTTAGAAAAAGTAAGTTACTCTGGTTTATCTAATCATGATGAATGGGGTGTGTGTGTGAGAGAGAGAGCGCAAGAGAGAGATTGGGAAAGTTAAAGTCGAGGCTAATTTGGAATGTTCTTAGATAAGTTTATCTTTTGCAAATGGAGCCAGAATATATTGTTTGGTGCAGGCGTGTCAGAGGACTGCTAGAGCTGTTGTGTTCAAAGGGCAACCTTTGAAGATAGATGTATCCCAATTGTTCCATGTCCTCTTCTTTCTAATGTATTGGTAGCCAGTAATGAATGGTCACTGGCTCACTCTGTGTGAGCAGGGCCAACTCCAGGCACCAGCATTCCAAACTGATGTTTGGGGCAGCAATCTGCAAGGGGCGGCAGTCCCTGTTGTTTTGCCCCCAAGCAGTGCGCCAAATTGCCATCATGGACAGTAGGGGCAGTCCGGGCACCGTTAGGGTGGCAGGCATGTTTCCACGGTGGCGGCAATTCGGCGGCAGCTTCTATGTTTAGCTGTCCGTGGCGGCTTCAGCTAAACATAGAAGCTGCTGCCGAATTGCCGCCACTGCGGAAATGCACCTGCCGCCCTAAGGACGCACGGACTGCCCCCACTGCCTGCACCGGCAGTTCGGTGCACTGCTTGGGGTGGTGAAAACTATAAAGTCAGCCCTGTGTGTGAGCTTCTTATAGCTCCTCTCCCTCCATTTGTTCTTTAGTTATAGTATTAAACTAAAGTAAAAAAATGTGTATTTACTGATTTCCCCTCTGCATGTGTACCCAGAGACTGGATGAAAAAAAATAAACAGGCAATGATAGATGTTCCATAGTAGTACCAAATTTGATTAGTCTTATTTTATAACATGTTGATTTGCCAAACATTTGTTAAGCATTCTCTGGAATAGATATCCTTTGTGGCGTGCCAACCATTGTTTTGTGATAGCTCATACCTTCTCTGAAATGGTTTCAAATTTCTGTAATGTGTTAGGCCCGTCTGGAAGTACACAGGTTTGGAATCACTGGATATGAAAAGAAAGAACAGCGGATATTGGAACAAGAACGTGCCATCATGCTGGGAGCCAAGGTATATAAAGATGGTACAAAATGTTGGTTTTTGTCTCTTTCTAAAACACCTTTTTTTAATCACATCCCTCCTTTTGTATATGTTGGAAGAGTCTATGGATAATGGGAGAATTAGTAGGTGTATGACATCAGAAATACCCAGGAAGTGAAAATATGATTGAGAGGGAAAGTGATTTCTATGGAGGTCATTTCAAATTGAGTTTGTGAATTTTGTGTGTGTTTTTAACCCTTACTTAACTTGTTTTTCTCCCAGTGTTAAGGCCCAAGAGAGCTTTCCATCTACATTTCCGAGTGGTCCAAGAAATCACCACCAAAAAAGGAAAGAAAATAACAAGCAGAAGCCCTTTTTCTTTTAGGGTTTGTTTGATTTTTTGGGGGTTCTTTTATTGGGGAAGAGTGTGTGGAAATCTTTTAGACTTTCTTAATAAGCCCCCCGTGTCCACTCCCCAGAAAGGACACAAACCTATTTATTCTGTTTCCCTTTGCAGGCCCTCATGGAAGCTGATGCTGTGTAGAAACATAGATTTTTTTAGAATATGTTTGAATCTTTCTTGCAATGATAGCTTTACTCATCTCTTTCACTGCAGCCTCCCAAAAAGGAATATTTGAACTACAAGATTTATCAACAGAAAATTAAAGAGAAGAAAACAGTGAAGAAAGAAGATTATAGTATGGTTTGTATGCAGTGTTTCCTATAAAATAACAAGGGGCAGGTTGCAACTAGCCCAGTAGCTTAATGGGATAAATGATTTAGGTTTCATTACCAGGTCCAGTCTCTTATTACTTGGGCTAGCGCTCTGCCTTGAAGATGGAAGGATATTGTTCCAGTCAGCTGCAGCCCATTAGATTGTACTGTGGTATTGATCTTCTACAGCGCGTCCCATCCTATCAGAAGGACAACAGCAGTTATATCTAGCCTCAAGAGTTGGGGTTGTAGAGGATTCTAAGAGGAATAGAGAGGCTGTCACATGCTTCCTGTCCCATAGATCTCACCTCTCTCCCCCTACGCCCCCTAAGGTTTTGTGGCAGGGCTGGGAGATCCACTGAGGTTTGTAGTAAGCTTTATAGAGATTATACTGTAACTCCTCACTTAAAGTCATTCCGGTTAACGTTTCATTGTTATGTTGCTGATCAATTAGAGAACATGCTCATTTAAAGTTGTGCAGTGCTCTCTTATAATGTTGTTTGGCAGCTGCCTGCTTTGTTCAGAGCTTGCAGAAAGAGCAGCCCATTGGAGCTAGCTGGTGGGTGGTTGGAAATAGAGTGGACCGGCAGCCCCCATATCAGCTCCCCTAAGTTCCCTGTGCAGCAGCCACCCCGCAGGCTATCAATTGCCGGCAGTTCAGCTGTCCCTCCCCTCCACTGCCATGTGCTGCTCCTGCCATCTGCCTTGGAGCTGCTCCTGGGAGCCTCCTGCTTGCAGTGAGGGGGAGAGGGGTGCTAATGTCAGGGTGTCCCTCTCTTCCCCCACTCCTTTACTGCATCAGGACATTTCCACAGAGTGGGGTAGGGGGGATACGATAGGGCTCAGGAGGGAGCTTGCTGGCAGCAGCTGCTGTCTTAACTTGCTGATCTACTTAAAAAGGCAATGTACTTGAAGTGGGGTCAGCGTACTTAAAGGGGCAATGTGCATCTCTCTCTCTCACACAGGGTGTGTGTCTCTGTCTGCCATGCTGTCTCCCCTCCCTCCATTTGTGTTGCCTTGTAGAGTGTTAGCCTACATTAACAACAATGGGTTAGCCTTTGAGGGCTCAGCAGAGTACTAGTTCATCATTTAGCAGTAAGGCATTCCCTGGGAAATATCCCACCCTCTGACTTCACCACCTCAACCAGGCTTCACAATCATCATTGCTGTGTACCAGTATTAAATTGTTTGTTTAAAACTAATTTTCCTGGAACCTAACCCTCCCATTTACATTAACTCTTATTTGGGAAATTGGATTCACTTAACACCAGTTCTCTTAAAGTCACATTTTTCAGGAAGATAACTACAACATTAAGCAGGAGTTACTGTATATGTAAATTCCAAAAGGTATGAGAGGACTTCTAGGTAACTCAGTGGAGCTGCCGTTGATGCCGCTCAAATCCTTTTCCTTGGTCTTTCCAAACTGCCTTGTCCATTTGTGGAATTGTGAAACATATCGCCATATTAGGGGAGCCTAGAGTTTTACTCCACTTACTCCCATGAGTTATTTGTGCTGATTCTAGCAGGGCTGCTCCCATCAGTGAGGATTGTTCACATGATTATGGAGGATGCAGATTTAGGATAATATATGTGGTTTAATTTCCCACCCGCCAGCCCCACCCTTAAAGTTGACAAACTGTTTAAATCAAACCAGCAGTATTGCCTTCACTTTTCAAAAGAAACAGAATTAACTTCAGTGGATTTTTATTGCACGTTGCCTAATTACATTTGCCCAGATCCTCAGCAGATGCAAATCTGCATAGCACCATCAAGAATCCAGCCCATTATTTAAGCCATCATGAAACAGTCTGCTCCCTAGACACACAATATGCAGGAGCCTTTATGTTCTGGACTGCTGTTTAGCCAGGAGCGTCTGTTCATTTTTGACTGAAATATTTATCTTTAAACCTGATATCAGGAATATAAATCTGATTCTATCAAGAAAAAGAAGAAAAAGGGTCAGGAGCAGAGGTGAGACATTTTAACTAAGTATTGATAGCAAACTTGCTTTTGCTTAAGCTTTCCTGATGAATTGCCTGTAATTAAAAATGCAGTCTTATGGCAAAGCTGTGCATATTGAAATGGAGTGTATTTTTCATGTACATTGTAGAAACTCCTAACTGCAACATTGTGATCTTGTTTTGTCTAACCTTTTAAACTTGCTAAATGAAGCATTCTCAATTAAACTGCCTTAGTTTTGCCCTGACTTGTCAAAAGGTTTTGAAATAGTGGTTTGAGAGTAAAGGGGAGCCACTTGATGTGAAATCTAGTGCCTTCCACCCCATCTTACAAAACAGGGCATTATTTTTGTCCCTGAGGAAATGTTTTATAGCATAAATTTTAAAAACCACATGACATGCTCAGAAGGTGTAACTGCATTTTTAATTACAATGTAGTTGGTTCACTGGAACTATTTCTGTATTTCTCTAAGAGCCTTTATGCTTTCTGATTTTATTTATCCAAATATCTGTTTATGGTTAGTTAATAAGACAAAATTTAATCACATGTGTAAGTGTTTGCAGGACTGGGCTATATATTTGTAAAACTTTTCAGAACATATTCATGGCATAACTAGGGCCATAAAATAAGGAAAAAGTACATGAAAAAGGCTACTTTTGACCTAAATGAAATAATGTACTCCTTATATTTTTCTTATTTTTGTATATATTGTTCCAGGGGTGGTTGATTTAAAATTATAACTGTCTTTAGGGAAGGGCTAACCCTCTAATTTTAATTTTATTTTTAAAATTTTTATCCTATTTTTGGAGTTGGTGTAATTTAAAATGTGTGTTTATTTAATGTATTAGATTAAATGGCCTGTATCTAAGATTCTATATTAATAAACTTCAAACTACCACTATTGCATAATTACCGGTTATGAACAGGTGTACTTTCTCACCTTAAATGTAGCATTTTTTGCAGATATTTTGGGTGCTTTGGATGATGACTTTCCTTTATCCTAATTTTATTTTATTTTTTAAACCTAGGAAATCCAAAAAGAAAAAATCAGCAGTCAGTGTTTTGCCAACAGGACAGGTTGGAAAATTTACAAATGGGACATTGATTCTTAGAGGTCGTGACCTAAAAAAAATTAAATCGTCAAAAGTGGTTAAATGACTTTGTTACACCACATCAAAACAGAACGTGAAAATGAGCTAGAATTAATTTCCGAACTGAATAATGTCTATATAGCCAATGTTTCTTTGCTCTATTTTAATACCTGTCACAATACCTTGGGTTTTTTTGTTTTTTGGGTTTTTTTTACCTCAACAGCACTGAGTTTCCACTCTGGGGAGAACATAAAATGCATTGTTACATCATAAATTCTGAGTAAGAAAAAAATAAGTTGTTTTTTCCTATTGATAAGTAACCTAATTAAACTATTACTTTCATTGACTAACAAAGATATTGTACTTTATTAATCTGAGAACTGTTCACTTTGCAAGCTGAAAATTATTTGGATGTTGTCTCAATGCAAAAGTGACTTATGTTGTTTTGCGGTTTTTTTAACTGAAGCAAAAAAGTTTAGCTGTTTGTGAGTATGAGGACAGTGAGGACATAGCCCAAGATTTTCTATTTAAAAGTAGCATTATTTGGATGTTTGCGCTTTTTTTTAAACAGCTCTTGCACTGAAATACAACCATAGGTGGGCAACTCAAGTTTAGCAGGGAGAATAGCCCTCACTATGGAGTCCATGCTTCTGAATGTCCTGGTGACAATGGGCAGGCAGTTAGCCCAATAATGACAGTTCAGAAAGCATACTTCATACATGCACGGCACCAGGGATGGATTAATGCAATCTCAGGCCATGTGGAAGGTATGACAGAGCCCTCCAGCATGGCTCTTCTCTCCTCACAGAGAAGCAGGAGCATCAGCATGGGATTCCCTTCTCCCCGGGAGTTGCGTTGTATGTTGTCCTCTCCTCAGCAGAGGCAGAAGGGGTTCACCCACTTCTACCTCCCCAGTGAAAGGACAGCAGCCAGGGCTCCCCAGTACTTCATCTCAACAGCCAGGACATATTTATCAATGGGTTGTTCTCTGTGGGGGTGGTGTTGGGACAGTCCCCCAAAGTAGGGTCTTGGCATTAATGCCCCACTGAAATGCAAGGGGCAGTTCAGACCTCTTGTAGCTACTGCTTAGGGTTCTCAACTAACTCAGGTAAACATAAGAATGGCCATGCTGGGTCAGACCAAAAGTTGATCTGGCTTAGTATCCTGTCTTCCAACAGTGGCCAATGCCACATGCTTCAGAGGGAATGAACAGAACAGGTAATCATCAAGTGATCCATCCCCTGTTGTCCATTCCCAGCTTCTGGCAAATAGAGGCTAGGGACACCATCCTTGCCCATCCTGGCTAATAGCCACTAATGGATCTATCCTCCATGAATTTATCTAGTTGTTTTTTTTTTGAAACCCTGTTATAGTCTTGGCCTTCACAACATCCTCTGGCAAAGAGTTCCACAGATTGACTGTGCATTGTGTGAAGAGCATCACTGCATTAATTACTCTGTTCATGTTTTCAAGGGCTATTTTGCAACCCTAAGGGCTAGAATTTTTTATTATTATTTTATAATCTTAAAATGAGTGTTCCAATTCTAACAATTGCCTGACTCCTGAGGTGGGGGTCACAGGCACATGCTTATGCCTTAATCCAACCCTGCATGATCCTCGAGCTGTGATTTGTTGAGCCACTTTCACCACCATTCTAAACAAAGACTAAATTGCATATCTGTTTGGGCTAACTTGGGTATGCAGCAAATGAGTCGTTTTTGCATATTGTCCATTGAGCATGCTTGGTAAAAAATGTTAAATTGACATTATATGCTCAGAGATGAGTTCACTGCAAAGCAAAGTGCTCATGTTTCAAAATTGGTTAAGACAGCAGTTGAGTTTTGCCTCCCTGCTATGTTGTAACTTGAATTTTCACACTCACTGCCAGCCCCTCCAGCCCACTTCTGCTCTGCTCCACCTTTTAGTTAAGGTAGCTCAAGCTTTTTTCCTTGGCTTCAGTTGCTTAGATCCCTTGAACTTTATGGGTGCTTAGACCCTAGTGAACTTAGGAAGCTTATAGGGATGAAGCCACCTTAACATTTATGCAGGAGCAAAGCTTCAGTCATAAAGAGCTCCTAATCTTTGCAGAACTAGAGCACAAACCTCGTGGGATCTACTAAGGAGCTGAGCAGCACTGGATGCAACATTTTTCTTTATATAATCCCTCTCCTCCCTACAAAAAAAACCTAGAAAATTAAGTGCCAAAACCAGCAATGTTATAGTTGCTCATAACAGCGGTACACTCCGGAAATGCAAAAGACTGAACACATAAGCCTAATTCTTCCTCTTGTATTATAACTGAAAATTCTCATATGCTCATACTGTTTGTCAGTATAACATTTCAACAGCAACTCTTAAGATAGTTATATTACACACATGTAGAACTCCAGCAAAGAGTCCTGTGGCACCTTATAGACTAACAGACGTATTGGGTATTCACCCACGAAAGCTCATGGTCCAATATGTCTGTTAGTCTATAAGGTGCCACAGGACTCTTTGCTGCTTTTACAGATCCAGACTAACGTGGCTACTCCTCTGATACATGTAGAACTCCGTGTTTCTGGTTAAATATGTAGCTTTAATTACTGTTAAGTAAAAATGGTAAAACTTATGTAATGAGCAATGCCCTTGAGTAAATGTTGGAGGTAGAAAACGCAATGAAATGTGAGTGGTATACAACCAGTACTGACTGGACTAGCAGCAAAAGAAAGCTGATGACTTACGTTATACTGCCTTCTTCCTGGGTGAGGGAGGGAGAATCTCTGCATCCTGCTGGAATTGAGAGGTTCCCTTTCCTTAACTGCTCTTCCTTCCAGCCTCACGTCCTAACCACAAGCTTTCTGACAATCCCCAGAAAGGCTGCAGCCGTCACTCTTGAGTCTTCCCTCTTCCAACACCTGTTTCTTCCCCACCCAGCTTTTACCAACCTGTGGAGCCAGGGAGTGGAGCATCAAACCTAGGTCTCCTGCAGAACGCTATCCTGACACTATGATTACGCCTGCCTTTATGCTTGGGTCCAGCCACCATCTCCCGACAAGGTGTTCCCACTATAGCTCCCTGCTTAATAATATTAATAACCGTGGAAGACTCACAAGGAATGTGAAGTACTTCCCTTCCCCCAGGGGTTGTTTGCTGCCTACATAGCATTTCTCAGTCCCTTGCTAGCCTAAATATGCGGTTTCATGTACTTTATATGTGGCTGCATGCGATGTGACTTCAGTAGAGCCCAAAGGTATTAGGAACATAAGAACGGCCATATTGGGTCAGATCAAAGGTTCTGTCTTCAGACAGTGGTCAATGCCAGGTGCTTCAGAGGGAGTGAATAGAACAGGTGATCATCAAATGATCCATCCCCTGCCACCCATTCCCAGCTTCTGGCAATCAGATCATCTGCTTTCATAGCATTACAATTACTATTGTACCCTGCCTGTTACAGTAATTTATTTGAGAAATTCAGGAGAGTAGGAAACCATTCAAAAGTCTCTCAGCTATAGATTGAGCTAAATAACATGTCAGAATACACTTCACAAATGCTCAGTGCAAACCATACAAAATATACAGCTGATTGGAGGATTCATTCCCTGCCTTGGAAGTTAATAAGTGTTCTAAACCAGAAAATGAATAATTGTGTGACGGTGAATTTCCTCAGCTTTCCCCTGCCATTAAATCAGCAGGTTATTCTGCTAACTTTACCAAATTGTTGGTTGCATTGTCTGAGTGCAACTTGAACTTTATAACAGCAATTTATCAGTAATAGTAAACCAGGCACCATCAATGAATTTGTTGGCAGTGTATTAAGAATTTATTTAAAATCTGTAAAACAGCATAAACTCATAGGTCAGGTTTTCAAAAAAAGATATTAATACACAGTCAGACTTGGACCAAAAGACAAAAAAGTTTTGTTTCCAATTCAAAAAATACAAACTTTTGCTACAGGTACAAAATTATAAAAAGTTTATTTTTTTCCTCTTGATCTGGTGACGTACATATACAGAAGTGATATATATTCCACCAGCTCCAATTGATGGAAACTATGGGAAATTATAAAAGTAAAAATGTCATGGTTAGGAAAAAATCAGGAAACAAGTTTTGTCTTTTATTTAACCAGATGTGAACACTGTTGTTTTATTCCTTTGTACTTTTTTTTGCCAACATTTAAATTAATATCTTTCATGCTTCATATCACAATTGGAGAAAAAACAGCAGTTCTGCTTCATGCATTAATTCTAACATTTCATCACATTGTGTCTCCTCGCTGTGCTCCATTCATTAGTTAGAAAGCTTGATATTTTTATTGACAGCATTTATGCAATAGTGGTTAACATCATGATTGCTGTATTGAGAGAATGAAGTCTGGACCCCTAAATGTTCACATACCAATCCACTATATAAACTTGGAAATTCTCCAAGTGGCATGAAATTTAGTTTTGCATCTTGTTCTGCTTGGATTTGCTTGCAGTAGCATGAGCTCATTTCACCCAGAAATTCTACTGAACGCCCATTTCAGTAAAAAACACGTGCATTTTCTTTATTGTGCAAGGATGCAGAAGTCCCGGAACATCTATTCTCTGTGGTTTGCATGAGCTTCTGCACCTAAGAAGCCTGTATGCATTTTAAATGGATTTGTGCTTGAAATTCCCATTCTGTTTCATGTGGACAACCAGCATTACTGATCAGAGGAATCCCAAACAAATGCTGTCAATAAAAATGAGAAACAGCTCATTTCCTTTAAAACAAAACAAAAAGACAGAATCTTATTTTCAGGGACCAGTGAGGTCTTTTATATGTGAACATACCATTTTGTAATGCTTGATATATTACTTTAACTTGCTGAAGGACTCACTGAGCTTGTAATCTCTCTTCCATCGATGAGCTGGCCAAGATGTTTTATTATTATTCTATAGCAAGGTTAATGCTTTGCTTTGCTATTAAAAAAGACCCTGCAAAGGTGGCAAAGCCTGAGATTAGGCCTAACAGTTTCACTTTAACTATCTGTTTTGGAATGCAGGATTCCAGTACTTTTCAGCATCTTACCTTCTCATGGGACCCGGTTGGCAAAGCAGAGCTGTAGTCTGGTAAACATCCCTAGATCATAATCTCAGAATCAGTGCTTTGCATTTGTTGGTGGTGGATTAGCCTTGATTTTATCTCTTTACCTTGTTTATTCAATATTTTCCATATTAAAGTAAGAAGGCAAAAAAACTGTACATCACGTTTCTTCTTGCTCTAGAACATATAAGAAACTAGGGTATCCAGTGCTCTTTGCCATCTTTTTAAATTACACTTTAAAACAAACAGAACCCCGTAACACCTACAGTACAACAACAGATTACCAGCCAAAACCAACTACAGCAATACATTACAGTGTTCTTATTTACAATATGATGGAATATTATGTATATAATAAATTACATTAATACTTTTCCTCTTAAACTCTGATATACGTAATCTCATGAATTTTTTTCCTTCAGTCCAATATAAATACATTTGTCCTCTACAGCGCTCTTTAATTATATAGGCTTTAATGGGAGACGACACTGGTTTCACCTGTCTTTTCTAAATTTAAGAAGCCAAATTGCACTACAAATTTTGGATAACTCACAGCTCTCTTCACTAACATTTACATTTTAAAGATATATATTATGTGCTTGTTATGTACCTTTTAAAATGGGAAATAACAAGGATTGTCTGACAGGCCCAGGGGCAAACTGACCAGGTTGTAGCAACACTTTTGTGTGAGCTTCTTTTGAACTGATCTAATTAAAAGAAGCCAGTAGTGGCTGCATAGGCCTGCAACAGTGTGTGGCTCTGACAATGGTGTGTGGCCCTGTAGAGCTGGAACCCACAGAGGTTCTTGGGTTAGTGGAGGGGAGACGAGCATGGTCCTGAGGTGAAACTCCTCTCCTGCCACTTTCTATAGCCGCACAAGTTTTCTAATCTGTTTTACTGAATATACTGGGGAAATCTGTAGAGGAAAGAACTAAGAGGAAGGCCTACAAGGGGTAATATTCTGGATCACACAGCGGTGTGATGGAAATTAAGGGACCCCTGTCACTCTCCAAACCGTAGTCTTTTTCTTTCACAGTGGTACAGACAATCCAAATGTGTGGATTCAGGAGTCAATGCCTGAATTTTTTAATTTAAACAGAATTTAAACTCTCAGGGGTCAAGGTTTTTTTGTTTTTGTTTTTTTAAACTCTGTAAATCAATTTACCTCTGTCTTGTGGAGTCTGCACCCAGGCAGGCAAACTTTAATAGGTAAAATTTATTCCACGGCCTAAGGCCTTGCTGTCCCTCACCTGGGATATAGTGTCCCAGGGGAGTAGAAGAAACTCCATGAGAGAACTTTTATGCTTGTCCAGCTGGCCAGGAGGCAGAGTTTCACACACACAAGATGCTGGAAGCTCAATCTCCCATGATCCGCAGAGATCTACACAGATCTCAAGGAAGCAAGGGGCATCCCAAATGGATTCCCTTGTCCCTGGTCTACCATCCTGATCCTTCTTGGCCCATCAACAGCCCAACTTCTGCGAGAACCATAATTCCATGGGCTTCCTGGTAAAGAAGGCGTTGGGGGTAGTGGCAACATGAGTTAAATTGTATTCCCCACAGCTCGTGCGAGGAGAAGCTGGAGGAGCCTAGGTAGGTCCCTGAGCCCCTGAAGGCCTGCAGAGCTGCAGCCCCAAGGAGGTGCCTGGGGGGAAGTGGAAGGGAACGGAGTATGCGCCTGAGGTGAGACTGCTCTTCCCCCCTCTTTCTACAGACACAGGTTCCCCTCTGTGCACAGATATTGAGAAGAGGAACACAGAGCCTGCAGGGCTTTGTGGATGGAAGGGCCTTGTGTTAGTAATCTACAGTGGAGTGAATTACTTCCAGCCTGAACAGAGGAGTGAATTGCTTTCATTCCTTATGCAGTGTTGGTCTTAAAGGGACAAATTTTGCCCTCACGTATACACGTGCGGTTCCCATTGAAATCCATGGGAGCTCCGCATGTGTATTCAAATGCAGAACTAATCTCATAGTCTAGTTCTAATTATTTTTTCATTACCACTGTTAGACAAGCTACCAAAATGCACGCAGCTTAAGTCATTAAAATTTTCTTCATAAGGGCAACTTGGTCTAGTTTCAAATATAAGTCCTTAAAACACATACGCAACCAAAAATAGACTCACCCTTTGTAGACTTAGTCCAATTAAAACTGACAATGTTAATACAGGATATATATTTCTAATTGCTCTGTTCTGCAGCTTCTCTGGTTTGGAAGGGGACTGCAGTTTAAACTAGTCTGCATCACACTTCTACCAGTGCTGGAATGTGTAGAGAACAGCAATGGAGAGGTCCATGTGTTTCTGCACAAATTTGGAGTGTGCCCCTACCACATATCATTAGCTCTTCAAAACCTGTATTAGCCTGTATTTTTCATTAATAAAAAGAAAAATCAACTTCAACTGCACCCTGAGGAGTGACACACAAGGAATGATACAGAAGCACTTATGAAAAACAAAAACAACATAGATATCAAAAGCAATTCCAAAACCCTTTCAGAATTCACTTTAAACAGCTTGCAGTGGTTGTGGATTGGAAGGCTTTAAACTCATGTGAATTTTACTTCACAGATATTCGGCATAAAGACAAAAGTTCAGTCCTTATGTCCTATACAAGCAGTGCTTTTGTTTTTAATAAGAAAAGTAAAAGTGGAGTGCTTTCTTGTATCAAAATTGTCATAGGATGTTACGTAGTATAAAAATCCATATACAACTTAAAATACACTATTCCCATGTGCTGCTCTGTAAAGCTGTCCCCAAAGCCAAGGCTACTGTTACAACTTCTATGTTAGCAGAAGACAACTTTACAGTGAGCACACTCCAGAGGAAATTCAGGTCCTGTAGCATTCTAGCTGAGGTAGGCTTCAAACAGACCCACTGAATTAAAAAATCCTGCACAGGGTCAGATGGTATTTAAAAACAACAGACAAAGAAAACACAGTTGATCTCTGCTAAACTTTTAACAAATTGAAAATTAGGACACCACAGTTATTTCCATGTCTTAAAATGCACTAATAGAACATATCGCAGTCTTGGAGGAAAGCATATCTGCTCTTCCACTTAACAGTTTGAAGATTTTTTTTCCTGTTATGCTTTCTAGTTCAGTTGTGATATAAAAGAAGCTACATTTCTGTCTGTAAGGGGAGGCTGGATAAAACGAATGGGTGGCAATAAGCATCCTGCACAGATGGTTACTGATTGCTTTTGACTTACTACTTCATTCTGGGTTGCTCTAATATCCCATTTTTCACCCTTCTCCAATGGCTGTTCATTGTGATGGCACCTTTCCTGTAACCAGAAGTGCAAGACCCTCTGTCACATTGGAATCTGCCATCACTTGGTATTACCTGTAGTGGGGAACGTACTTAAGCTGGAGATCATATGTGCGCCTGCAGCAATGTGCCTGATTTCCAGCATCCCATTCATGAATAGCTCCTTGGATAGACCTGTGCCTAAAATTTTACACAAGGCAATGAGTTTGAATTTTGGTTTAAAAATTGCTTTTCAGGTATACTGAACACACAACATATTAAAATCTGTGTGCCATATATATTAAGGGCATGGGCGTACACATGTGTATGTGTACAGGTGTGCGTGTAGGAAGCATGATTAAAAAGGAAATAGTATAACAATAGTATACAGCAGGCTATGGTACTTCTGTTTATTAGCACCACATTTAGGCTGGATCATGAGGACAGAGTTCTAGGTGCAGTGTCATGACGCAATCTGTTAGGGCTTGCTACTATAAATTAGCTCAGGTAACCATTCTTCCCTCAGCAAAATACACACATGCACACATTATTTTGTTGTGAGAGAGAAAGAAATTGAGAAAAAAAATATTTACTGCTGACTGCATGCTGGCAAAGGTGCTATCTAGTATTGCCATGGATTGAAACCATCAGTGGCCAATCAGTTGCTTATTTTTGTGGATGCCATTTGACAAGGGTTCTCATTTTCATACGTTTCAGGTGACCACAAAATTCCTGAGTTGCAGGATAAAGTCAAAACCTACAAGATTCTTAGGCCCCAGTTCAGCAAAGCATTTGAGCGCATGCTTAAGTGCTTTGCTGGATCAGGGCCTTAATTAGTTCATCCCAGCTGAGTAGAAAATTAAGACCTTTGATCCCAAGAGATGTTGCCTATCCACAGCTCCCAGGGAAGACTACGGCCACTGCAGGTGCTCAACACCTGTCAGGATCAAGGCTATAAAGTATCACTCCTCTTCCCAACACGGTCTATTTTGTGTATACCATTTTTAAAGAAACATCTGTGATCACTTCACTGGACTCTCCTCTGCTTCCTTTTCAGAAGATGATTGTTGCTGGTAACTGAAATGAGTTCTCCCATTTGTGAGACCAAAAGCCACTGCAGTCACACTGAAATGAGAAGCACTAAGGTTTATTGAGCAGTTTTTACCCCCACTAGGTATAGACCCTAGTGCTAACTAAAATGAGCACTAATTTTGTATAAAAGTACATAGGGCCTAATCTTGTTGCCATTGAAGTCAGTGGGAGCATAATTAATAAATGCATTTAAGGCCAGAAGGGACCATTATGATCACATAGTCTGACCTTCTGCATAACACAGGGCAATGAAACTCCCCCAGTAATTTCTGCTTGAAGCCCACAACTTCTTTTTGAACTATAGCATAGCTACTAAAAGATAACCAGTCTTGACTTAAAGAACTCAAGTGATGGAGAATCCATCACCTCCCTAGATAAATTGTTCCAATGGTTAGTTGCCCTCACTGTTAATCATCTATTCACAATAATAATGTGAAGCTCAGATCCAATTATAAACGGGAAAATGTGCTCATTTTAGCTGTCACTATGTGTCTGTAGTGTGCTGTATATATGTGCTTTTGTACTAAAATGCAGGAATGCACACCCATTGTAATAAAAAAACCCAAACATTCTATAAGCATTCTTGTTACCAATGTAAAATTAAAAATGGATGTGGATTAATATTAATTATCAGATCATACAGTGCTAGTTAGCAATGTTCTGCATAAGTGTTAGTCTAATTTAGGGATGACACTGCTTTTCTACTGACAGCAAATGATGACAAATTGTATTTAGAAAGATTACAAAATCCAGCATAGGGTTAGGCAGCAGGAGCTCAGTTAGTTACTGGGCAGCTTTGGCTGTCTTACACTCTGTGGCACCTCCAGTCCTGTGTGCAGAGTCACCTGTGCAGAAAAGAAATAATTGCTTAGTTAAAATACAAATTGGGACATCCTTAGTACAAAGAGTTTGTGAAGGCCAAGAATATGTGGTTAATAGTGAAAAGCTAATGTCACCAGGGGAGGCCCAACATACAAATGATTCTTCCCCTGAGGCCAGGTCTACACTACAAACTTACACTGGTTTAACTATTTTGCTCGGGGAATGGGGAGGGAATCCACACCCCTGAGTGGCACAGTTATACTGACCTAACCCCCGAAGTAGACAGAGCGTCTCCCACTGACATAGCTACTGCCTCTCGCAGAGGTCGATTAGCTATGCTGACAGGAGAAGCTCTCCCGTCGGCATAGTAGCGTGGTATCTTCACTAAAGCAATACAGTGGCACAGCTGCACTGGTGGGGCAAGGCAGCTTTTTAAGTGTAGACCTACCCTGAGTCTAGCTGCCAGGTGTTTGTGACTCTTCCCAAGACTAGCAACCATTTATCAGCCACCGCTGAACAAGCTGCTTCTTGACAGCAGGAAGGGTGACCCCAGATGGAGTGGGTGCCCAAGGAGTTATGAGGCAGGTGGAAAGCAGACTGGGGAGAGGCAGAGTCTGGTAGACCTTTCCCTGCTACCCTGTCAGTGTAAGACAGAGGAGGTTTTACAGCACTCACCGTAGCCTGACACCGCTGTGATCTACCAGGGTTCTTACAATGGCACCCATCGCTGTAGGATCTGAACACCTCCCAGGAGGTCTCTCAAGCTTGAACTCACAAAAGTGTTCTCCCCTGCCCCCTTAACTGCATCTAGTTCCATGGACAGGGCAGAGTGAATGGAGGGCATGTTGTGACAGAAATAGTGTAGCAGACTGGCTGGGGTGCCTGGGCAATGAGGGAATTGGACTGCAGCATATAACTATCAGAAAGGCCCTAACTAACAAGCCCTGTAACTTCAGTGTCATTTTCCTAGTATTGTGTGTCTGTCTGATCTATTTAGATTGTATGATCTGTGGGGGAAGAACTATGGGTCAGATTTTTAAAGGAATTTAGGTGCCGAAAGATACAGATAGGTGCCTAGTGGGTTTTTCATGTGGAAAACTGGAGTTAGGCACCTATTGGTATTTTAAAAAGTGCCTATCTGCATCTTGAGGTGCCTAAAAATCTTTGAGACTCAGATCTGTGTCTTTCTGCATGTTAGTATACCATCTAGTACACAGATCCATAGATTCCAAGGCCTGTGATCATTTAGGCTACTCTCCTGTAAAACACAGTCCATAGACGTTCCCCACAATAATTCCTGCTTGAAATAGATCATATCTTTAAAAAAAAAAACCAGTGGAACCCCAGTCTTGACTGGCGTATTTGGGCACCATTAATAACAAATTATGAAGATGTTAATAATATAATAAGAAATACACGCAAGGTCATTGTTTTAGTTTGGAGTATTTTGAATTATTATTAATGAAGTCTGGGTGTCTAATCTCTTTGTTAACTTGATGTGACCGGCTGTAAATGCCTAACTACTTTGCAACATGCCATGCAGAGTGCCCTGCAGAGTTATGTCTGAAAAACTGTATAATTCTTAGAATTTTGTATTAACTTTATTACAGTTGTGCCTAGAGCCCCTAATCAGGGCCCCACTGTACAGGGTACTCTACTACTCCACTCCACTCATAGAACACCTGCTGAGTGCCTGAGTCCATATTTAGGCACTTAGAAAGTGGCCCAATTTTCAAAAAAGCTGAGCACCTGCAGCTCCCAATGGGAATTCAACCCATGCCCAGAGTATAAAGCTGCTGCACAAACCTCAGAAGTTACTACGACCCCTGCCTATGGGCTGGACTAGCAGCCACAGCAGCTCCATGCCAGTTGCGCAGCGTCCTGGGGCCAATGGATTCATGTAACCTGGATCTGGAGCCTAATCCCTGCCCCACCCCACTGTAATCTTTCAGGCCTACATATAGCCTGTTCAGAGACCTTTCTTGTGGCACACAGGGCATGCATAAGAACTTCTGTACAGACAGTGGACTCAAAGAATAGCTCCTTTGCAGGGAGTAGGTGATGTGCACTAGCTCTTCCCACCACAGGTGAATTTCACCGTCTGAACAATCTGCAGTGCTGCCCAGGGCCCACCAGCTCACCACCAGTGGGAGGTCCAGCACACGGAGATCCTGGTGCATCCCACAGGAGGTGGCCATTGGGAAGAAGAAAAGGCTATTGCTCCAAGAAACAGGGCCATTGTGGAAGCAGGATACACAAGGAAGCAGGATACACAAGGACTTCAGAGGGAACAGCCAACAGAGGCTACCAGCTTCAAGGAACAACGATGAACTGAGAAACTGCTAATGAACAGATGATAAGAATACAGCTGCCAGTCCTAGACTTTTTTAACTTCAGTTCCCAGACCACTATTAGTGCAACTTCTAAGTCCTTCCTTCCTTCAGTGAACAGTATCTAGTATAAATGTAGCTGTAATTGGGCCAGGACAGTTTAGTGAAAATGTATTGCTGTCACGCAACATCCTTGGAATGAAGGACTCTCTACCCTTGGAGAAAAGTGGAACCAGCTGGGGTTATACCAACATGCAGGCAACCCAAGTCAGAGGAAAGAGACTAATGAGGTGCGGTAGTCTCTCTACCCACGCAGGTACCACAGTTGGTCATTGTGGATTCAGGTTGGGGTAACATGAACCCTCCAACCTGTCAGGTGCTGGAGCACATTTAGGATCTGATTCTCAGTTACATTAAAGCCTCATTCTAGCAGTACAAAGGAGCGTTAACCTGGGTTAGCATAAATTACATTTACACCATCAACCTCAGAGAATATATTAGTGTTTCCAAATGTCATGAATTAAAGAGTGTGAATGAACTGCTTGCTGGGTCTTCTCTTTCAAACTAGACATTCTTTGACCTACATTTTCTTAGCTTTATTTAGTACCAGGCTGCTGAAATTGTACTTACTTGCAGCAGTTAATTATATCCAAACATAAGAACTCTAAGAATATTTAGATATCAATGCTTTTACTCGAGGCTGGCCTTAGAACATTGCTGCTTCCTGGATGATGGAGCAGCAGAAAAGCGCACGTGTGTGTTTATTTCTAAAGCATCATTTCTCTATATCTGAGATGTGATACAAAAAAGTTAAATCTAACTATTTTCTTTTAAAAAGTGGCATTAGCCCAGATACAATCAGCAAGCAAAACTAGGCAAAGTGAAAAATAAATCCATATTTACACCTAACAGTTGCAGCTTGATCTCTTCTCTCTGGCAGTCATGCAATAACTTTCAACAGGCAGTAGGATTTCTCCTTTGGTTGACATGCTGAATGAGTTAGACTGAACTGAAAAGGATTTACCTGTACATTTCGGTTGAGGCTTAATGCAGGCATGAAGACACCCTCCACATTTTCAAATGCTGAAGGTCCTTGCTGCTGCCCATTTATGTAAAAAGTCAGGCTGTGCTTGTTTAGGTCCAGGAGAACGCCCACAGTGGCACCTTTAGAAACACCCCCTTCTGTCCTAAGAAACAAAGTGACCATATTGTTCATCTTAGAGAAGGCAGCTTGTTACATTCCAGCCTCTCTCTATTTCAGACAGTCTTACTGAAGTGAAAGGAAAGTGGAGCAGCATGGTAAAATTAGTATTAGTTGGAGGATATCTGGTAAAGGCCTTTTTTCCATGTGTAGTTCCCATTTCCCACTAAATGCAGGCAGCCCTGAGAAATGAGGCTCTATAAGGTCATATCCACCCAGTGGGTACATTCTGGCAGAGCTGAAAAAGTTCAAAGTGCTTAACAGAGAAAGGGGGAGTTAAACTAACAGGACAGAGCAGAGACATTGAGGACAGAAAAGTTATTGTTTGAAACCAGTACTCTTCAAACCTCACATTCTGGAGGGAATATGTTAATATTAAAAAAGAACTGATCCTAAGGGCTTTCATTGAAATCCACAGGAATGTTCACGTAAGTAAAAGCTGCAGGAACTGACCTAAATGTTAATGTCATTCGAGGTCTCAGATAGAGCAGCACACTGAACTCTTTAGAAGACAGATTATAAGAACAGACAGTAGCTTATAACTGGTGAAATCCCTTTTTGCCTGAACTAAATACACAACATTAATTCTATTTTAATTTGGTTATCACAGCTAGCAACTGGGATCTACTCTGCTCTAGTCAGAGGCACTGACTTTCTGCTTTCCCCAGGGGTGCTTTACCCCCACTCTGCTCCAGGCCCCACCCCCCATTCCACTCCTTCTCCCAAAGGCTCACCTGCACCCCACCTGTTCCTGACCCTGCTCCGTCCACCTACCCTCCCAGGGACTCCTGCACACCACTGAACAGCTGATCACTGGTGGGCAGGAGGCACTGGGGGGAAGGAGAAGGAGTGGATCAGCAGTACCGCTGATGGGTGCTGAGCACCCACTATTTTTTCCCCATAGGTGCTCCAGCCATGGAGCACCCATGGAGTTGGTGCCTGTGGCTCTAGTTGCAGGCCAGGACCTAAAAATTATGTCCAAAAATAACAGACAATTTAGGCTGCCCTCAGCTTGGGGGGAAATGAGCTCAGTTTACTATGAAGTGCATAGATCAGGGGACCTGAGAGTTTGGCACCCAGAAATGGCTTTGTGACATTGTGTGTGATGTGGTACAGAGATGAAAAAGCAAAGTTTGTTTTTATTGATTAACAGCTCTAGGATAAGGTTTTAAAAAATGATTAGTGATTTTGGAGTGTCTCCATTTTTGGGTGTCCCACTGACTTAAAGAGACCTGATTTGCCAGAGGGCATGGTGCCAATGCAGGGGTAGCAGGAGCTGGTTCAAGGTGAAAGTAGAATAAGCTGATTAGGGGTATGCTTCCTCACTGCACTAAGCTGGTGGCTAGAAGTGGGAGCCAGTTCAGGGACTGAGAGTGTTGAGTTATTGGGCTAGGAGCTGTTTCAAGTGTTGGGGTTTTGGTGGTGGTGGTGATAATCAGTTGTGTCAGGAGCAGCTGTTGAGAGCTACTGTAGCACCAGAGTCCTACCATGATGAAAGATTCAGCTAACTCTTATATGCAAGAATAATATCATACTACTTTAAAGAGCATAGAGCTAGAAAACCACTAAATATGTGGATTGGCCCTAGGCGCTGATGCTTTTAATGTCACTGGAATTCTGCAAGGGAATTATAGCTTGACGTGCACAGATTCAGTGTTTATAATATTTTTAAAAATTTACAGCAGAAGAGAAAAACACACAATTCACAGAATAAACACAATTTTAATGTAATATTCATCAGACTGTCTAGTGATCAACAATAACATGCATGCCAACCTGAAAAATATGAATAGGGCCAAATATGTGGAGCAGGAAATTTTATATTGGTAATGGCTGTTTTAGTTTTGTCCACCAGGTGGCATAAGATAGTTTTCTTTAGATTAGACCAGTGGTCTAAAACCTTTTTTCATTTGCGGAACCCTACAAAATTTCAACTGGAGGTGCTGAACCCTTTGCAAATTTTAGATATAGTCTGTGGACCATCAGCAGTCCACAGACCACAGGTTGAAAACCACTGTTCTATGGCAATGACAACCTTTCTGGACCCCCTAGACATAGTGTGTGGACCTCCAGGAGTTCTGAGACCACAGATTGAAAACCACATGATTAGACCATTGTGTGGCTCAGTCCAGCTCCCCATGAACTCAAAGGGAGTTTTCCTACTGATTTCAGTGGAAATAGGATTGGGCTGATAATGAGAACATGGCACATTCTTTCCCTAATGAAATCTCTTCAGACAATACCAGTATTCCATTCAAAACTCAAGAATTAGTCCCCCCACCTAATCATGAGATCACTTTTTAAAAAAAAAACACAAAATAATAACTATGGGGATTCTTTTTTTTTTTTTTGCCTCCCAATGTAATAGTCACTCTGGATTATGTTTTCAAGATTTGCTCTATAACCAGAAGGGCTAGAAACCTACATTTTTTAAAATGCAAGATGAGATTTTCATAACCTAATCACATGAATCCAGGGTCTTTTAAAAAAACCAAACACACACCAAATATTGCAAGACTCATGATAAAAATGGCAAGAACTGGCAACACTGAGATAACAGAGATATTTTTCTGATGGATCATATTTTTTCCCCTCTTAGTACCTGATTTGATTATAAATTTTGTCCAGCTTTACCTCCTGCAGCATACGGCTCAGTTTTTGAATATACTTTATGTCATCATTTAAAATGTCACTTAGCAGAAACATTGATCCTCTCCAAGAGCAGAAATGTAAGCTTCACCCCTTTTGATGTTATTATGTTCCTACCTATATAAGAAGTTCATTGATTCTCTGAGTCTAATGAATTGTGTGGTAAACCACTGGTTCTCAAACAGGGGTCAGGGGGGCTGCCAACAAGGGTTGGTGTGGGGCCCTGGGCAGTTGTCCTGCTTGCTACCCACTAACGCTGGTCCTGGCTTTTATATGCAGAAAAACAGTTGTTGGGACACTGGTGGGCTGTGGCATTTTTATAGCATGCTGTGGCAGTCTCAGAAAGAAAAAGGCGGAGAACCCTTGTGCTAAACAATGACACAGAGCCATAGGTCCCTGCACTTCCACAGACTGAGGGTATAAAAGCCCTGCTTGCAGGCTGGAAATGAGGAGTGCTGCCTCTGCAGTAGTGTTCCCCCAGCCCGTAATCGAACAGAAACCCCTTCCTGAGATCATGATCTATCACATGGAAAGGGGCAGAGTTGGAGGTATTCCCACTTTCCAGCATCGTCCTCCTCCCACCAAACCCACAGGTCTTGAGCAGGTAAGTTACTAATACTCTGTCAGCATTACTCACTTCCCCTCTGCAATTTGTTAAAGGGGCAAAGGCAGAGAGGGGATTCTCTAACATCATGGCTGAGGGCTGCAGGGGAAAGGGAGCCACTGCAAAGGCAAAGGGTCTCAGTGCAGATCACCCTGTGTTTCTGGTGGTTCCCACAAAAGCTACACACCACTTGGTGGTCCATTGCTTTTGAGACCAATCTCCCAGTCACTCTAATGATGGAGAATGGTGGGAAAGTGAAAGTTGCATGGACAAACTTTACCAAGGCATCTCCTGACTTCTGAGTGTTTTATTTTGCAGCTTTAACATTTAGGTTTTTTCTGACTGAATGCTTTGGATATAACTTAGAAACCAATTGGCTGAACAGACTCTGAACTCATGTAATTATGGCCTGAAATAATACACACCACAGAACTACCATGCCTTTTCATTAGTCAGATCACCATGCCACATCCAAAATGTTTCTTGTTAAGCAGCATCCACATACAAAACACAGTTACATAGGTTCTCCCATCGGCATAGTTAATCCACCTCCTCAAGAGGTGGTAGCTAGTTCAGCTACACCGGGGGTTAGGTTGTCTTAAGTACATCGCTCAGTGGTGTGGCTTTCTCACATCCCTGAGTGACATAGATGGGTTGATCTAATTTTTGAGACCAGCTGATAGTTCTAGTGTAATTCCTTTTTATAACTCCATACTTGTTTTAAATATTATATATGAGATAATGCATGTTACATTTTACGTGAAGCTACTTAGTGTCTTAACAATCTGCATGACCACTTCACGGAAACAGCAGCAATTTGTTACAATACTTTAGGCAGCTAAATAAATATTTACTGGATGAGAATCTTTCTTTGTAGAGATAGCCAACAATTTTTCAGCATTTCCATTTAGCTCCCAAATTCTGCCACCTTTACTCACATTGACTCTGGTCCTGTTGATTATTTAGTCACATGTGTAAAGTTAAGTATGTGTATGAGTGTTTGGAGACTTAGGACCACTGAGTAGTACCTTAATCCATAAGAAATTCCAGAAGGCACTACTGTTTGTAAGTAAAGATAGAGGAATCTGGCCCTCCATGAATAATGCTGTTGTCTCTCAGTGGAGCCTGCCACTTTAGAATATTTCTCAGCAGAGGAATGGCCAAACTGATGATGCAAAATAGGTCTGAAACAATTGGCTATATCATTAGAAAATGGCAGAAAATTTCAAAGTTCTTGTAACACAGGTTCTAACATTTTAAAAACACCTTTTAGTTAATGTAAAAATTGGTTTAACAATTAAGATGGTATTTGTCTTCTAAACCTACCCTACAATAATTTGAATGCTTTCTGATTTCTAATGGCAAGGCTAATTCTTTTCACTCCTACTTTGCTTCTTCAACGGCCTGATAAAAGCCCATTGAAATCAATTAAGAGATGCCTACCGATTTCTGACCCAAGTTCTCAAGATGGGGCTTTTCCCATCTGATGGTTAATTATTCATTTTGAGAATGCTCCAGACACAAACTCTTCTTAGTGATTTTTTTTCTTTGTGATTTGTTGCAGTTGTTGGAATTTTATATACATTGTAATGTATATACTCCTTTATTTGGGAACCATGCCAGAGAACAGCTCCGTTGCAATGAACTCCAGTGGCTCTAGCCAATGGACACATGGCACACCTGGTGTGTCTGTGCACCTATCTCCAGTAGTTAACAAATGTGAATTGATATTTGCCAGGCTAAGTTTATTGTACCTCTTTTTCTGTGCTTCTTTTGATTCATGAAAGACTGATTCCCTGCTCTGCTGTGGCTACTAAAATTAATCAGTCATCTTCTGTCGGTTTTAAAAAAAATGTTTTAGGGCTCAGTTATGCAAGATGCTGAATCAATGAGAGCTGAGGATGCTGCTACCTTGCAAAAGGAATTTAGCAATTTCCATGATTAGGACTTTTGACCATGTTTATTTTTAGACTCACTCATTTATCTAACAGCCTAATACATTCCTATAAAATTTGTGAAAGCTGAAACAATTGGCTCTAGATATCTATAATTATAATGGCCCCCATTACCATAGTATCTGTAACCCTCACAGTCTCTAATAGCTTAATTAAATATATGATAGCTCAGTGGTATATTTCTATTTCCACTGGGGAGTGACAGTTAAGCAGATTCTACTGTTTTTAGAAGACTATTGAAACTAGTGGGTTAACAAAATGACCTACTTGGCTGCCGTGGTTAAAAAGATAATGCCTAGCACAAATACCATTAAAGTGCATGTATGTTAAAAAAATGTGCACTGCACAGTTATGCTCCACTCTAGTGAACACTCCATGAGTCTGTCCCTTTTAAAGATATTCCTGTAACAGCTGCCAATTCACCATCCATGGAAGCGGTTTTTTCCTCCCGTTTAGGCAGAGTGATCAGAAAGCCAAAATGTGTCCATTGTTTGCTGTCCATGGAAAAAAAGCTTTTGCTAAGCTCTTGAGCGGCCAAGCAATACAGAGTGCTTGCCTGTAACAACACTCCAAGGATTGAATCCATGAAATACGTTTCTTGGACAGTGTCCCACAGACTATTTGCCAGCATTTTTTCAGAAAGCATCAGCTATTTCATGGGCCACTAATTTTTTTACTGCTTAAAATTACTTCTGCCCTAAATCCAATCAAGGCACTAAAGGGACAGAGACAAATATCTTTTCATATAATTTATCACATTGTTATTTTATTCTGTGTTGGTTTAGGACTTGAGCCAAAACCCATTGAAGTCAATGGAAAAATTTCCACTGACTTCAGTAGACTTTGTCTAGGCCCTTAAATTCTTTTGCCAATCTATAATGGCCCAGAAGCCAAGATGGCTTTTTAAAAAATACTTCTTTGTTGTCATGCATGTCATTTGTGATGCTTCCTATAACAGGGTGATGGCTGCATTATAAATTAGAACAGAGACAAATATACAGATGATATTCACAATAGAAATGGTCAAGAGTTTTTTGACAAATCACTTTGTTGGAAAATGATGATTCATCAAAACTGAAACTTTTTGCAGGAAGGTATCTGTTTCAACAAAACTTTCTCATGTCCAAGTTGGAATTAAACTACAGGGAGAATGAATAGTCTAGCGGACAGAACACCTGTGATGTGAAAGACCCAGGCTCAAGTCCCTGCTTCACCTGATTTGTCTCAGGAATTGAATCTACATCTTCCAACATCCCAAGTGAGGGCCCTGGCTACTGGTTATTCTTGGAGGAGGAGGGGTTCCTCTCAACCCCAATTTTTTTTTTGAAATGTCTAGTATTCATTCCAATGGGTAACAAAATTAAACATTGAAAATTCAAAATTTTTCACAAAAAAAAAAAATTGAGCTCTTGTTTTCTGGCCATCCACAGTTCTGGGAACAGGGTTTGCTGGATAACTTTGCAGCAGTTTTGCTAGGTCATGTTCTGGCATTGGCCTTTGCTTTAAACATTTTTCAGCAACTGTGGTATATTTTAAAACACAAATACATATTAGAATATACAGTACGTGCTACAGGAGATATAGAAACCCATTTTTAGGTATTGTGACTATGAGGTAAGTATCCCTTTAATATCTGAAAAAAAGATAATATTATAAACAAGCCTCTTCAAGATCACTGCAAGACTCTCTTAATTATTGGTTTTAAGGAACAAATATTCAAGATAGTGGGGTGAGGACGGGCAGTGTGGTCCAGTAAATAGGACATTGAACCAGGTTCTATTCCTGGTTCTGCTATAGACCTGATATGTGACCTTGGGCAAGTTACAATCTGTGTGTGTGTCAATTTCCCATACCTGTAAAATAGGGTTAATAATACTTAAGCTTTTCAAAAGCACCAAAATGCCTTAGGCGCTGCCTACATCCCATTGACATCTTTTGGCACCCCGACTGACTTTCATGACCCCCATATGGGTCATGACCCACTCGCTGAGAAACATTGGTATAGATAGAATGGCTCAAATTCACTCTGCTACATGCTGTTGTAATTTTGTGGGAATAATATGTCAGTTCAGAGAAGAAGGTCCTGGCTGTGCAGTTAGAAATCAAAGATGTGGATAACCAAATAAAAATAATCAGAAGACTCAAAATAATGTACGATGATGATGATGTAAATTACTTTTCTTAGTCTTACAGATGTTGTAACTAAATAAAATTCTAGATAATACTTAGTTCTGCCTTGAATGCAGGGGACTGGACTAGAAGACCTCTTGAGGTCCCTTCCAGTTCTTCGAGTCTATGGTTCTATGAAAAAAAAGCATTATCCAGTGATTCAATCAAGTCAAACATCATGACATGAATAGCGAACCCTAATCATGCCACTTGGTTAGAAATATTTCTTGTGATTTCACTGAGCAGTTGTGTCTGCAATTTACCCTAACAAAACTTACATAAAACCATCATAGCACTCTTGAGAGTTACCTGACACGCCTAGACCCAAATTCAACCCTCATGTAACTTTACTAACTGAAAGATTAAATCTTTTAAATTCTTATTGTTTGGTTGCCCACACTTTTGATTACTAACTCTACACAGCATTCCTCCCAGCCATGGCTCCATTTCTGAAGGCCATATTATTTCCAGGAATTACAGTATTGTGATATTGGCTGTTACACGCTGGCTGATGCTGGGAAAATCTTCCTGACGAAACCAGGGTGCAGAATACATAAATGCTGATCTCCACAGTGATAGGAAGGGGAGTTAAGTATTTCAGCCTTAGACTATCTCCAGCCCCCAATTCCCAGATAAGGACCCCCAAATTTTCTCCAGTTTGTGCCTTCAGTCCTAGCAACTTTCCAGTACAACCACTAGTCATCTATCTGAAGAAGACTGACAGGCTTTGCAAAGAATCCTATTCAATACCTCTATTTAATAAGGCAGATCGGTCATCGTTCATCAGTAAGGCAATCCCTCCTCAAATCACCCCTGGGAATAGCTTATCACTGGGTTTAATCAGCTTTCAGTACTGCCAGGAAACATCTTCATTTTGAACAAACCACAACTGGTGCTAGCATTTGCCTAATTGCTATACTGCCTTGTGACCACAAAGAATCCTGAGGAATGTAATGAAATCACCTTTCCCACTGCTTCAATGAAAAAGAATGCAGAATCTTTAAAATATGTTGTACATAAGAAGGGAAAAAAATCAAGCCATGAGAAGAGTCCATGATCAGAGCTTACCGACTTGTATGAGAATTGCAATGCATGAACCAGCTGCGGTTGTTGTCAACATACATGGCCCATGCCTTGTCGTCCTTTCCTAGCATCATGTCCTTGACCACATTAATTCTGGCAATTCCAAAAGCCGGATCTGGATGGTTATCATAACGATCCACATGCAGTTCCCAGTAATGTACTCCCTTGGAGAAGGCCGCTGTGCCCAGAACAACACGATCATCATAACTACTACAAGTGGCAGTCTGGTTGTCATTCGATAGGACTATGTCCCGATGGGCCGAAGAGGGGTCGAAGGTGAACCAGGCCACTGTGCAGGAAGAATAAAGGCAGCTCAATAGCAGGAAAGGATGCAATAAAATTTAATTTTGCTTTATTTTAAGTAAATTTCTGCCTTCCTAAATTCCCACCATACTTTCAAGTGGAGAAGATATTCTTTCCTTGTTGTTCTAAACTAGTCTGTTTCACCTCCGAGATGACTGCATTTCAGTCAGAGGAGAAAAGTAAGAATGCTTTATGTTATTTACATAATCAGTAAAATTTGCAATGCATTTTTCAATCTATTTGGATTAAAGGTGCTGTATAACTGTAAACCAGCCAACGTGTTTTGTCCTATCTGGGCCTGCCTTTTGGGATGTAAGCTCCCTGAAGAAGTGTCTCTGTTTGGGTCTGGTACATTGTTGAGCAAATTACTGCAGCACAAATAAGAGAGAAAAATAATTTGGCTCTGGACTTCCCCAAAGTCTGGGGCTGTTCAGATATGGGATTTGGTTCAGGCCTGTCTCTACTGAATTACTGTTTCATTGTGTGTCCAAGCTCATCATAACTGGGTTTCACTCTATTTTAAAAAAATTCTTTACAGCTAAATATTTTATATTGACATATTTTGACAACACTATATAAATACAGAGCATGATTATGGTATTTGCTTCAGGATTAATTTACAGTATTATTAATCAAGATGAACTTCTTGTGGTGCCCATATGGATGTCAAGTGTAATTAGATGGGAACACAGCATGAACTACCACTCAAGTCTTATCGAACACTCTTGTGAAATTAGTATCAGTAGTGAAGAAAACACTGAAACACTAAAGACAGAGAGAGAGAGGTGGAGACGAGAAGTGGCATATAGATATTCACAGTGTGTGGTGTAAATGACTATGTACTCTAGAGTAAACACGATTTTAATTAAACTCAAAGCCTCAACAGGCAAATGCACTTGTATCATTTGAATCCTGGAGAGCTGCCAATAACTAAAACATGCCAAAAGTCTAAAGAGCTGGATTTTATTTTTCTTTTATCATTTTTGAGTATTTGCGGCAGGGGAAAGGGCTGGATTGAGAACCTCAGAGACTGCAGGCTTGATTTTCAATTAGGGCACAACATAGCCGCCGGCTGCGTGCAGCTACAGTTGCACAAGTTCTTTCCCAGCACTAAATCCTGTGCATGTACCCAATTGATCCTAACACTGTGTGCAAGTGTTAGACTCCACAAATCTGCACATGCATACTACTGCTGGAAAGTGTGCACATGGAAATCACGTGTACACTCACCAAGGCCAAGATCTGCTGAAGGGGATCTGATATCTTCTATTTATCCACAGAAGGAGCAGCAGGAGTATGGGCTTCCCCGTCCTGCCCCACTAACGTATATCAGTCCTGTCCTGGAGTCAGCATAGGGCTGAGAGGGAAGCTCAGCCTCTAGGCACATTCAGTGCTGGGGCCCCTTAATGAAGGTTATTAAAACTCATAATGCCAAGTATAGTGGTGGCTGTGATGGAACGTGAATACCTGGTTGCTAGAAACTGGAGCTCTTTATTTTTTAATGAAACTCACCGTCAGATGTCTGTAAAACAACTGTCTTGCTATAAGGGCCAACTCCTGATGAATTAAAAGCTTTGACTCTTGCATTATAGGTACTGTTGAAATGAAGGCCATCAATTGTGCACAGGGTCTCCTTGCCAACATACACTTCCTGAGCATTCAAAGAGACAGGAACAAAGCTCACCACCTTCTTCCCAACAGAGGGTCTCACAGTCAGACTTTTAAACATAAGCTAAAAGTAAATATTGTTCAATGTTTAGGAGAATTTAGAATTTACATTATTATAGTAGGGATACTTAGATCCAGTGAGGCTCAACATGGAGAAGAAAAGTCAAGAAAGAAAGGTGGAGGCAGCAAGAGTGAGACAAAGATTAAAAAGGGAAGTCTAAAATGCATAGTTTTGTTATTTCAAGAGGGCTGTCTCAATCCTCCTATGGGAATTGTTAATATACAGCAATGTAGTTTTGGAGCCTAAATCCAAACCACGAATACAGGGTCCGAAGAGGCTTATTTCTGACAATAAAAAGAGCTTTGTATGTATCATTTGGCTATCCAACAATTAAGGGGGTAGAGGGAATGTGACAAATGGCTGCAAAGATCTGACTGGTACAAACACCAAGCAGGATGAGTCGTCATTTGGAGCACAAAGGGGATGGCCAGGAGTAATGGGATGAAATTATGAAAGAGAAAAATCTAAGCAAAATATAAGTGGGATCTGTCAGGCAATGTAAGAGTCTATAGGGATGAAGAAGAAACCACATTTTTAATTGGAGACTGGATAAAGCATTAGACAATCTCCAACAGGTGAAATTCTTTAATTTTTTGTTTTATTTTTTGGAAATTTTGGGATATACTGGCCACTGCTTCGAGCGGCTCCCATTGGCCCGGAGCAGTGAACCACAGCCAGTGGGAGCCGCGATCGGCCGCACCTGTGGACATGGCAGGTAAACAAACCGGCCCGGCCCGACAGGGGCTTTCCCTAAACAAGCAGCGTCCCTAGTTTGGGAAACACTGGACTAGATAATGGTGGCAAGGTCTACATCTGAGAGGAAACACTGCAGTCTCCAAGCCAGATGCAGATGATAAAAAGCTGGTTGAGTCACTTCAGTAATAGGATTGTCAGGCAGAAGCGGGGGTTGTAGATCACCTCTACATTGCAAAAATTAGTAACTAATGGCACACATATTCTTTCAAAGGGACTCATATAACCTCTGCCATCTACTGCTGCTTCCCCCAGCCCACCATCACCACTTCAGTCTTGTCTGAGTTGAGCTCTTCCGTGACCATAGAAAGGATTTTGAGAACCTCAGATAAAAGCCAAATTTACCCAGAAAACCATGAATAACAGAATTGTTCCAGGATTACATTTCTTAACCTGGGTCATTGTTTGCTGGGTGAAGCCAACAGTGAAATCTGCAAAGGAACCTCTCCAATTCCTGGGCCATTTATATACTGGGTTCAACCCCAGCATACATTAGAGCAACCTTGGGGCTTCTCTATCCAACTCCAGTTTACTATATCCTGCAAGGGGCTAACAGCGAGCTGAGTACCACAGTAGTGCACTGAACTTCCACCTTCGACCCTCACAACCCCTCCATCCCAAAGCCTGCAGGAGGGCAGCACAGAAACTGACTACACTAGTTAGAGACACCTCCATGCAAGGGGAATCCTTATCTGGGACGATCCAGCAGCTTTTTGGCCCCATTGCACTGCAGAAGCAGGAATGAATTAGAGAAACTGCCCTTCTACATCCATGTCCTTATGGAAGTTTAACAATAACACAGAGAGAACTCAAATAAATGCTGAATGAAGTCCTCACTCGGAATTGGCCGCCATCTCCATCATCAAGTTCCAAGATATACCCTTCCACTGGATTATGGGTAAAGGGTGGCATCCTCCAGGCCAGTGTCACACTGTTGTTTCGAGTACAACACTTCTCCAGCTGCAGTAACGGGACTGGTGGCACTGTAATGGGAACTGAGTACAGATTAGTGTAATTTTGTCCTTACCCGTCAGACTCTGTTGTCAGCAATATGATGATCCATCACTTCCCTCACCTCCCTTTTAATCCCCCCGCATTCTGCAAAGTAGCCGAAGTTACTTGGGGATAGAGCTGGTCAGAAAATGTGTTTTCCCCATGGAAAACTTCAATTTTTCAAATTCTATATCAAAAATTGTATCTGAAAACTGAAAAAAAATTAGCTGATACCAAATTATTTAGGACAAAAAATAAAATTTTGATTTAGAAAATCCTGCCACAGTGTCTCATGGAAATTGTAATTCAGGCACCACAGACATCCATTCTCCTCAACAGGCCAGACTCCCTGCCAGAATACATGACCCATGATGGACTACAGTCTCCCCTCTTGCAGAGAGGAAGAGGTGCATGGGGTGAAGGGGGAGAGTGCCTCATGCCATCGTGCATCATGGAACTTGTAGTGTGGCCTGGGAGCTCAGTCCATTATTGAAGACTGGAGATATGAAACAATCCAACTTCACTATCCTTGAGGCACTGTGGCAGCCTATCCAAATTGAAATATTTCTATATGGGGTTATTTTGTTTTTCAAAGAAAAATTTAAATTTCTCACAGAAAGCAAATTTAACAAAATTTTTTGTGGCGTCAAAACCCCAATTCTTTGTTTAAAAAAAGTTTCAGGAGAAATGTAGGGATACTATTAAAGAAAAATTGTTTCATTTGAATCTATTATCTGAATCACTGTGTTCAGGTAGAAAAAGGTGATTTTTACATTACAGGAGTCTGATGTTGGCTTCATCCATTTGGAAACTACAAAAGTGAGGGTGATGTTGTGGATGAGGGTATTGTCAGTACTGGCTGGGCCAGGAAAATGTTACTGTACTATTGACCAGGCTGATATTTCAAAAATAAAAATAAGCAAAGTGGAACATTCAGCCATGCTTCCGTGAGGAGAGATCATGTATATTATCTGTCTATGCCACTAAACTCAATTTACCTCTGTTGTCTAGCATCACAGCATCTTTCTGTTCTCCTTTCACTGGGATTAGTCAGCAAGAATCCTAATTTGGGGTGAATTTCACCCTTGTACAGAAGACTAGTGCAAGGCTTATGCACCACTTAAATCCCAGGGCTTTATTGGGGTATAGTGGCATGGAGGCCTTGGACTGGCCTTCTGCATGGGGCTGAATTTTACTAATAGGGCTCAGTTCTGCAAAGTGCTGGGTGCCTCCTGCAAGATGCTGAGCACTTTCAGCAAGGGGTGGATGTAGCCTCCCGATTCAACAGGTGCACTATACTAAGCTGCTGAGGGGGTAGCAACGGCTACCAGTAGCACTCTTCACCCTAGCACTGCTACCCCTAATCCTGGCCTGGGGAGGAGGAGAGGCCCAGAGAGGGGTGGGGCTGAAGGACAAGCCTGCCCCTCACTCGTATCACAGTGGCAGCTCCGGTCCTGTGGGTCTGGGTCCAGCTCCATACTCTGGGTGTTCTGACCTGGAGCTGTTACTACAGAGCCCAAAAGAATGAGTGTGGCTGACAGCTTTTAAAATAAACTATTAAAGGTGACCCCTCTCCCAAGTTGTGACATTTTTGCCTCTTTATGATATTTAAAGAATACTTGAAAGTGTATAATAAATAAAAATCTGCTCATTTTTTTTACATTAAAGCTTGGGTTTTGTCTTCCCTGGAAGATGATATGGTAACTGGAGTACTAGTGAAATTGTGATATCACAACAGTCAAGAAACTCAATGCTTTGTAATTAGGAGGTGAAAAGAGTTTTAGCTGGACTGTTTAAAACTTCAGGGTTTTTTTTGTTTGTTCTTGTTAACACAGATGTAATGTCAGTGACTAATGAACGAGTTGGAGAAAAAATGTCGTTAAAGAGTCACACTCCTGCCACTTTAGTTAAAATGTGAAGTTCACAATACACATCCAGTGATACCCCCCTCCCAGATCCCCTTCACAAAACAAGGGGAAGATCAGATTCCTGACATTTCTAAGGTTTAAATCTAAGCAAAAAAATCCCAAAAATTTAAAAGAAAGTTTTCAAGTTTTATTCACCATAAAGAAGTGAAAAAAGCCACAAGCTTAATTAAAAAAAAATCCTTTGAAGGTCACCTTTAAGCCTTAAAGAAGTAGTAATGCCATCTAGTTTTGCTATGTACTGTTAAATAGGTAAGACACAATTCTCACTCCTCTCTCCCCCTGACCCTTCTGGCCCAGATACCTAGACTTCAATGTATATAACCCATATATTTTGAAGCAAAGACTTGGGGATCTGCTGTGTTATATGCCAGAAGTGGATGCACTTCAGAATTTGTGAAGTGATCCTTGTGCACTTCCAACCTACCACACATGACGTTGTGAAACTTAGGGCCATACTATTCTGGAGGACTGCAAGGCCACACAGTGGAGCAAGGGGGAGTAAGACCCACAACCTACCTCTTTACCCCTAACTAGGCCCCTGCATGGCCTCCCTGGATTTTGGGTCCAAGCATATAGGAGTAAGCAGTTGCTGCATGCCTGCTACTAATCTCCTCTTCCCACCCCATGTAGGTAGGTGGGGAGTAAGCAGGAATGGGCAGAGTTTTGGCTCCACTTTCAGCCCTAGATGGCCTGGGTGGAGGGGGCAATGTGCTATGGATAAGAGCCAGTAACAGATTGCCAGTCTACTGGAGAAAAGGAGGAAGGAGAAGGAATTGTGCCTCTCTGTCTACAAATACAGGAAAGGGAGGCGAATTATTTAGGGCAGTACATTGGGCTGTACCTAAGAGCAATAATACACACTTTAAAAAAGGTAAATGTAGGCTAAGTATTTGCGATGGGGTGGAGGGAGGAAGAGAACACTTAGCTGTTAAATTACAGAACTGTCCCATCGCTTGTGCCATTTAAAACTATTCTGCAGAAAGCACTAAAAAAAAAATGCTGTACAGAACAATGCTGCCTTGGCAAGGAGATGGAGCAGATAACCAAACGTTTTTTCCATCTCTAAATGCTGGGCTTCTATAAATGATGTAGGCAGGACATCCTTTGGGTACTAGATCAGGACTGTCACTGATGTTTCATGGCAAGTTAGAAGCTTAGCACACACAATTCAACTCATCCCATAGCCCCTCTTGAGCTGGATGTTCAAACAGGGGTGAAAGTAATTTACAGGACTTACCGGTACTGCCAGAGTCCTGAGGGGGGCGTGGCCTCATCCAGAAAAGGCAGGGCCTCAACCAGAAGAGGTGGGGCCTCTTAAGATTTAAAGGCCCTGGGGTACCGGCTGTTGCTGGGAGCCCCAGGGCCTTTAAATCAACCCAGGGCTCCCAGGCAAATTAAAGGGCCCAGGGTTCCAGCCACCACAGAGCTCTGGGTCCTTTAAATCCCCACTGCAGGTCCAGCGGCGGGAAGCTCTAAGCCCTTTAAATCCTGGCCCCAGCCTGGCCGCCAAAGCTGTGGTGAGATTTAAAGGGCTCTGGGCTCTCTGCAGTGGTGGGGAGCTCTGAGCCCTTTAAATCCTGGCCCCAGCCCAGCCGCCAAAGCTGCAGGCGGGATTTAAAGGGCTCGGGGCTCCCTGCCACTGCCACTGCCCTTTTAATCCTTTTAATCCTGGCCGCAGAGGCTGGTGCGGCGTACTGGACCCTACTGGCTTACTTTCACCTGTGTTCAAAGGTTCTATTCTGCTGTTTGTCAACCTGACCAGCGAGCTGTACAATGACTTTTCCCCTAGGCTAGTCAGTAGAGGGATTATATTCAGCAAGACAACAGTCCAATGAGAGATTCTGTAAACTTTAGGTCCCTCTAAATTAAATAAACAGAGATAAAACTAGGGATGAAGCCACTCCCTTGGATTTTCCAAATACCAAATTATTTTTTCGTGATGAGTCTGAGTTGTGAGAGACCTGTCAAGTTAGGGGGTCGGGGGAAAGGAGGGAGTCCCCATAGGAAGATGTGAGTGGGATGATCATGAGGGCTGGGTAGAGATGACAGGAGGGAGGTATACTCCAGGGGGAGGAGAACCAGACAGAAGGGCCGGCGCTTCCATTAGGCGACCCTAGGCAGTCGCCTAGGGTGCCAGGATTCAGGGGGCAGCATTTTGTGCGCTCCGCATGGGGCGCACGGGAGCTTCCAGTTCCGCTCCTGTCGCGCCGCCGAAGAAGGACCTTCTGCTGACGTGCCGCAGAAAACAGCGGCAGGCAATTGATCAGCTCAATGACTGCTGCTGTTGCCTGCGGCTTTTCGGCGGAGGGTCCTTCTTCGGTGGCACGATGGGAGTGGAAGCGGAAGCTCCCGCGCACCCCGTAGGGAGCGCACAAAATGCCGCCCCTCAATTCTGCCTACAGCGCCAGAAACTCTGGAGCCGCTTCTGCCAGACACATTGATATTTGGAGTCATCAGGGTGGAAAGAGGTGGTTGGTTTTTAAAGCTGTGTCAAGATGGCAGAGAAGACCGCAGTGGGTGTGAGTCTTTCTAAAGCAGGGTTGGATATTGGACAGGAGCTACAGCAGAGGCAGTGTGAGTATGGGGGTTATCTCTGTATCACACCACATAGCAAGAAGCAGGTGGAGTTGGTGAAAGGGAACGGGGAAAAGATGGGCCACCACATGCCAAAAGTGATTTTAAGCATTTGTATCTATTCTTCCTTTTGCAACAAACAAACACTAATCTCATCAATATTCCCGCATTCAAGAACAAATCAAACCTGGATTAGATCTCTGTCCATGTCTTTAGTGAAAACAGAGAGATTGTGATGTACAGACACAGCGAGTCATGGAGAAGGGTAAGGATTTCAGACCATGGCAATCAGAAAATATAATGGAGGGAAGAGGATGGAGGTGAAGGAAAGAAATGTGGGCTAAATCAAAATGCCACCAAATATTAGAAACTGTGCATATCTTTCAGTGGATCAACATATCCCCTAGAGTGCTGAGGTATTGCTAACAGGCTAGCAAAGAGTCACTCTTGTCACTCATCGTTACAGTACAGTAACTCCTCACTTGAAGTCCTCCCACTTAACGTTGTTTCGTTGTTACATTGCTGATCAATTAGGGAGCATACTCATTTAAAGTTGTGCAATGCTCCACTCTTATGTTGTTTGGCTGCCTACTTTCTCCACAGCTGGCAGCTTCCCTACAGCCCCCTCCCCACAGCACCTCCTGTCTGCCAGCAGACTCTGCAGATCAGCGCCTTCCCTCTCCTTCCCCCGCCTCCTGCCTGCGGCAATCAGCTGGCTTGAGGCATTTTGGAGGCAGAAGGGAGGGTGGAGGAGCAAGGACTCTGCGCGCAGGCTCCCCCTCCCTCCCCTGTCTCCCGAACGCAGCAAACCAGCTGATTGCCCTGGGCAGGAGGGAGGGGGGAGGAGCGAGGACTTGGCACACAGGCTCCCCCTCCTTCCCGCCAGCGGCCATCAGCTGGTTTGCGGCATTCGGGAGGCAGGGGAGGGGGGAGGCGCGCTGAGTCCTCGCTCCTCCCCCATCTCTCCTGCCTCCAAAATGCCACAAGCCAGCTGACTGCCGCCAGCAGGAGGCAGGGGAGGGAGTGGAGGTGCGCCGAGTCCTTGCTCCTCCTGCCTCCCTCCTGCCTGGGGCAGTCAGCTGGCTTGCTGTGTTCAGGAGGCAGGGGAGGGTGGGGGAGGGAGCCTGTGTGCTGAGTCCTTGCTCCCTCCCCCTCCCTCCTGCTTTCAAAACACCACAAGCCAGTTGATTGCCCCAACAGAAGGGAGGGGGGAGGAGCGAGGACTTGGCATGCCTCCCCCCTCCTTCTCCTATGTGGCAATCAGCTGGCTTGGCATCAAGAAGGGAGCGGAGGGAGAGGGGAGGAGCCAGGACGCAGTGAACGAAGTAAAGGGGGAGGAGATAGGGGGGAGAAGAGATGGGTCAAGGGTGGGGGCTTGGGGGAAGGCATGGAATGGGCAGGCTGAAGGCTGAAACCCCTGCCTCTGGTGCTTGCAGAGCAGGGGAAGCTGCCCTGGAACCTAACCCCCCCATTTACATTAATTCTTATGGGGAAATTGGATTCACTTAACATCGTTTCACTTAAAGTTGCATTTTTCAGGAACATAACTACAACATTAAGTGAGGAGTTACTGTATCACAGTTGTGCTTTCTGTGCAGTAAATCTGCAACTGATTACATTTCTCAATGTTAAAGAAACTCTGCCTGATCATTATTTACTGAGATTAGTTTTTGATCTGAGGCGTATCTTTAGACCACCAGTAAGACATATGCACAAGTCAACACCAGGGCTAATTTAATACAATCTAATCTCATTTTCATTCTGCTTTGTCTAACGCAGTGAATTGATGTTTGTTTATGAGCAGGCATTCACCTCCCACTGACCTGTGCAAGCTTAGTGATGTTGAATGAGCCGAGGCCAGAGGTTTGAAAAAAGATTTCAGAAATTCAGACATCAACAAGTGCTGATGACAATATTCCATTCCTTTTGGGTGAAGTTACCCCTCACAGTTCTCCCCTTCCTCCCTGTCCCACCTCTCAGCTTCCTTATTTCAACATGGACAACTTCCTCCAGTTTCCAATCTTCAGATACCAGGGTGAAAATAAACATATAGGAAAAAACAACTTGCAGTTAAAAGGGTCAGACTGGAACTTTTTCCCTTGGGACTGTATCTGATCTCCCATTGTGGTTTAGGTCTGAGAGTCATTAAAATGCATTCTGAATCTGCTGTTGCCAGACCAAACAACATAGAGAGTTGGTAGAATTTCCATATGAAACCAAAACGGTTGGCACAGATTGATTGCTATCTGGGGCAATGTGGTGAATGGGACTGGAAAAAGAGGAGCTGGTTTCAGGAGGGGCATATATTTTTGTAAGACTACTGGTTCAGGAATGCAAGCCTAGGGGTTGCTCTGTATTTAGCTTATGGATAAATAGCAAAGCCTCAACATGTTATGCTGGCTTCCCAGTTATTTATAAAGCTCTGTTTCCTACCAATTTAGTTTTTGGTTAGCGAAACATGGCCACTCATTTTGAAATAATCCCTTCCATTTCTACATGCAGGACCATCTGGATAGGGGGCATTTCAGATTCTCAATATGTGAATGAGATGATAGTGTAAAGTTGGTTTTAAATTTTTTAGGCACTAAGGAATCAGTGGGGAAGGGAGAGACTTTACAGAAGGAATGAGCGTCCACGTTAGCACCGGCTTGCTGACATAGAAAAGTTTTTGGGAGCAAGCCAACACATACTGGGGCAGGCTGAACACGGAGGATGTCAAGAATACAAAGGTACCTTTCCATCTGGTATGGAATGGAAAGGAACTGGGGGAGAAAAGGGTTGAGATCACAAAAATAAAGTCCAGTAAATACCAACATGTCTATACATCAATCACAGGGTGTGGCTGCAACTCAAGTGCACATACCTGAACTAGCTTTAATCTAGCTACCTTGGGACCTGGAGAGCCTGCAGCAGGATGCATTTCAGTGCTGGCTACCACTGTGAATAATTATTCAGGATGCAGTGTGGGCTTGTTCAGCCCATGTTGAAGTGCATACTGCACAAATTCACTGCTCAGAACCCGAGGTAGCTAGACTATAGCTAGCTTGGGTATATCTACTTGGGCTGAGTCACACCCTGTGATTTCAGTATAAACATACCCTATAAGGTTAAATAGAAATAGGCACACAGCCAAAAATTTTATTTATATATATATAAATATGTCTCTCTATATGTCAAACAATTCCTATCTTCCTGTGATTGTACATTTATTTAGAACGAGAATATAGCTTGTACTACTTGATCACACAGCATAAGGGGAAGTAAGAGCCTTCCTTATGCCCCTGAAAGTACAGGTCCCCAGGAGAAAGCAGGTGCTACATGTCCACTATTCCCCACCAATGCAAGTGGGCAGAGAATGGGCACAGCCTTGGTTCTACCCTCCAAATGCACAAGCGAGTGGAGATGACATGGCCTAGGGCGGGAGGCGAGGGAGAGTGATTTTCTGCGGGTTGTAAATTAAAAAATGATGAATGTCTGGAAGCCAAAAATCTAAGGTGTTCCCATCTCAGGTACTCTCTGGGCTGCTTAGCTATTTGGAATGCATGAGTGGCTTAGTTAAATTCATTATTAGTTGTTCAGGGGGGACTATAAACCACTATTCAATGTAGATAGATTAAAGCACCAGTCTAAGTTGACAACTGACTCCTCTGCAGATAACACTCAGAGAGGCTCTCTCAATTACATTTTAAATCTCATGCCTTGTGCTCTCGCTTCTATTTTTCTTGCTGTTAAATTTTAAAAGGGGCAATTTACTGATGTTTTTAGAGTGGCTTCATTAATATAACCCATTTATGCTGAGATGCAATCCCCTCTTAAAGAGCTTATTTTAGCCTTTAACTATTTATCTGAATTCAACAGTTTCCATTGTTTCTCCAAGGATTTATCTGTCAAATTAGCCACTCTGTTTGCATTTGGTTGCACATGTTTCAGTTCAGAACTAAGCCTACAGAAAACAGATAAATTACTAGATGAACATGAATCCTCATGTTTATGGACTGCTCTTGTGGAATCAGAGAAAAACAAAATTATTTTCAACCCATCCAATACTTTCTGGTAGACTCTTCCATGTCTTCCACATGTATCCATAGGTCTGGATTCAAAGCCTGTTGAAGTCAATGGAAACACTCCCATTGATCTCAATGGGCTTTAGATGAGGCCCCTACAGAATGTCTGTCTATCTGTCCATACATCCAGTTTGCATGTGCCTGTCTCCCTGGTATCTAAGCTCCAAGCACAACATTTAAAATTGCATTACACTGTTTTTTGCAAATGGCACCTACTCCCTACCAGCTCCTACTTTCAGCCATTTTTAGCTTAACTCCTACCCCCGCCCCCCGACTTCCTTTTGTTCTCCCTTCCCTGACCACAGGAAACAAACATCACCAGGCTGCTCTTCTGTCATTATTATTGAGGGAGGCCTTGTACAAATGATGGGTTTTGCAATTTGTCCTATAGACAGTCAGGCTTGGGCTTATCCTGATCTTTGGTGTTAAGGAATTCCATAGCCAATGATCTTCCATGCTAATTTCTTGCCCATACCTCCAAAAGCTTTATCTTGGGTTCTTGCAACTGCAGTATCCCCACTGAGCATAACTATCATGGTGGTTTTGCCTTACTGAGGGCTTGTCTTCATTGCCACACTAAATCGGTGCTGGTAGCACGTCTGATGAAGACACATTATGCCAATGGGAGAGCGCGCTCTCATTGACGCCACCTAATTATGCCACCTCAACAAGATGTAGAAGCTATGACACCGCTGTAAGTCAAATTAAGTTACATTACTCAGTGTAGTGTTTTTTTCACGCCCCTGAGCAATGTAACTTCATCAACTTAAGCAGTAGTGTAGACAAGTCCTGAGAGTAAGAAGTGACTCATTTGCCACTGATGATACTCTTGCTGATATGTTGGTAATTAGAGTTGGTTGAAAATTTTTCAATGAAACTGTTTTCTGTCAAAAAAATGCTGCTTTGTCAAAACCTAAAACATTTTGTGGAAACGGATCAGTTTTGACAAAAGTTTGAGGGTGGGAGGAAGAGAGAGAGCACGAGCAAGTTCACTCCGAGTAGCCAATAGCATGGTGGTTAGGGCAGTCATCTAGGATATGGAAGACTGGGGTTCAAGTCAATGTTCTAATCACTGGGCTATATAGTCAGTCTTGTGCTTTCTCTCCTGTTGAAATTGTTCCACCTTGTATAAGTCATTCAATATCAATTGCTCCAGAGTGATACTGACTATATAGCCCGGTGAGTAGGGCACTGACCCAGTTGTGACTCAGACAGAGTAGGGATTTGAACCTGAGTCTCCCACATCCCAGCCTATTGGCTCTTCAGGGCTGGCCTCTTGCCCATGTTTTCACAATAAAATTTTGAAACCTCAACATTGTCCATAAAAGGCAATTGTGGTTTTCCACCCAGCCCTATCGGCAACTCATTTTTAATTAACTGTATTAAACTTGTTAATGCTACACAAAGGAGCTAAGTTGTTTTCAAGTTCATATTGACACCAATGTCTTCACCACCTTCAAAACAGACAGATGGTCTTTGTCTGAAACTTTTATCTTTTCAAATCTTTAACTTCACCTAATTTCACTGTCTGAGCTTGTCTGGGTCACCTGAGGTGAGGTGAAAGCACTCCTTGGTAAATTCATGTTTAAGAGAAGATAAAAATAAACTATCCATAAATTGCAACTAGTTTCTCTTTCTCCCCACCTTCCTTCACCTCCTCCTCTACAGCACAGTTTCAAAGCAGACAGAGAAAAAATAAAAATCAAATCACAAAAGCTCACCCCTACATTTCATCTGAATAAAATCCAGCTGGTGAATTGACTGTAGTAAAGGTTCACTGTCCAGAGTCAGGTCAAATTCAGCTGATACTTTTGGTTCCAAGGCTCCTTTGACCCACTGTTCCTGAGACACCTGAACACGTTTGATTAAAGCATCTGAAATCTTAAAAAGAACATTAGGTTTTTAGTGAAACTGCAAATTCAAAAACAGACCAGAATAAGTTAGAAGTGACAGATCTGAATGACTATGCTACATCATACAAGGTGACTGAGTCTCATGGCCTAATTGAAGCAGGGCACATGGTAATTTTGCTGTGAGTTCCATGTGTGTTGCATCTTCCCATTTTGTCTTTTCAAAGCAAATCCCCTGTGAGAGTTGGAAAAGCTAGTTTTCTTTGAAAAGAAGCTTTGTGGAACAGGGCTGGGGATGTATCTTAACTGCTTGAAAGCCACACAGAAAGCGGTGTTTCCTCTCTGATCTGCACGGCAGCTGTCTTGATATCTCGTTTCATCTCCGTGAATAGAACGCAGAATATTTCTGACACTAGAAAGCTTTTTAATTTAGCAAAGTCTAGCAGACAGAAATTGAAGCTAGAACAATTCAAACTGGAAATAAGGTGCCCATTTTTAACAGTGAGGGGAATTAACCATTGGAACAGCTCTCCAAAGGATGAGGTTGATTCTCCATTAAATTAAGATTGGATGCCACTCTTAAAGCTCTGCTCTAGTTCAACCACAAGCTATTAGGGCTTGATGAATACGGCCAAGATCAGTATTGACCTCCTTCTGTTGGGTTTGTAATGGTAACCATGAAAAGATCTTATAATTTTCAGAAACAACTTAATAAATCCACATTGAATGGCAAACTAGAGAAAGTCAGAAGAAAGCATGTCAGTATGGGGATTTCAATATAATAGCTAAACCTAAATGATCAGATAGTAACTCTTTACACTTGGCAAAGGGAGGAAGACGACACCTGCTGGTCACCATGTTTTCTTTTGTAATTGACCCAGGATCATCCCCAAAATCCTTATTCAGCTATTATTTAGTTCTTGCATAGGCAAAACTCCAATAGGCCAAATCCTGAGACAAGGAAACTGAAGATGTTCAGAACCTCTCAGAGTTTGGCACATTGCTTCAGTGAAGACTGAGTAAGGATTTCAGATTTAGCTCTATTAAAATACCATGGTAAATGGTAGCTTGGATCAAAGAAACTATTTAGACTTTTCCATGTGTTAATTTGGGGTTAGATTGTGCTATGGACTAATTGCCCATGTGGGGGTACCTGTAACCCCCATCCTTTATATCCCTACATAGGTTATCTGGGAGCAGAAGAAAGAATAAAACTAAGGTTTCTGATATTGGAGATAAAAATATTAGTCACTCAATCATATTGCCTTTCAAGCAGAATGCACCAAATATGTGCTCTGGTTTTCCTGTCTCTGAACATTACATCATGTTTCTTTCCCAGAGTCAGGGATAGAACCAAGCATCCTCATCTCCAATATTAACTGCTATGTAGCGAAGAGTTGTGTAACCCACTGTCAAGACCACCTTTACAGGCTGGTCCACAGAAAGAACAGTAATTACATCTGTAGTTCAAGTGGTAAGGGTCTGTGCCGAGGATCTAGAATTCCAGGGTTCTATCCTGATGATGCCTCAGATTAGGGGACTTTATGGCTGCATGTGACAAGAATTTGATTTCCCAGTTTTCATTTTAAAAAGTGGTTTAATTAATTAACATAGTGAGAAAATAATCCTTTAAACCAGCTGTTTTTAAACTTTAGCAACCCGAGGACCCTCGTTTTGATTTGAAAGTTTTCACAGACCCACCTCCCAAGTCCCCTGCTCAACCTCAGGCCCCACCCTCTTCCCAGCCCCACTCCATCCCTGCCCCTCCTCTTCTCCACCTCCTTCCACCCCTTCTCCCAAACACTCCCTGTCCCGGCTCCTCCCCCTCCCTCCCAGCACCTTCTGCATGCCGCTGAACAGCTGTTCCCCTGCGTGCAGGAGGCACTGTGAGGGAGGGGCAGGAGTTGAACAGCGGGGCCGGTGGACCCTCTGGAGCACCTTTGCAGACCCCAGTTTGAGAAACGCTGCTTTAAATGAAGTCTCATAATCTAGAAAACATCATCATCTGTAAATTACGTTTGACATGCAACAAGATAGGTGTTCCATATCCGCATCAAAATTGGCACTCATTTTGCACTCACACACTTGGTAGGTTTGACAGTTGAGAGGTATGGTGCCAGGAAGGGCAGAGTGGCACCAGGGTTTTTGGTGCCCTAGGCGGGGGTCCTTCCGCGCTCCCAGTCAGCAGCAATTCTGCGGCGAGGGGGTCCTTCCACGCTCCTGGTCTTTGGGGCACTTCAGCGGTGGGTCCCGGAGTGAGTGAAGGACCTGTCGCAGAATTGCTGATGATGACCCAGAGCGCGGAAGGACCCCCTGCCGCCGAATTGCCGCCAAGGGTGGCAAAATGCCACCCTCCCAAATCCTGGCGCCCTAGGCAACTGCCTAGGTCACCTAAATGGAAGCGCCGGCCCTGAGGAAGGGGACATATCAGGAGCAAGCTGGAGGCTTGGCAGTATCAATGATGTAAGGTCTCTAGGCTGCTGTAACTAACTGACACTAGGACTGGGTTGGTGCAAAAATCAGGAAGCCATAACCAGTTCCCTGATGGTCCCCTACCCCATTCCACTGCAAAGAGAGCAGGCTGGGCAAAGGGGAAAATTGATCTTCCATGTCCATTCAAATCTTGGCCTCTACTTAAGCTACCAACAAGAGTACCAATTATGTTGTTTTTTTTTGGGTGATGCAGACCCTTGTCTATTGGGAAATGCATAGACGCCACCAAAATCATTTCATATTAGCCACCAAATTGTAATGATTTCTAGGTATTATATTGACAAGGACAGAATGTAAACCGGCAGCTGACAGACTCCATAGCCCATTTCCAAACCATTAAGCCAAACACTCTACCATAGCAAGTTTTACATTCCTGTATAATCTTTTTGTTTCTTCACAAGAGTAAAAAAGAAAATACCTGTAAAAAACCAGAGGGATCATTTTCTTTGATTACTTCCAGACAGTATTCCATAAGTCCTGTTGACTGACGTAGCTTCAGAGTACAGTGATTTATTTGGTCCCAAACAACCTGCAAATGAAAACCTCAGGACATTTATGATAATCATCTCAGCCTTCACTGAATCAAGTAAATTATTTCAGAAGCAGCAGCAGTGAATAGAAGAGAGTGTTAAAGCTATGTTTGTTTTAGCTGTCATATGGGTATTACCCCATCTGCATCAGCTCCACTTCTTTGCTCTGTATTGTAAATACTGATAATTAGTTTGGGAAAATGTCATGTACAGAGAATCTCAAGTATCAGAGCAGATTAAGTGTTGAATACCCAGGTCTGCTCATAGCTGAAGGAGTTAGGATCAAATGGGTGTAGAATTTGTTCACTGCACATGGAACCACGCTTCCATTAAAATTTGAGCTTTTAATAACAAAATAACTTGAACCCAATATATTAAACAGGATAACTATGAGGACTACTGGGCCATCTATATTCTATCATTCCCTTCACAATTTATAGTAGATCCTTGTTCATCCAGAGGAAAAAAAATAAGAAAGGCACGTCTCATTTTTCCGCAATTTTGGACTTGCTTCTGCTCTCATCAGGAGAAAGTCCACTGCAGTCTATGGAGTTATTCAAGGTAAAAATGGTGTAAGTGAGAGGAGAATCATGCCTTTTAGTGGGACAACACAAATTTAGGAAGTTGTGAGAGTGGGGTTCCCAGAACACTGAGCTGTCTGTCCATTCCCTCTACATTGTGTTACTCAGACAACAGAAAAAAATCTAAAATATTTGTAATGCACCCAGAACTTGTAATATCTTCAAATACAGAGCTATGAGCTGCATGAAATTTCACCACAAAGAACCCTACTGACCGCCACTCCAATCAGCCAGTTACATTTTCTCTTTCCTTCCCCTTTCTCTTAAGAAGGAGTGAAAGAGGATCTCAGAATGTCTCTCACAGGCACTTGAGATTCTGAAGGTTTAAAAAAATGGACTAAATCCTGAAATTTTTATTCAGTCCTTTCCCGAACAAGATTGCTTCCACTTGGTCAAAACCAGAGAGGTAATGAGTGCTTGAACTGCCCGTTGATTTCAGTGGGATCAGTTGTGATTACTTGGCACCTGTCAGGATTTGACCATAAACTTCAATAAGAGTATTACCTAAAGTTTGAAGCACCAAGTCAGCAAGTTACTTAAGCACATGCCTAACTTTAAACACATGAATAATTCCATTGAAGTCATGCTTACGTATCTTGTTAAACTGGGGCCTGAATAAGGACTTCAAGATCTGGTCAATGGGAATTTTAACTGAATAAGAACTCCACGACTTAGCCTAATGTGCATTAACTCTAGGCTAAAGAGTCACTAGAAATATTTGTAGCCACACTCTCTGGAATGCTTGCAACTCATAATAGTTGTGCTCACCTTTAATTTGTGCTCACGCTCTTTGGTAACTTTTGTGAGCAGTTTTGCCTTTTGACGAGTTAATGCATCAACCAGGGCATCACACTGAGCAACCAGACAAGCTTCATAATCCAACCCATTCTCCTAGAAGAAGGTGACAATCATATTCATCTATGAAAATGAATTTTTTGCAGTAAAAGCTGTTATGTACCCAAACCAATATACTTGTTTTACATTTAGAAAATGTTTCCTTTCATGAGTTTGGCATGTCTTGTTTCCTTTGGGATTCCATTACATATTGCACTGTTAACAACTGCTACCTATAAAATGCCTTAAGGGACACTGTCAAGATGATCATGCTACAGAATTGATTTATTGTAACCTCTTAATATACTAGCATTTTCCAGACAAATGAATGCTTGGGAGTCTCTATGTATTATTAAAATATCATTCCAAATTCTGCTGTTACCTCACTGAAATGCCTCTCAAATCAGGGGGGTTGCACCATAGTAACTTGAGCAGAATGGAGTCCACAGACTGATCCCAAGGGGAATAAACCAAAAATAAATATAATTCTTGAGATTGTGGCATACTGCCTCAAGATGAAGGCTGAGAGCAATATGCACAATGAAAGGAACAATTTTAACCTGAGTACTTTTTTTTGAGCTTCTTGACTAGCACATGCTTACATCTTCCCTGGAAACATGAATTTGGTTAGCCTTTCAAAAATAATGCACTGTAGGTTTTAGTCACATGGCAGTAGAGTTCACTTCTGTACAGAGGACCAGCAGAAGGCCTATGCAGCACTTTAGTCAGAGCTTAAGTGGGATTTAAATAGCACCGGGCTTTGGGCTGGTCCTCTGCACACAGGTGAATTTCACTCCCATGGAATTCACAACATGAGACTGGTTTAAATGGAAGTCATCATACAAGCTAACCAGCTGCTCTTAAGGAGGGGAAGGAAGCCTTCATGCTCCCGTTTTCAGGAGACACTGGGCTGTCTAACCAGTTTCTCCCCAAATCCCAGTTCAGCACTTAAGCTTTAGTGTGCTTAACTTTAAGCATGTGCTTAAATCCAATTTAAATCAATGTCTCTCTCTGTTTCCCCCTTGGATTATATTTTACTAACCTGATTTGTCCACTTGGCCAAAATTAGACTTGTCCTATTGCCTTCCTAAAGGTTGGAGGACAATTCTCTACATTTGATATAGTCACTGATATCCACTTCTAACAGGCTGGCCACTGTGGTAGTCAGTTTTCCCAGGACAAGTATAGCTGGCAAAGTTCTCCATTATCTTCTACTTAGAACCCCAATTCAGCAAAGCATTTAAGCATGTGCTTAACTTTAAGCTTAAATCCCACTGAATCAATACAGAGTCTCAGGGAAGAACTCATCTGTCAATATATATAAACACTGGTTCACTTCATGTGGGCATTTACACCTGTGCAAAGTGGGTGTGAAATACTACCTGTCTGATGAGGAGAGTTTTACATGCACTGAGCATTAGAGTAAATGACTCCAAAGTGAAAAGCAGTGGAAAATTAGGCCCAGTGATGATAGAGAGATAAAGTTACCAAAGGATTTACAGTATTTTTAGACCATTAACCTATCCATTTCTCTGACAAGGTTCTCTTTGATATCAGTTATTAAAACCACACGTGTTACTTTTCCAGGAGTGAATTCCTGAATGCTTTTAGGCTTTAAATATAAATCTATGAATGTGCACAATTTGCTTCCCCAGTATGTACGAGTTATACACAATGCTTTGTTTATGTTAGGGACTACATGTATGTCTGTTTATCACTGGAAAAAAATCAGTTTTAGAAAAAGATGGTTTGCCAATTTTAGTTCATTATTCTGGAGCCATTGCCAAGCTAAATTAGGTTTAAATAAGTATCTTGTCTTAAGATGCAAGTGCCATCTCTTCTACAAAGTATCCCTACTTTGGGATATCAATAAGCATTGGTGCCAAATCCCTCTAGTCTCGATCGTCCCTGTTGACTTGATTCAAGTGACAGAAGGGACATCTAGACAGTAAAGGAAAATGAAATTTAGCTTTATAGTCAATGAGCCCAAGTCTCTTCTTTCTTATATCCCTTTTGCATTAATGTAACTCCATTGACTTTGACAGTTTCTCCTGATTTACACCAATATTAGAGCAGCATCAAGCCTCTGCTCTCATTTACACTGCCACAAATCAGAAATATCTCTACTGAAGTCATTGGAGTTACCTTACAGTAAAAATAGTGTAAGTGAGAGGAGAATCAGGCTCTGCATAGCTCTCTCTTACACATGCACACGTTACTTATGCCCATCTTTTTCCCTTTGTTTCGGCTTTTCTCTTCCCCTCTATTTATTTCAATCTACCTCCGTTTTTAGATTAAATTTTATTACCCTCATCCTCACACCCTAAGCAAGAGGTCGGCAAACTACAGCCCACGGGCCACATTCGGCCCCTGAGCTCCTAGCCCAGGAGGCTAGCCCCTGGACCTTCCCCTGCTGCCCCCCCTCCCTGCCGCGCATCTCAGCTCGCTCCGCCGCTAGCGCAATGCTCTAGGTGGTGGGGCAGTGAGCTTCTGGGGCAGTGCAGCTGCAGAACCCAGCCTAACCCAGTGCTGTGCTCTGCGGTGGCAATGGCATGACTGGCTCCAACCAGACAGTGTGGCTGTAGCGCCGCCAGCCACCAATGCTTCAGGCAGCACACTAAAGGGGAAGGGAGCAGGAGGTTGGATAGAGGGCAGGGGAGTTTGGGAGGGTGGGCAGGAGCAGGGACAGGGGTCGGGGCAGTCAGACGGCAAGGAACAGGGGAGTTGAATGGGGGCAGGGGTTCCAGGGGAGCAGTCAGGAATGAGAAGAGGGGTTGGATGGGGCGGCAAGGGGCAGTCAGGGGACAGGGAGGAGGTGTAGTTGGATGGGGCAGAGGTCCCAGGGGGGCAGTTAGGAATGAGAGGAGGGGTTGGATGGGGCGGCAGGGGGCAGTCAGGGGACAGGGTTCCGGAGGTGGTCAGGGAACAGGGAGAAGGGGTGTTTGGATGGGGCAGGGATTCCCAGGGGGAAGTCAGGAAGAAGGAAGGATTGAATGGGGTGGCGGTGGGCAGTCAGGGGCGGGGGTCCTGGAGGCAGTCAAGAGACAGGGAGAAGGGGTGGTTGGATGGGGCAGAGGTCCCGGGGGAGCCATCAGGAATGAGAGGAGCGGATGGATGGTGCTGCAGGGGGCAGTCAGGAACAGGGATTCTGGGGGCGGTCAGGGAGCGGATGGGAGTGGATGGGGCAGGGGTCCCAGGGAGGCATCAGGAAATGGGGGGGGGTTGGATGGGGAAGGAGTCCTGGGGAAAGTGGATGGGGGGGCAGGCCACAATCCCCTCCCCTAACTGGCCCTCCATACAATTTCCGAAACCCAGTGCAGCCCTCAGGCAAAAAAGTTTGCCTGCCCCTGCTCTAAGGCATGATTCATGCAGCCCTCTCTCTGACTAAGGAGAGAAAGAACATTCTTCCCCGGGGAGCTGAATGCACCACCTCTTTGGCTAGGTCTATACTGCAGGCACAGGCTCAGTGTAGCTTGAGCTGACATATCCAAGACAGCTATGTCCCAGAACAGTGAAGCTCAGTGGTGTATGCTTCAGTGCAGCCTAGTCCTGTGAGAATCCCCCATGGTTCTCTGCTAGCATGGGGAGCAAGGGAGCAAGCTTAGGCTGAACTTAGATAAGCTACAACTAGACCACGGGTTAGCTCAGCCCCTTTCTGCTTGTATCTGTCCCTCCTTTACTTGGGTTACACCTCCCTGTGCCTTCACTTTGTCTTTCACAAGATGATAGGGAAACGCTGATTTCTGCACAGAACGTGAGTCAAAACGACTGCTCTTGTGGGTGCTCCAGTCATGGGAACTACCCCCCCACCCCCCAGTACTTCTTGCAGCTGATGGGAGTAAGAATCATACAGTGACAGCAACAAGGCCCCTTAGAGAGTCAGGAAAGAGGTAGTGAGGGCAATCAGGCAGGTTTTGAAGAGTGCAAGAAGAACAGTGTAAGGCCGTGTCTATACGACGCGTGAAAATCGATTTTAGATACGCAATTTCAGCTACGAGAATAGCGTAGCTGAAATCAATTATCTAAAATCGATCTACTCACCCATCTTCACCGCGCGGGATCGATGTGCGCGGCTCAACATGTCAATTCCGGAACTCCGTTGGTTTTGGTGGAGTTCCGGAATCGATGTAAGCACGCTCAGGGATCGATATATCGCGTCTAGATGAGACACGATATATCGATCCCCGAGAAATCGATTGTAACGCGCCGATACGGCGCGTCATATAGACGTGGCCTAAGAGACTTGAAAGTGACCTAAGAAGAGAAAAAGGAGAGAAGAAAAGCAGAAATCCACAGTCAAGGAAAAAAATAAGAGCAGAGAAAGAAAAAGGAGGCCGTGAACCCAAGTGTAAGAGCACAGCTCTCTCTCGCTAAGCAAGGGAGTAAAGGGTTTGACTTGCCGTCTGGCTTGTATGGTATTTAAATATAATGATAAAAACTACACATCTTTTACTCCATCAAGCAAATGTTTGCGTGTAAGACAGTTCTGCTGAGGGGTGAAAGTGGGAGGCTGCCAGTACTGAGCAGGGCCAGCTACAGGGTTTTTGCTGCCCCAAGCAGCGAAAAAAAAAAGAAGCCACAATCCCGATCTGCGGGAGCTCTACCGCCACCACTTCAGTCTTCGGCAGCAGGTCCTTCGCTCCGAGAGGGATCGAGGAACCTGCCGCCGAAGATCCAGACATGCCGCCCCTTCCCCGTGGCTGCCCCAAGCACCTACTTGCTGGGCTGGTGCCTAGAGCCGGCCCTGGTACTGAGGTATTTATTGGAGACAACCAGAATCATGCTTCTCAGCTCAGGCCATGGATCTGAATCCAAACATTCCCAGTGTTCTGATTTGTTCAGATTTTGTGTTCTGGTTTAGACCCATTATAGAGATAGGCTTATGATGTGGAGTTCAGTCCAACTCCAGATTCAAATTTCCTCAAAACTCAGAGCGTAGGGATTAGCTGCAGGTTTCTACTTTGGGTTCACCTCTAGGATTATAGTAACATGGGGTGGAGATTCAGGGGGTCATAGTCACGAATACCAGAACAGACAATTCCTGGTCATACAACTCTAACTACGACAGTACCATTATGCATAACAATTTGCCAGTGTTTCTGTTCATATGCATTAAAGGATTTTACAGCACAGTTTTAAATATTTGTAAGTGTTCATCTCTAGGTTTCAAAAGGGTAAAAGTAGCTACTGAGGGGAGCTAGCTGACCCAGTGGATCAGTGATGGACTATGGAGTCCTTCACCTGTAGCTTACTGCTTCAAAGCTGTTCAATGTGTATAGTGAGTGACTGAAGTTCATTACCATCTGACAGCTGTTTGGTGGCCTAAGGGACATGAGTTGGTGGTTTAGGCCAGTTCCTATCAGTCAGTTATCCATATCACTTTAAAAAAATAAGTTAATCTCCCTTATTGGCGCTTCTAGCAGAGAAACAAAGGGATGCAAAGGGTGGGGGATACAACATTCTGTGGCACTTTGCGTATGTTGGCAGCATTTGTGGTATAAACTCAATCTGGGTTTTTAAAATAATTTAATTTTAGATCAAATCTGTATTTCTCAAACTCCTGCCTTCCCTTTCTGCACAAAGCAGGAACTGGGGATTGCTCACTGATGACCAAAGGGCCAGAAGTAAAGCAGACAGCACACGGTGGGTAGACCATAGAAGCCATGCTAGAAAAAATCACTAGCTAGAACAATAATAATCCTCCCCTAGCGCCCTGATGAGTCAGTATAGGGAAGCAGGCACTGCTGCTGCATGTCTCAGACCTGTTCTCTGGGTAGATAGAGAGGTGAAAATTCCTAATATCCAGCAACTTTCATGAGCCTATACTCACTTGAAAAAAAACAATTGAGTTTCACACTGGTTTTGTGCTCTTGTAGTGCAAATATAAATGTGTGTTTTAAAAGACATTAATGAGTCTTTTGCTCAATGTAATGAGTTGAAATCCAATGATCAGAGCTGAACAGAAACATACACAACAATAATTTCAACACAAACCCCCTCCCTCCCTACATTTATTTTGGCACTGCTTGTGTCCTTTTTGTATTTTGACTTTCCACAAATATCCTAACAATTAAAATACAAGAATGTTCTCAGAAACAGCATAATTTAAGCAAATGTTAGACTATTCACAGGTAGTAAGTTTGGAATTTGTAAAAATTAGTATTTTTACCAAAAGCCTGACTCTAAGAATTACACTCATCCAGTATGTGAACAGAAACACACACACAACCAATGAGTCCAATCAGAAACTAAACAATACAGTTCAAATTTCCAATTCTTGCAACAAATGGCATACAATCTACAGGCCAACAAATATTTGTAGACATTAATTGATGAATAATTTTGCCTAACAAATACATTCAAGAAAAGAGTGTGTTATTCCAGGCAACCTGTGAACAGCAAGAGACTAAAGTCATCAAATAAATTATGCACTCAGCTCTAATGATTATTGTATTATCAAAACAAGTAATATACAATTACCTGTATCTGCTGTAATATATTTTTCAGCTGACCCAAAAATTCTTTAGCTTCCTTTGCTTTATCTGAAACTCCATTTAAAGCCTGAGACAACTGTGTCTGTAAGAAACAGAATTTAAAATGAAAAAATTAGAGATAAAATGCAAATGAATTGCAAAAAAATGCAAATACTAATCCTTACTTCTTACAATTAAATGTTAAAAGGCTTACTTGGAGTCACATGCATTCTTACTTGCACAGAAGCTTTGTGCTAGAAAAGAATAAGTTAGCATTTCAATTGTAAGAGATTTAGTAAGGGTGAATCTCTGTGTGGGTAGTCAGTTATTGTCTCAATTTTCCAATTAAATGTAATGACTAGCTAAGTCACAACACTTACAAAAGCCTGAAACTGTTCACATTGCACTGAAATGATAGTATCTTATATTTACATAGTGTCTGTCATGCTGAAAAATCCCCAAATGATATCTAAACTAGCAATTTCTTAACTCTAAACCTGAAATGTTTACAAACTTTGTAGTGTCAGCTACAGTTAAAATATATTAGAACTTTCATTACAAACCCCTGTTTGTATAGTCTTGTAACATTGTGTCACAATTTCTTTTGGGGCTGAAAGCATCCATTCACTAACTTAACCCAGAAGTGAACATTTCTGGAAAAATTCTTTTACTCATTTTGAGTTACGAGACGGTGAAAAAAAAAATAGGTACTTTCACCATTGTATGACAACTTTAAGATAATGTTTTGTTTATGAATAATTTAAATGGGTGAATTTTACAACATATTTGAACTAGAATTCTAGCCATAAGACTAAGCAACTTTAACTCCACCCCTTTGTGCATATGTACTACAATTATCTTTACATGACCACACATTATTTCTCAAAGTATAAAACATGGCATTTGATAACCTTGTATTTAGCTGTGATACTCTGAACACCTTTCCTAGAGCTGAGGAAGAGCTCTCTGAAAGCTTGTCTCTTTCACCAACAGAAGTTTGGTCCAATAAAAGATATTATCTCACCCATCTTGTTTACTTGCTAACAACCTTAGACACATGCAGTATCTTGCACAACCATATAGATGTAACACACATAAAAGTGCATTAAATTATTTCTCTGAAAAGTACACATGAAGGCCCTGTTCCTATAATTGCATCCACGGAAGCAGACCCTTGCCCCTGCATAGAGCTTCAATGACCTTTGCCCCCTCACAGATAAAATTGCATGATCAGGCTCTAGAGTATATTTAACCAACAGACTACAGATGAAGAACAGCAAAACTGTCTAATTGTCAACAGCACTATGTTTTGTGTTATGTTATGGGTGATGTAACTTCCGGAACTCTTTCAATACTATATCAACCAGCACGGCTTCATTAAAATAGCTTGTGGAAAATATACTATGAGCCAGATGATCCTTTGCTGCTGTTAATTGACATAGCTGCATTCAAGCAAATGGAGCTATGCCAATTTACACTAGCTGAAGATCTTGTCATTGGTCTCTTACTACAATGTTAGCACTTAGGCCCAGATCCACAAAGGTATTTAGGTATTCTCTCTCTCTCTTTCTGCCTCAGTAACTGTTTAAATATTTATCTACAGTACAATAGTAGATTACTTTGAAATCTCAGGTGCCAAGTGAGTTCAGGGACCTACAGAGTTTGGCAGGAGTACTGTGGCTCGCAGTGGAGTCAGAACTGGGATTTAGATACCTAATTTTGTTGTTTAGGCACCTATCTACCTTTGCAGATGTGGGTCAAAGTTACCATTTATTCTCTGCTTGATCCTGAGGGAAAGTGATTGACAGCTACCCTGACAAGGGCACAGCTTACTTCGCCCTTGTGCAGCTCTGCTTTACCCAACCCCTCCCATGCTCTACCTGTCCTCCGCCCCTCCCTCCCTATGCACATGCTCAACTGGGAGAGGGAAGACATTGGGTATGCTGCTCCTTCTGCTCTATTTCCTATGCTTTGACCGATGAGATAGGAAGCTCTAACACAACCACAGGAGGGTCTTACCTTAGGGGTAGGCACAAATTGGCCTATAATGGGACATAGCATTGAAGGCTTAAGGAAGAATCAGCCCTAATGTTTACCCTCCTGTTCATGGAAATGTTCTATATTAAGCCCAATTACATGCATTGTACTGGTACCAAATTTGAAAATAGAATATCCTCTACTACAATTAACTTGTAACTAATCTAATAGGAAGAGCTATAATAATTATATTATTGCTGTCAGTACTTATATATATGTTTTTTCAGCTTCCTACTCAAATTCTTGGCATTTCACAAAATTTGAAGTAACAATGTGTGGTCCAAAAGTTTACCAGGCTCATTGAGCCAAATCCTTATCTCTTGATATGGTCCCTGTGTGCCACCAGAGCATCACAAAGGGGCTGGTGAAGATTCCCACAGTTTTACATTCCTTTTGGTCATGTACCTGTACCTCACCAACAGGACATATTTTTGCAAGCACCAGATGGAAATGTGATGGAATAGTGTGACAAAGTATGGAGAACGTGGGGCTTGAGCGTGATGTGCTCTGCCAATCAGTGGCTAGTGGAATGGTCCCAAGAGGTCAGATGTGCCTCAGCCACAAAACAAAGACGACTATAGTTAGTCCATGACAAAAATATAATTGCCACCACTCCAACATCTAATCCCATCACCAACATCAGAGCACAGTGCATCCCACAGAATGGATGGGGCCAAAAATTAGGGTTTGTCCTCTAGTTATCATGGCAGCCATTAAATTCGGAGTCAATCCAGATCACTCATCAACTACATGGATATTAATGTGACTGAGCACATTCAGTCTCAGCTCCTCATATATAGCCACCATGAAGAAGACCCTGTACATAAACTTGACAGAGAAACTGATCAAATAACTTGACCAAACTTTTTCACTCATTAAATAATTGTAGTTGTGCTACGGCAAGTAGAATATGAAAGCCAGTTCTCTGATCACTAAACTCATTTAGAGATAATAGCCTTGTTTATTAAAACATTTATAGGGTAGTTTCTAAAGCAAATGGATTTAGTCATGTACTTTCCATTAAAACAAAATGGATCAACTTTCAGAGCTCTCTTTCAAATGGTGGAAGGATTTGCTTGAAGCTAAACTGTAAGTTACAAGCTCCATTAACCATGACAATTAATAATTCCTGACAAATGTTGTTCTATCCACATTAATCTTAATTTTAATATCTGGGTCCAGCAATGAAATAAGGATTCTGTAGATGGGTAAAAAGGTTATACTCTTATTAAATACAGTAACAGACAGATAACGAGGAGGACAAGTAATCAAATCTAGCTAGGCATAGAAGACTGAAGTCTTCCCTGATTTTAGAAAATGAGACAGATAATTCTATCATTCTTTTTCAAAAGAAGAGTTCATTGCTCATTTACCTTTCTTTTTCTCCATCTATCATCATAGCAGATTAACTACTGATGACATCATATGATCCAGGCACTGAATTCTTAAAGAGTTTCCAAGTTTCTGGGAATGGAGGGTAGGGGTTTGGGGCAATTCTGGTCTACCTTCTAAAGATGCATCAATATGCCAATATTTTCCCTCAACTACTTGCTCATCTCCCTATGCATCAGTGTCCTAAACAGAGGCTTGTCCAGTTAAAGTTCCTGATGTCGTCTCTACTACAAGATCACACATGCACAATAGTTATATTTTTGACGTACATGGCAGGACTCAAGAGAAGTTGCAGAGCTGAGACTTGTTCACCATGCTTCCCCATACCTGTGAGTCAAAGGGCCCACAAACTTAAATCTATCGTCAGTAATATTATTAATATTTTTGTATTACAGTAGAGCCTAGAGATCCCAAATGTGATCATGGTTCCATCATACTAGGTGTTGTACATACACAAAGTACAATATCCTTCCCTCCAACAATAGGAGCAAACAATTTTGATCAACTCCTTTAAAGCCTTCCCACCAGAACCTCAGCTGATATAAACCAATGAGCCTCCACTGATTTATACCAACTGAGGATCTGGCTCTTTGTCTGTATATTACAGACCCTCTCATTACCCCCAAAGGTGCTAGTCATACCAAAGGGAATAGGGAGGAGGTGAACCTTTCGTCTGCAGTAGCCAACAGAAGGAAGCAAGCTGCCCCACTTGAAGGGATGTAGCAATTGGGTGCTCCCCCTTCAAGAGGGAGGGACCCTGTTCAGTGCTGCTGTACGGATAGCTGTAATGTGCTGAGGATAACAAGCACTCTATACATGTAAAATATTAATCATTAATTCTTAATCGAGTCAGTATCCAGGCTTCCTGGCAAGACTGACAAGCTTCAAATCAATGTTAAAACAATCGTCTCTTGATCTCTATCCAAAAAGTATATGAAACAACCCCAGCTTTTTATATAAAAAGATTGCATGATCAAACTACCCGGCAGCTCCATCTTGCACACAAATATCAGCAAACCCCCTCTTATGTGAAAGTACAAAGTCTCCAAACAAGTTCCCTGAATGGTTCAAATTATAATGAGTAGCAATACTAGGGATGAGTGAACCAGACTGTAGCAATCTCTGAACTGGCCAAGCCTTCATCTGTCCCTTAACCAAACACTACCATCACTAGTTTTTTGATCAATGTGGATAAGATCCTCACCTTCTCCATTCTTAACTATCATCATTACTGTGGATCACAGCCACCACACAGTCCTCTAAAAGGCCCTAACATGACTTGCAAATAAACCTCTACACACCTTCCCTCTCTGCAGCCCTCCAATGGGTCCCAGGCAACCTTCCGTCACTGACACATTTATAGCAAAGTGACAGATAAAGATGCTATGGAAGGCCCAACAACTGTCTGCTTCTCTAATTTCATCTGGATTGGGAAGAAACCAGATTTGGTTTGATATTTGGAAGCTGAGAAGTTACAGCATAATGCAAGATCACATAGAGGGAGCATTTGACTTATTAAAAGGTCATGGGAAGTGAATATGCTGCCCAGGGTCTAATGGAGGGTCAGCAAGAAGGGAAGAAGGACCAGGGGCCTATTGGAGATTTGCGTGAAGGGAAGGGAGAGCTGAAGGCTATCAGAGAATTATGGAAATGAAGTAGCTTCAATGTTCAGATAAACATCAAGACACTAGGGTGAGTTACCCTGCATTGCCCTCTTATCTCATTGCCTTCAACAAGAACTATCACTGACATAGAATACTTCTTCCTCATTGTGGGGCTAGATCCCTGGCCCCATTAAAGATACGCTGTGTTACTCTGGTGGCATGAAGTGACTGTACAGCTGTCCTGAAGGGGTAACAGGATTCCTCCAATACAGGAGACTCTTGGGTGGGGTATATCTGGTGTAGTCAGCTTTATATCATACCCCCTCCTTGCACAGAAGGCATGTTGGGGCTGGCTGGAGTTGGGAGAAGACATTCTGGGAACGTCTCAGAGGTGTGCTGGGGGCTTTCCAGGACCAACCTTGTCCAGCAGACTCTTCTAGACAGCATAAATTACAGCAGTCCTGGGGCTACTCTAATTTGAGCAAAGGGCCAGTTCAATCCCCAGCTTGCTCCAGGAATGAGGGAGGAGTAAAGGTAGCTGAGAGCCACCTTTGTCTCCTTCCACCTCAGCATGATCTTGGCTGCAGAGGAGGGTTGCAAAAGCCAAAACAGAGCCCCAGTCTGTGGAAAGTGCTTGAAGGTCCCAAACAGGAGGGCACTGGAGAAGAGGCCAGTGGAGATAACAATCAGAGACCTTCCCCCAGCCATGAAGGCAGGGCTGAGCTGCTTGGGTCAGGGGGGCACCCCTAGACCCCTGGGCTTACCTTGTGCTGTTTCCACATAGCCCCCAGGGCTTTCACCTGGTGCTGGCCGTGCTTGCCCTCCTCCAGGCACTGGTAGCAGACGGGGGTGGCGCAGCTCACGCAGTACATGCTGTAGTTCTCCAGCTCGTGATCAGCGCAGGTGGGCAACTTGCGGGCACCCCCCGCCGCCTTGCCCGGCCCGCCCGGGAGGCTGGGCGGGGGCAGCAGGCGGTGCTTGGCGAAGGGCCCCCGGGTCGGGTGGCACTTGAGCTGGCAGGCGGCGCAGTACAGCACCTCGCATTGCTCGCACGCCACGGCGGCGGGCTCGGGCGGGCTGCGGTCGCAGAGCTGGCACTTGGCGGCGGCCCGGCCCTGCTGGTAGCGCTGCACGATGGCCTCCAGCAGCCGGTTGCGCGGGAAGCCGCGGAGGCCGCGCGGGTCCAGGGAGGCGCTGCGGTGGCATTGCGGGCAGGTGAGAGACGAGCTGGGGCCCGCCCCGCGGGGAAGAGCCGCCGAGGAGGAGCCGGACGGGGCCGGCCCCAGCGGCAGCACCCGCACCCCGTTGGGGGACTTGAGGCTGGGGGTGTAGGAGCCGTAGCCGCTGTCGCTCTCGCTGTGCAGGCTCAGCTTGTCCGCGTGCTCCCCGCCGCCGCCCCCCGCGGCGCACTCAGCCTCCGAGCCCGCCGCCGGCCCGGCTGCCCCCGGCGTCGCCGCCCCTGGGGCCCGGGGCTGCAGCAAGGCGGGCAGGTGCTGCTCGCGCTCGGGCGTCTGCACGGCGATGGTGCGGGCGCAGGGCAGGCAGACGTTGTGGGAGCAGGGCAAGATGATGGGCTCCCGGAACAGCGAGCCGCAGACCGGGCACTTCAGCTCCTCTTCCATGGCCGCGCCGGCCGCCTCAGCAGACAGGCCCGCCGAGGCGGGGCGCGGGGCGAGGACGGGGCTTGCTGCCGCCTTCCCTTCCCATGCCCCAGGTGGCCCCCGGCGCTCCGGCTCAGCACCCGGCGGGCGGGACAGCGCCTGGCTGGGCGGAGGCGGCGGAGCTCCGCAAGCCGGGCTGCACACAGAGCCGCCCCTCTGGCTGCCGCTGCGGAGTGGCTGGACAGCTCCTGAGGGGCTGACCTCGGCAGGAGGCGCTAGCGGTGCGGCGGCAGGAGGCTATTGTTTATTGCCAGGCAATCTCCTCGCCCTTGGTGTGTGTGGAGCGCGCGGAGCGGGGCTGGCTTGGTTCCCACCGCACCGAGTAGTACGCGGGGGCGGGGGAGGGCGAGGAGGCACAAAGGGCGGGAACAGTCTGCAGCAAATAAGGGATGGCTTGCTGGCTGGCCGAGACTGGAGACAGCGATTCTTTCAAAGGGGCTGTGCTGTCATGGCTTTATAGGTTTAAAAAATCCATTATTAATAGAGAGGATTAAACGTGGGAGTGAGAGGGGAGCTTTCTATCCCGAATAGCTTCCCCGCCCCCAAACGGCAGAGACGGAGAAAAGGAGGAAGCTTGAAAGCGAATAACAAAACCAATAATATGTTTCCTTGATACATTTCTTATCATGCTCCAACCCAAATGCGAACCACAAAACGTTCAGGCATTGTTAGAGAGAATAATGCAAAGGGAGAGGGAGGCTGTTATAGGCACGAATGGCTGCTCCATGCACATGCAGTGGGAGTGGGAATCATGAGTAAGGAAACGCACCAGGGCTAGTAGCAATGTAACTCAAACCGAAATTTGCTGAGAAAATAAATCAGAGATGACAGCTCAGAGTTTTATGAATTTAAAATAAACATCATTATAAGAAAGAAACCAGTGGTGGGAAATCCCCTGTCTGTTTTGTTGTTTACGCTCCATATGTTTAGAGTGGTTTATTAACAGAATGAAGAGATTATAAATAGAAAGGATTTCACTGCTTTGAGTAGATAATACAGTTTTGTGAGTCCCATCATTATTTAACGGATAGTTTGTTTAAAAGCCACATTCATATTAAATTCCATCCCACCCGCAGACTTCTTGTTTTTGTATTTAAATGTTTGTGGGTTGATTTAAAAGGGAAGGTTATTCATCCTGTACAGTAACTGAGGTTTATTCAATATATGTGTCCCTGCGGGTGCTCCACTTCAGGTGTCAGTGCGTTCGAGTGCCGTTGATTGGAGATCTTCAGTAGCAGTGCCTGGTCGGGTGTCTCACGGCGGCACTGGAGTCTTTGGTGCATGTGCATTCCAACCCCCTCAGTTCCTTCTCCACTGTAGAGTCCTTTAAGTCAAACTCCAAAGTAGAGGGGAAGAGGGTGGGTGGTGGAGCACCTACAGGGACGCACATCTCAAAGAACCTCAGTTACTGCACAGGGTGAGTAACCTTCTCTACTTCTTCAAGTGATGTCCCTGTGGGTGCACCACTTCAGGTGAATGTAGAGCAGTATCCGCTATGGTTGGGGGGACTTTGGAGTTGCGAGTTTGGCAGTGGCAGACAGTACTGTATGACCTACTATAATGTCTGCTCTAGCATCTTGTGTGATGGCGTAGTGTTTGGCAAACGTATGGTCTGATGACCATGTAGTGGCTTTGCGTATGTCAGTAATGGGTACATTGTGTAGGAACGCTCAGTTCAAAGGGGGGGTCTCATGAGGCCTCGGAGGATGAGGTTCAAATTCCAGGTTGGTGTGGGGGTGGGGGTGGACTTCAGGGTAGAGGTTTTGGAGTCTGGTAAGGAAGCATTTTGTAGTAGGGTTTGTGAAGACAGAGGACCCATCCAGTTTCTTGTGAAAGGCGTTGATTGCCACAAGATGAACTCTGATGGAGCTGAGCGATAGACTTTTGTTTTTGAGTTCTAAAATGTAGTCTAGGATATCGGGAAGGGGTGCAGTGCATGGTGAGGGTTTTCTGTAAGCACCACATCGAGAATCATTTCCACTTTTGGAGGTAAGTATTGCAGATGAAGTCGCATCTACTATGTAATAACATGTCTGACTTGCTCCGAACAGGCTAGCTCGTGCAATTGGAAACAAGGAGGAGCCAGGCCGTTAGGTGAAGCTTCTCCAGCTGTGGATGGAGGATGCAACTGCCGCGCTGGGAGAGGAGGTCTGGTCTCATCAGGAGAGTTCTCGGAAGGTGGATTGGCATGTGAAGCAGGTAAGGATACCAGGTCTGTCTGGCCTGTGCTGGGGCAATAAGCATGACCTTGGCCTTGTCGTCCCTGATCTTGAAGAGAACTCTGTGTATTAGAAGACTAGGAGGGAATGCATACATGAATGTCCAGTTCCATGAGAGTAGGAGCCAGTCCCGAGTCCCATTCTGGAGCAAAATAATTGGCATCTGCGGTTCTTTGCTGTGGCAAATAGGTTTATCGAAAGACAGCCCCAAAGAGAGAATAGGTGGGATGCAATCATAGGATTTAGTTCCCATTTGTGTTCTTGTGAAAAGTGTCTGCTGAGGGCGTTGGCGGTGGTGTTCTGACACCTCGGCAGGTATGAGGCTGTGATGTCTATGTGATGTCATGTGCATCAGTTCTGAAATTTGATGGCGTCTATGCACCGGAAGTGTGATCTTGCTTCCCCTTGTCTGTGATATAGAACATGCATGCAATGTTTCCATGAGTACTCAAATAGATTTGTTTCAAATGAGTGGGAGGAAGTGAAGGCAGGCGTACCTGACTGCTCTGAGTTCTAGGAGGTTTATATGCAGATGGGCCACCGGTGCAGACCACCTGCCTTGTGTCATGTGGTGTTGCAGGTGTGCACCCCAGCCTATCAGGGAGGCATCTGTGGTGAGCATGATCACAGGGGGATTTTGGCAAAAGGGAACTCCTACGTCTATTATTTTCCCTTTCTGTCCATCAGCGCAGTGAGTTCAGCACATTTGTGGGTGGACTCACCATCATGTGGAGGCTGTGCTTGGGGGGTTTGTATACTGAACTCAGCCAGCCCTGTAAGCACCTCGTGTGTAGTCTGGCGTGTTTCACCACAAACGTGGTAGCTGCCATGTGGCCCAGAAGTTGCAGACATGTTCTGGCTTCAACCCTTGGGCAGATGGACACTGTATGTATGAAGCGTTTGATGGTGAGGAACCTGGCCTGCGGGAGGAAGGCTCTGGTGAGGGTCAAGTCCAGGTAAGCCCCAATGAACTCTATTTGCTGTGTAGGCATTACAGTGGACTTTTGGAAGTTTATTTGCAGGTCAAGCCTTTGGAAAAGAGCAATGGTCGACTATGTGGCCGTATGTGTTTCTTCGTATGATCGGCCCTCAATGAGGCAGACATCCAGGTATGGGAAAAATATGATCCCTTGTTTGCACAGATAGGCTGCCACCACCCTGAGAGTCTTGGAAAACACCTGTGGTGCGGTGAAGAGACCGAATGGGGGCATTCTGTATTAGAAGTGGTCGTGCCCCACTGTGAACCATAGGAATCGTCTGTGTGCTAGGTGTATTGAGATATGGAAGTATGCGTCTTGGAGGTCAAGGGCTGAGAATCAGTCCCCTCATTCCAGTGCAGGTATTATTGTGCTAATTCTGAATTTTTGGGAGCCGAAAAATTTGTTGAGTTGTTGCAGGTCTAGAATGGGTCACCAGCCTCTGCTTTTCTTCTGGGTTAAGAAATAGTGGGAGTAAAATTCCCTTCCCTTCCACTGAACCTAAGAGGAGTAGGTGAGTTACATCTTCCTGAAGTAGATGTTTGTGAGAGGGGTCCCTGAAGAGGGACGGAGAAGGGGAAAGGATGTGGGGGCATGAAATAAAGGGGATGGAATAGCTTACCTGCACTATTTCCAGGACTCAGTGATTCTGTGTGATGTTTCGCCAAGTGTGGTGGAAGCATTGGAGATGATAGCCAAAAGGGCAAGTGGGCGCTGGTGGTAAGGAGTGGTCACTCAGACCCTCGATCAAGACTTCAAAATTGCGGTTTGTTGCCCGATGGATGGGACATAGGTTGTTCCGGCTGGGTTTGTCGACGTCTGTTAGCCCTGCTGTGGGACTTCCCAGTGTCGTACCACTTGGACTGTGGGTGGCTGTATTGCTGCAGGGGAACCTCTGGTAAGGTCTGTATGTCTTTCTCTTGGAAGGAGTGGTGCAGATCCCTAGTGTCTGCCAGATAGTCCTGGAATCTTTCATCATGTGAAGGACTTAATCGATTTTCCTGGAAAAAAGTTTGTCTTTGTCCGCTTTGGTCTGCAGCTCTTTAGAGATGTCAGATGAGGAGAGCCAAAAGCCCTACGCATCACCACTGCAGTAGCTGTGGTGCTAGCTGCCGTGTCGGCCATGTCCAGAGATGCTTGAAGTGCCATTCTGGATACTAGCTGTCCCTCTGCCAGGACCAATTTAAAATCTGCTCTTCGGTCCTCAGGGATGTGGGAGATAAATTCAAAAAGGTTGTTGAAACTATCAAGTCATAGCTAGTGAGAAGAGTGGTATAGTTGGCAATTCTAAATTGGAGAGCAGAGGATGTGTAAACCTTGCAACCTCAGAAGTCAATGTGTTTGAGGTCTTTTTCCTGGGGTGCAGACCGGTAATGAGGTTGTTTAGCCCTACGGTTAGCACCCTCAACCACGAGGGAGTTGGGCTGCAGGTGAGAGAATAAAAAGTCCATGCCCTTAGCTGGGACATAATATTTCTGGTCAGCCCTTTTGCAGGTTGGTGAGAAAGGGGCTGGTGTCTGCCAGATAGTGTTGGCCAGTTCTAATATGGCATCGTTTATAGGGAGTACAATCTTTGAGGATGCTGAGGGTTGGAGGATCTTCAAGAGTTTATGTTGATTCTCCTGTGCTTCCTCCAATGGACTATCCTGGCTGATTGCAACCCTCTTAAATAATTCCTGAAACTGCTTAAAGTCATCTGCCATACTTGGTCGGGGTGGCATGATGGCTTCATGGAGGATTTGTGTTCAGGAGACTCTATGTCAGGTGCGGGCTGTTCCTCCACTTCCTCATGTAGATCCTCAAAGGCTCTAGACGTTGATGGTGCTGGGGATCCAGGTGGGGAGTGGATTTGTGCTCTATGGAGTGAGGAGATCTGGGAGTAGTGGGCTTTATAGAGTGCCCATGAGTCCCAAGGTGCCTGTTGCATGGGATATGGTAGTTGAGGTCCCATCCATGGTGGAGCAAACCATGGAATTGGGGTTGGTCCTTGTGATGCACGTTCCTGTGAGGTGGTCTTTGTTGTGGTGGAGCAGAGTCGGGTGGAGAAAAGACTACATCTCTGTGGTTATCATCATCACTGTCTGTGAAGACAGAGCGTTTAGCAGGAGAGAATGGCTGGATCAAGGGTGAGCCCCCAGTACTGAGTGGAGGCGAATCCAGCACTGGGGCTACTGAGATGTTTTGAGGCGTTAGAAATTACATCTGGGCCGGAGGGTGCGGCACCGTGGATTTAGAGTCAGAAGCTGTTGGTTTAAGCAATTTGCCTTTGGTCTTGATTGGTGCCGGTGGTCCCACGACGGCGCCATCAGCTGGTGACAGATGATATGTCGGTGCCGGTGGAGTCGCCAGTGCCAACAGCGTTGTCGGTGCTGTGGCTACATGCGCAGATGGCACCAACTCCGGTGCAGATGCCAGCACCTTCGGTGCCAAGGAGGAGACCTGGCCATGATGTGGTCTTGACTCCTTACTTTTCTGCCCATATGCCCGGTGCCAGAGGTGCCAGGATAATCGCAGGTTCTGATCCTTGAGGGAGTCAGCACCGCTGGCAAGGACCTCGCTGGGAATCATTTCTTTTTGCCAAGTTCCCTGTGTGGGGAGGTCGAGAATCTCTTCCTCTTCTTGTGAGAGGGTGGAGCCCTGCTCTTGGTTGGTTCTGACCGGGTTGGACAGCACCTAGGAGAGGGTTTTCTTCTGCCCATCTCCAAATTAGGTTGGAGGGATTTCTCCATAAGACTAATCTTTAATACCCAGTCTCGGTTGTGGCAAGCTCTGGCTTTTAGATTATTGCAGTGGATGCACTTAGTTGGGATGTGCATCTCACTGAGGCATTTGACACATCAGGAATGTCCATCGGAACATGATCTGGGGTCTTTGCAAGAGTCACATTTTTTAAAACCAGGCCCACTCAAGAAGGTCTAAGAAAAAGACCTTAGCAGGGTTGGTTCCCGAAGGAGGTAAAAGGGCTTAAGAAAAAACTAGGTTTTGTTTTTAAATGAACTATATTCAGCTATCTAACGGTAGAGTAGTAACTGGGGAGCTTTTATCTAAATAAAACTAATTTTCTCTCAAAATAAGGGAAGAGGTTCAACACTGCCCCGAGTTCTACCTTCAGCCGAGGATGGCTCAGAGGGAACTCAGGAGGTCGGAATGCATGTGCGCGAAATAGAGTCCAACGATGACGCGAGACACCAACTGTGCACATGTGTCCCTACCGGGCACTGCTACTGAAGATCTCCAATCAACGGCACCGGGACGCACCGACACCTGAAGTGGAGTACCCACATGGACACCACTCGAAGAAGAAGATTTGTTTTCAAACAAAAGGCTAGCATTAACTTTTGGTAGCTGAAGAGCATAGCGAGTAGAAAAGCTTAATCCTCTTTCATGATTCATTACAAGGATTTTAGCATTGTATTTGTGTCATTGGAAAGGAGGGCATACATTGGTTTTGGCCTTTGCCTTTGTCCTACTGGTAACATTATAGCTGTACATTCAGTAGGGAGTTTTAGTACCAGTTGTGCAGAAGTTGACTAAATTGATAATGAGATATCATTTGACAGAGCTAGACCTGAGTAGTCGTCTGTTAGTTTATAAGGTGCCACAGGACTCCTTGCTGCTTTTACAGACCTGAGTAGGGTGACCACCTATGTGGCATTGTGAGGATGTTAAAGACTCCCGCTATTTTCAGTGTATTCACTTGCCCCAATTCTCAGGTCTGGCCAATGCAGGCCCTGAGAGGAAGGGACAAAGTGGCTTTATACCTTTGTAACTTCCCAATCCTGAGCTGAACAGGGCTGTTTTTGGCTCCTGTCACAATTTAGGAAAGCCTCAGCCACATGTGGCTGCCTTGGCCCAAAGGGGCCATTCCAGCAGGCAGGATTGCCAGAGAGTAGCGGCTGTACTTTGACCAGGCACCTTTTTTCTTCAACATGCTTTCTCTGGTGGGGACCAGGATATGGATGTTGTAGACCTGCTGTGCCCAATCAGAGATACCATTAATACAAGGGGATTTCCCAGGTAACATGTCCAACTAATTTTTCAGCTGTTTTAGGCCATCAAATCATAGGGGAGAACTGTGACCTATATCTGTTATATGGGGGTTAAAATATTTTTATCATCTACATAGTCTAAAGTGGACCTCCCCAACTATGGGACTAGATGTACAATGAATATTTCTGGCATGGGTATATGTCACACATGTCATGATATATATATTTTTTTATTTCCTAGAAGCAACAGTTCTTATGGAGATCTTTTGGGTTCTTTTTGGCCTTTTGCTAGATCTCTCTCACTTTTAGTGATCATATTGGGTGTAATGGCATATCTTCTCTGCGAGATTATTGGTGCAGTGGGAGCAGAAGCAAAGAGATAGGTCAAAGTGTGCACAAAGTTTGACTACTACAGTGTCATGCTGGTTGCCAGATTTGGCAGAACCTGATGGTACTGGAAAAGTAGGCCCTGGGCTTTGCAATGTTTCCTTGAAGCAGGCGCACTGGTCAAATACATCTGGTGAAGAGATACATCATTCTGTTTTAGACTGAGCTTTACTCGTGTCCTGCACAAATCTGGTTTTGCCTCACTATTTATTTCTGTAATATATTAACCTTGAAAAGGAGATCATAGAACAAGTAACAGATGTTTAAAAATCAATCCACATATTTTCAAGATTCTTTTTCTACTATTTTGTGTCATGTCTTTTATTCTAGGTCTTTGCCATCCAGTTCAAAAAGTCATTGTCATACATTTAAGTCTTGGGAGGGTAACAGTTGAGCCTTAGAGGAGGAGTAATTTAATATGATGCACTTGTTCACATATGCTAGTCACCTCAGAAAGGGTCTTGTTTCAAAATAATTCTAGAGGCGGAATGTATGCTCAGTTAACAAAGTGACATTATGGGCTGGTGATGGAAGAGTCAATGCTGTGATGGAGAGCAGAACAAGTAATTTTTCTCTTATGCCAAATGTACACATAATTGTAATTGCATTAGAGATGTGGATGTGAAGGATTACAATGATACTGTCATTTTTGCTGTCCTGAGGGCAGAAGAGAAACTAATATAGACAATGAAAAATTATACTTAGCTTACATAAGAAAATACAGCTTGTAATCCCTGTGGACCAGATTCTGATACCCTTACTCATATTAAGTAACAGTTTACTCTGAAGAGTCCCCTTGATTTCAGTGGGACTACTCATGTAGTAAGGTGCTACTCAGTGTGAGCAAGGGCATCAGAATCTGGTTCTAACATGTTTAGTATCTACATTATTCTTATAAAAGCTAAAGCTTCTTACAGTTCCTCCTCTTTTCTGCCTTCAGAAGAATCTGAGAGAAATGGGACTGCACATGGATAACCTGGAGACCCCTATTCTAGCAGTTATGACTTTGATTCTGAATGTCTTTGCCTTGTTATGTAAATACCTCAGTTCTATTGTGATTATCCCCTTAAATCATTTACCTTTTATCAGTACTCACTCATTCATATCTTACAATTGAGCATTTACGTACTGGAGCAAAATGAATAGGTTTTATTTTGATATTTAAAAGGTAAGTCAGATAGCAATTCAAACAGTGCAAAGAGAGAGAGAACAACAATCAGGAGCTCATTTATTTTGTTGGATGGATTTGTGTGTGAGTATATTCCTTCTGTACTCCTGCTTTCTCCATGTGTCTGGTAGTTTCCTCTTTTGTTCTCTTCCTTTCCCTAACTCTTTTATGTCTTACACTATTTTCCTCACACACTTTACCCTCTTTTCTATTAATTTTCTCCTCACTTTTTCCTCAACCCCTTTTCTTCAAAAGGCTGCTGCTGAGATCACTGCACTTAGTTTTCTTCTTTTTCACATTTCCCTGATCCAGTTGCCTTCTCCTAGCCCTTATGGAAAGCTCAGGTTCCAATAGTCCATCCCTTTTCCTGTTAAAGGGACATCACTCAAAACATACTGCTTGCTGTTAGAATGGCAGCAGAGAAGAAAAGGATATCACTCCACAGGTGATCACTCCATTGCAGAAGCAGCTACAAAGAAAGGGTCCATAAGTGAAAAAAAACAAAGTGCACCTGGACCAATTCTAAAGGCCTACATTGGAATGTGAATTTTTTTTTGGGGGGGGGGGGGTGTTTGCACCATTGAAAAAGTGTAGCCTGATTATCAGAGCTGCTGAGAACTCACAGCTGCCTGTTACTGAAGTCAATGGGATCTGCAAATGCTCAGCACTTCAGTATCAGGTTACTAGTCTAAACTAGTGTATGTGTGTTTGTGATACAACACACACACACACACACATCACTACCACAGCTACCATATACAACAGACTGCATTCACACTACAACCTTATTTCTGCCCTCTCATCAGTTCCTGTACACAGCCTTTAAACCAAACTCTCCCTCCAAACACTACTGTGGATGTTTGGTGTGTTTGAACGGGATGGTTTAGCAAGCAGGGTGCTAAAAATCTGATATCCATAGTGGGGCAGAGTTAAAGTTGTTCTGTATGCCCCTGTGGCTGGAGAAGTAGATGACAGGTACTGTTAAGTGGCTTGACTCTTCATTTCCTTTCTTTTGTGGGTTTGTGTCATATATGTTGTACAACCAAGTTTTTGTGTGTATTAAGTTATGTGTTCAGTGAGGCAATGGGGGCAGAGATGGGGAGGGTACCAGAGCTGTGCCACAGAAAAACAGTTGCTGATAGAGATTTTACCTGCCTGCTGATAAAGATTGTATCTGTCAGAGAAATGCAGCTTCTCCATGAGAGGATAAAATCTGCAGGAAGAATGTAAGTGCTGACATAGAAGCTTTCTATCCGGTAGGGAAGATTTTATTTATTGACTAGTTGTTGAACACAAGTTTTCATTATCATTAATAATGGCAAAAAATGACGCTTATTCAAACATTTATTTTCAAGAGCTACCTAATCATCTCCTGATTCACCTGTGTGCCGATTCTGGTGTAGACATACAATGTTGTTTTAAAAATACACGTCAACCAAAGAGGCTGGCAGATAAATTTCAACAAGAAGCCAACTTCAAATACTTCCTATCAAAAATTTATGCAAAGCCAAATTACGTTGAAAACACAAAGCGCACAGCTATGAATATTATGTGAAGTTTCACTCTGACAAACCACCTACATAAAGAGAAGAACAAGAATTTAGGCCCCATTTTAAGATTTCAGAATGCACCATCACTACGATGTCATAATCAGCACCTCCATAATATAGGAACTCTCTTAACATCTGCCACCCTTTCAAAGGATGCAGCATGTGTTTCCTTTGAAGCTGGCCCAGCTTTGCTAATTGGTATAGCAGGGATGGGACGATAGCTCTTCACTTACTCCTCCCCATCTCCAACAATGGCACCTAGACTCAATCAGCCTTTGTGCTCAGTGAGCACAAGAACAGGGATTGTGATTAGTCTCTGAATAGGAGGCAGGAATGCTCCTTGCACCTCATTCTCCATGCTGCAATTCATCCTCCCTTCCCCACAGCTGCACAGGGCTAAACATAATCTGGCCATTATTATACCAAGTCAATATAATTTTCCTTTAAGGCAGAATCATTGAGAAGAGGCACAGAAAAAATAAGGAAAATGTAAACAGTGGGGGGGGGGGGGATCTCTGAACTGAAAGAAAGACACATGAGATAATGTGTCTGTAACACTGAAAAACTGGTGCCATCTAAGCAAGAGTGCCTGAAAGAACAAGACAACTAGGAACACTAGAAAAGAAACTTGGTTCACCATTGCCTTGCACCTTGTGTAGTTATTTACACTGGTACAAGGTGGGTGTAAATTGCTACCATTTTAATCTGGTTGCATTTTATACTTCCTTGGCATTCACTGTGCCTGAGTATAAAAGATTAAGCCCTGGTCTACACTTAAAATTTAGGTCCACCTACCTGCGTTACTCAGAAGAACAACGCATACCCCTTAGTGCCGTAGTTAAGATGACCTAACACCTACATAAGAACATAAGAACGGCCGTACTGGGTCAGACCAAAGGTCCATCTAGCCCAGTATCCTGTCTACCGAAGTGGCCAACGCCAGGTGCCCCAGAGGGAGTGAACCTAACAGGTAATGATCAAGTGATCTCTCTCCTGCCATCCATCTCCATCCTCTGACAAACAGAGGCTAGGGACACCATTCCTTACCCATCCTAGCTAATAGCCATTAATGTATTAACCTCCATAAATTTATCCAGTTCTCTTTTAAATGCTGTTATAGTCCTAGCCTTCACAACCTCCTCAGGCAAGGAATTCCATAAGTTGACCATGCGTTGTGTGAAGAAGAATGTCCTTTTATTTGTTTTAAAAATGCTGCCCATTAATTTCATTTGGTGGCCCCTAGTTCTTGTATTATAGGAATGAGTAAATAACTTTTCCTTATTCACTTTCTCCACATCACTCATGATTTTATATACCTCTATCATATCTCCCCTTAGTCTCCTCTTTTCCTGCTGTTGATATGGCCAGGTTGACACAGGAATTCTTCCATCGACCTAGCTACCACCACCAGGTGGATTAACTGGAGCAACAGAAAAACCCCTTCGATTGATATAGGAAGCGTCTGTACTGTGGCACTACAAAGAAAAGGCAATGGTTTATTTGGCCCCTGAAGTTTAGGACATATGAAAGGGGAAGTAATATTCAGTGAACTGAGCCATACAACTGATCCGTCTGTGACTCCCAGAGAATAGATCCTACCAAGCAGGGAACCTTAAGAAGCTTTCCTACAGCTCTATACATAAAAAAGGATGAAAGTCACTATCATTGTTCAGCAAAAGGAAGGGAATTCAGCTGAACCAAAAAGGATCGCTAAATACCCTAGATGTGAGATTTGCTTGTCTATTCCTAAGGAAGCTAGAGATCATTTCCTGTCACAAGGGCTCATGAAGCCATTATTGGAGACACTCTATCTGAAAGACCTGCCAGACCTATGAAGCAAGTAAGCATTTGAAGCAGACAAGCCTGACTGGGCTACAAGGACTTGGATAAAGCCAGAGGGAGAACACAGTGGATTTCACTGACCACTCATCCAATCAATCACAAGCTATCTCATGGTTGGACATGCAATGTCACCATAATGTAGAGCAGTCATAAGTTGTGCTGCAAGCTCCTGGCCAAGTCCAGAATCCAGAAGGCACAAAGGTGATTGTGTTTCGTGTAAGGTCTAGCATAGAATCTGGCTCATTAGGCCTGATTCTTTTCTTACTTACATCAGTTTTACACTATTGTAACTCTACCAATTTCAATAAAGTTATCTTCTAATTTACAATGGTATGAGTGAAGGAGAAGGTATATGGAGGGGCCAGTTCCTTCTCACGCTGCTGCTACTCCCTTCTAAGGATAAGCACGATGAATAATGAACAGGCTAACCTAATAAAAACTTAATAGTTGGCCTACTGTAATCAGAGTTTCCATTTCTTCATAAAAAACCATGAGCAATTTGAATTTCAAGTTTGGGTATTTGGTACCCACATATAAACAAAGCAGGAAGATTCTAGTGAAATAAGGAATCAAGCGTACTTGTGACTTTAAGAAGAAAAAAAAATATGATAGTATATTAGACCCGATGCTGGTCAAGCTGCATCAGTGCAAATCTTTAGTTACGTCATTGAAATCAATGGAATTAGTCCAGATTTACACTGGATTGTCTGAAGTCAGAATCTTGCACCCTAATGTTTCCTTCTTAGGTTTCTTGCTGGGTCCCTGCCAAAAGTCTGTACCACTTTTAATTTTTTGCTTACCACGAATAGCAGAGAACTAAAACAGCTGAAGGAGACAGATAAGAGACTCAACCCAGAGTAACCACTGTCCCAGTCCAAATTGGACTGATTGGTTTGGTGCCCAGAAATCCCCCCAAATCTCTATGGATATGCAATTTAATAGAATGGAAAACATCTTTTCACAGTAAAAAATTAGAATAATAAAGCAGTCTTGTGGAATAGAACATCTTCAGTAATGTGTGTTTATATGTATGTATACACATATGGTAATAATAATGTATATATGGATGTACACACATATAATAATACAAACAACATATACTATATATATTACCCTAACCTGAAAACAACTAGTCATCTGTGACAATTCACATCCTTTTTTCACAAATGAAATATCAGCTGTGAGAGAACAGAAAGGAAGGATAATGAAGTTTTGGGCTACAAAGTCAGAGGCATTGCTTCATGGAGTAAGGAGGTCACAGAACTCCTCCTCTACAGAGCACTGGCAGGAAATATTGTTTCAGTGCTGGGCACCATGTAACTAGAAAGATGTTAAAGCTGAAGGGAGGTCAAGGAAGAGGAAGAAAAATGATCAGAGAGATGGAGGGATTGACTTATAAGGAAAGATTAAGAGAGTTAAATATGACAGGTTTCAGAGTAGCAGCCATGTTAGTCTGTATCTGCAAAAAGAACAGGAGTACTTGTGGCACCTTAGAGACTAACAAATTTATTTGAGCATAAACTTTCATGGGCTACAGCCCACTTCTTCGGATGCATGGAATGGAACATATATTGAGGACATATATATGCATGGAATGGAACATACACAGAGAGTGTGAAAAGGTGGGAGTTGTCTTACTTAATTGGCCTCTCAGAGTTGGTAAGACAACTCCCATCTTTTCATGCGCTCTGTATGTGTATATATAGCTCCTCAATATATGTTCCATTCCATGCATCCAAAGAAGTGGCCTGTAGCCCACAAAAGCTTATGTTCAAATAAATTTGTTAGTCTCTAAGAGTTAAATATGTATGTCAGCTCTAAGTCACATTGATGAACACTTATTCATGCAAGCAGTCTCACTGTGAAGACAAGGGCAGTGCTTATATGCATAAGGCTCACCAGTACACATGAGGGTTCCACAGTTTGGCTCTCTGGGCCTGATACATGCAGTAACTATTGTAGTGACAGAGCATTGGATGCCAGTACAATAGTTAACACATTCTTTTAAAACCTGAAAATATTTCCCACAAGATTATATCAGTTCTAAAGGCAAGTCAAATGCTGGAGTCCTCAAAATATTTGTCTCTCTCTTTTTAACAACTCAATAGATTTAGAAGGTTAAGATTAAAATTCTGCTGAATTCCTTTTCCACAATTCAGGCAGATCCCTGCCCTGGATGTATGCTGCATTACTGTAATCTATCTCTCTCTCTCTCCTTCCTGTTCCTTCTCTATTTAATCTATTCCACTTTACTTCACAAGGTGTCTTCCTTTGATCCCGTAATAGAATAGCGACCCTGTGATTTAATCCTCATTTGACCCTTTGATCTCTTTTTGGTATTTCTGTCTGCAACATAACCTTTTCTCTGGCAGACTTTCATTTTCTCCTCATTTTCCTCCCCCTCTGCCATCACTTTCATCTTTCTCTACATCTTGATCTTTTGGTTTCATTATTCTTTTCTGCTTCGAAAATGCAGTTTAACCTGCTCACTGCTGATCCACCACTGCAGCTGCTGTGAGTAACAAAATCAATGGAATGTTACAATGGAGCTGGCTCATTCAGCATCACAGTAGGTGTTTCCTGCCAAGAAAGATAGAGAGCTGGACAGAAAGCTTTTCAATGGTTTTAAAAAATGACAATGTCTCTTATTTAAATGTTGTTGTTTTTTAAAAAAAGTAGTGGTATTCAGTCACCATATTTGGCCCGTGTTAAACTGAGGACAGCAAGTGGGAGTGGAGTAATCTAGAGATTTCTGTCCTTACAATGACATAAATGGCTGGGAACCAGGTTTGCATTAGAGACAGGAATGTGACAACAGAGGCACCAGGAGTATAGTGGGGATAAGAGGAGTTAAGATTCAAGAGGGCAACTATCTTTTGGCCAAGGAAGAGCAACACAGTTCACAATTCCATACTCCGGTCACCAGAGAATCAGGGTACTTCTGGCATCGCTTGCAGTTGTTTTTGTATTTAGGATGATAATGCGTCGTAATGCCATCTGTGAGGTTTGGCATAAATCAACCCACATCCCACAAGTACACATGGTAAACGAAAGAAAATACATTACAAATACATTAAATTGGGACATACTACCTTGTGTGGAGGGTCTTCATCTCTCCGTAGGTCATCTTGACCCATCATTGCCATCCTCCTCTAATTCTAGGTTTCCAATGCATATCCCTCTTGCTCTTTGGTCTATTCATCCTTTTCAGAAATTGTTTGTAACTGTGACATACCAGGGTACAATCTAGACTAATAAGCAGCTGTGTCACCCCTGCGATGCAACCTTGGGTGCCTTACAATGCCTTGCTGAAGTAGCTCCCACGTGAGCCACTCACAAACAGCCTCCACCGTGCAAGCCACACTCTTGAGTGTAACTGCAGCCTGTCAGACACCCTTGGGTTATTCAGCCAAGCTTGGTTATACTGCAGGGTGACCCCAACACACCCCCAGTCCCAGATTTTTCCCCAGAAATGTATCTCCTGTCCCACCCAGTCTGCTTGTTATCTGGTTTCAAGGTTTGGTAGTCAACAGGGTCGAACACTGCTGCCTTTTTTCTTGACAAAGATGACTGGACCACCAGCCAGCAAGATTGACTTGTGGATGAACCCTCTGGCTGGTTTTCCTGGAAGTATTCATGCAGCACAGGCAGACTGGGTTCTGACATGGCATAAATCCACCTGAACTGTATTTTTGCTCCTGGCTGCAGCTATATGGGGCAGTCCCAGTGCAGATGGAGGTTTTTAGACCCCTCAGCATAGTCATGATATTTAAGGGAGATTCTAATGTAGGCTCAGAGGATGTCTCTGCCTGGATGATCACCGCCCTGAGCCCTCCAGGACCTGGATGTTGGGACATTATCAGTTTGCTTCTGACAATACTGCTGACAGAATTCTGAAGGGAAACTGGCCTCCTGTTCTTGCCAATGAATAAGGGAATTTTGAAGGGTGAGCTAGGAGATGCTGAGAATCAGAGGGAAGTGTGGGGATTGAACTGCACTGAGTCATAGTATTTCTCAGTGTCCCTGAATAACTGTTTCCCAGGGGACTGTCTCCTTGATCACTGGACCCAAAGACAGAGGGGAGCCGTCCACAGTTTTTATTAGGTGCTGAGTGGCCTTTCTTTGCAAAGGAATTTGCCAGGCCTGGGCTGCCACTGCATCTATGAAATTGTTGGCTGCTCCTGAATTTTTGAAAGCCAGCTGGGTGGAAATCCATGTGGGCTTCTCGGGGATGCACAGCCAGATATGCACCTGCAAGTACAAAGCTCCCAAACAGAGCAGGGTGCATGTCCCAGTCAGGACTGAGGTGTGGGGAATTCTCACAGAACTCAGGCCGGTCCCCCTTACCAATCCTGAGTCAACTAATTTCTCAGTTTCCGTGGGGCTCGTGCAGGACAGGCAGAAATGGCATGGCCAGGTTTGCCGCAATAGAAGTATTGGTGGTATGACAGCATTGTTTTCTTTGGTGGTGAGCTGTCAATGAGCCAGCTCCATTTGCATCAGTTGAGTGGATGGAATAGGCACCAATGTAATGGTACTCAGACAGGGGACTGCAGGAAACTTATCTTTTCCTCCCTCAGTTCCTGTAACTGATTATCTATGTGGATGGCAAGGTTGATGAAGACATCCAGACTCATGGGTGTCTCCACACAGGCCAGTTCATCTTTGATTTCCTTCTGCAGATCCCATCAGAACTGGTGCCACTCCATCACCTTGTTCCTTTCTGTGTCTGCAGGGAGATGGCAGAAAGGCACTGCCTAGGAAGCAATGGTACCCTGCCCCTGCCAGAGTTTCCTTAGAGCAGCCTCGGCCAAACAGGCACAATGCGGGTCATCAAAGATTGTAGATATAGATTGGAGGAAGGCATTCAAATTTGAAAGCACTGGGCTGTTATTCTACAGCAAGAGGGTGGCCCAGTGCAACACCTCCTGCATCAGCAGACTGATTATCAAACCCACTTTGCCTGGGTCAGAAGCCTAAATTTGGGCATGCAACATGAATAGAAGGCAGGATTGGTTCATGAAGCCCCAGAACCACTAGCAACTCCCACTGAATCGTTCTGGCAGAGGTGTTGCAGGTCAGAAGTCGAGGTCAGGGACCTAGAGTCAGATTTCAGGAATCAGGCTAAGTCAGAACACCAGGGAGGCTGGGGCAGGAGACAAGAGCAGGTAGTGCTGTGTGAGCAGCCTGAAGCAGTGTGGAGCCCAGTTATATAGACAAATTCCTATTCCTCCTTTTGGCTTAAGTAGGGGGAGCAGACCAACCAAGAACTCTGGTGTTCCACCAATCAGGGCCCAGGGTGGAGCCTACTATCCGAGCTGGGCTTCAAGAAGCCCTGGTTCTAGGTGATGCCAGGAAGCTGTTGGGTGGAGGATTAAAGTTTGATGCCCCCTCCCCCATTACAGGGGTGAGTCTAAAGGTCACTGTAATTGTAACCTCTCCCCCACATCCTGCTGCCTTCTCTCCGCAGCTACTACTGGCCTCTTGTCAGCAGCAGGGGAAGTCTCTGTCCACCTCTCAGGTTGCCTGATATCAGGCCTCTGGCTTGCTCCTAAACCTGGCACCCTCTGAGGTTCAGGTTGTGTTTCCTTTTCCTGTACACAGGAGGTTATGGAATCTTGAGCTGACTGAATATTGAAGTAGGAGTTAACAGTGCCTAGTAATGAGCTAGTTAGTTCATAAAATAGTTAACTACCTCACAGGGGCCCTATGACCATTACTCAATATTTGTTTTATGCTTTGAGATCCTCAGTTGAAAGGGTACTATAAAGAAAATTGGAAAATATCTTTATTCTTGAAAATTGTCCATTCTACATCTGTATTCAAAAAGTAAATATGCATGTGTCTGGAATCTGGAATGTGCAGAACAGCATGCTAGGGCACACTCAAACAATACAATTAGTGTGACATACCATTAGACAGAAGCTGTCATGCACAGCTGTCAATAAACATATTTTATATTAAACCAGTAACACAATTAGGAAGGTTAGGGATGAGTTAAATCACCTTGATTAAGAGGCAATGCATTTCTTATATCAAAAGGAATGCCTTTGATCACAAAAGAGACAGCGGTGATTAAAGCAAGCAAATGTCCTGTGGAAGTGTTTGAAGCAAACTGCAGACTCTTGATCAAAGCCTAGGTAATTTAATTATTTGTCTTCCTGACTGAAGTCCTTTGATGTGACACTGACTAAGAGTATATGGGGATGTTTTATGTTCCTGATTAGTCTAATCTGAAAACCTAATGCCTGAAAGGGTTTGTCCTATTACCAAAATAGAGCTCCTTAAGAGAAAAGTGAAAGCAGAAGCTTAAAGAAGAGCCTTGTCCACATAGCAAGAGTTTTTTGGTATAACCATGCCAGATAATCATGTTCTAACTTGGCCAAATGGGTCTGTAGAGCAACACTGTTTGATATTAGCCTTTTTTAACAGTATTGTATCTCCATCTGAAAACCCAATGTGTACTGCATTATGGCAATTCTTAACAGCTATCCTAGAGTTCTTCATCCACTGATGCTCATAGCAGGGGAGCCTGGCAATTTTCCAATATGGTTCCCCCCCATGATGCATTGCACTCTGGAGATTTTGCACCAGTTTGAGAATCCTCTGAGTGATGTTGCACGCTGATAGGCATTGTGAGAATTTTCTAGGTAGAGGCCTCTAGACTAGGAGCTTTTGGCTCTTCCTTCAGAAACATATAGAACAAAATATTTGGAGGAGCAGATGTGCACAAATACTGCTGATAGTTAGAAAAATGCAAATCCACAGACCCACCTGGTCTCTGACTTTGAAGAACTTTTAGTCAGGGATTCTGGCTTTCCAGTTCTGCTTCCTGCTCTCTGGCCTATACTCTGCCATGTCTGGCTTTCTGGCTGCATCATTGCCCAATTAAAAAAATAAAAATAACAAATCCGTGCCTCATACCTACACAAGGGCTCTGCTTTTCCAAGCACTGCAAAGCAGGCAAGAGGCTCATCTGAGATCAAACAAAGAAACAAGGAAAGCCCCATGCTTTTAGGGGTCTCTCTGCCTCCCAGCTCCTCCCCATCACTGTGGAGCCGGTGTGGCAGAGCAGCAGCTGAAAAACTCTACAGAGCACGGCCTCACCAGCAGCGGCCACTCATCTCCCTGACAAGCTGTGATCTCAGAAGGGAAGGAGGCCAGGCTGTTGTGCAGAGGAGCCTGAGCCCCATGTGGTACCAGAGAGAACTGTGTTTTTATATATTATGGAGGTGGGAGAGGACTGATTGTTTTTTGTGTGAGTGGAATCAATTTTGAAAAGGGGAATTGATTTGATGAAGGCACTGAATTTTGGGTAGGGTAAGAAACTTGAATTTATGTTCTGGGGTGTGTGATGGGTGGCGCTCACTGGCACTGCTGCTTAGTGGTCAGGGCACTAGGTCTCTCCTCGCCCTATCTCCAATGTCTGTCACTGGCCCCTGTCACATCAATGGCAGTCTGCCTTTTGGTGTGTGGGTGTCAACCCAACCTCCAGTCTGTTCATCTAGTAGCTGTATCCTTCTCTGGGGTAACATAGTCTGAAAGAAGATATCGGGTCCCATGCTCTCCCGAAGGTGGGCAGGAGGAGGACCTTCCCTCTGTTTACCACCCTTGAAGGTCTTCAGCCCCAGCCATGAAGTTTGCAAAGTCTTTACTCTCTCTGGGTTTCCCCAACAGTGAGTCTGGAAGAGAGGGTTTTAGTGCCCTCCATATCAAAATGATTGGTATGAGAGTCCAGGTCCTCTCACTCCACCGGGTTCCAACCCAGAGCTCTGTAAGAAGCAACAATGTCCAGCACCTGGACGTGCCTAAAGGATCCCTCTCTATGTCACTTCTTACCACTTGCTATCCCACCAAAGTCTTACAGTTTGACACTGTAGCGAAGTATAACAGGGTGGCACCCACCTCTCGTGAGTGCCCCTCGTCAAGTGTGTGTGCCTTCAGCTCTCTCAGTTTGTGATGACCCCTGTTGGTGGTTTCTCAGGAAGGTTTTCAATGACTCAACCATCCAGCTGAGTCTCACACACAGTCTGTATTTGAAACAGAACAGACCACTTCTGGGGTATATGTCCATCAGGAGCCTATCCCAGTACTCCTCTGTTGGTATCTCTGAAGCCCTCCCCAGGCTCAGTCTTTAAATAGTCCTGGTATGGGGCTGTATCCCCAGGGCTTCCTCCCTGGAGACATTGTCTTCCTACAGCCCTCCATGGGGTCAGTCCTTAATCAGTCCTACAGCCCCTTCTGGGCAAGCCTTCAAATAGTCCCTCGCCCTGGTATGGGGGCCATGCCCCCAGGGCTTCCTCCCTGGAGATTCTTCGCCCTTTCTGGCCCAGCTCTCCAGTTGGCCACTTAACAGTTTAGTTTCTCTTCCAGGGGTGTATCTCAGTTCAATATTCAGGCCACTTCTCTAGCGGCAGGGAAGGGACTGGGTGCGTTCACTACTCCAGGTCCCAGCCCAGGGATCCTATGAATAGCAGCCACCTACTGCATCTCTTTAACTAAACTGTGTGTCTGTTCCCTGGGCCACTGTCCCACAGTTCCAGCACCTTCTCAAATGCTTCACCCTTACTGTAGTGCTGAAGTCTTGTACTCAGTCCCAGCAGCCAGCCAGGAGCTCCCTATTGCTCCTCCAGTCCCTGCCAGCAACTGATCTGTCTGTGATCCAGCTGCTCCTTCAGCCTGCCAGCCAGGCAGGAACACAGTTCTCACTTCTCCAGCTCCAGTCAGCAACTGACTCTCTCTAGTACAGTGGTTCTCAAACTTTTGTACTGGTGACCCTTTCACACAGCAAGCCTCTGAGTGCGACCTCCCCCCTTATAAATTAAAAACACTTTTTTATATATTTAACCCCATTATAAATGCTGGAGGCAAAGCAGGGTTTGGGGTGGAGGCTGACAGCTCACGACCCCCCATATAATAACCTCCTGACCCCCTTAGGGGTTTGAGAACCCTTGCTCTAATACAGCAGCTCCTTTTATATGGACCTGCTGAGCCCTGATTGGCCTCCCTGCAGCTTCTTTCCAATTGGCTGCTTCCCCCGCAGCCACTTTAGGCAGCCTGGAGGACTTCTCTACTGCTCCTTTCTGGGACAGGGTGTAGTGGGACCTTGAGGAATCCAGCAGGGGGCCTCTGGGCCTATTTCACCCCATCTCAAAAAGAAAAGGAGAATAACTGAATCTTCAGTCCCTCTGGGCTCAGCAAGCACTCCCTTCTCTGTCTTGCTCCCTTTTAAACTCCATCTCCAGCTAGAGCACACTCTGCAGATGGCGATGGATGGGGCTGCCTTGGCCCAGAGCTGCTCCTTAACTGGTTCTGTTCTGGTGTGGAGTTTATTCACTCCACCACAAGGTGGCATATTGATTTTTATGAGGTGGCAAAGAATTGATATGTGGAAGGAAATTTGTTTTGCTGGAGGAGAAGAGACTTGACTGTGTCGGGGTGAAGTTGAGGGTTTGAATACTTGATGGATCGTGGGAGTGGGGATTTGCAGAGAGGAAAAGAAGGGGTTGTGTAAGAACAGTGTCTTACTTGTTAGGAGCTAATCTCAACTTGTCTCTCCCTCATAGAGGCATGCCAAAGGGTTCATTTCAGCAGAGGGAGGAAGGGCACCACGAGGGAAGGAGTGAAGCAGAGGAGGAAAGAGCAAGAGCCAGAGATGTGATGGTAGAACTAATAAATGGTATGCAATATTAATGTAAATGTTTTGCAGATTTATCCTCCATCTCTTATGGACCACTGTTGGTAGATGTGGGAGGTCCTGTTGCAGAAATGCCTGTGGTGCTACATCTCCCAAATATCCTGTAAAGAGATGAAAATTTGCACCAGAGTCTATTGTACTCGTAGGTGAACTGGGATTATTCTGCAAAGAATCACACTGAACGGCTGACAAACTTCCAGATGGCCAGGGCTGCCTTTAACTTTCTCTGTCTAGCCCAATATTACATCAGCAGTCTGTCCATTTGTGAGCTGCAAGGCGTGCAGAGAAGGGAATTATTATTGTTTAATGGATTCTGCCTCTAAACTTTGAATACCACTCCCTGACAGGTTCTGAAGTCCTATCACAAAGAAATCCCCAAGTGCTTTCTTCCATTTGCATAGTATTTTATGAAAATCAAGTGAAGACTCCTGTGCACGTGTCAGCTGCACTTTCCTTCTCTCTGAAATGTTGAGCTCTCGTTACATACACTGGGGTTGTACAGTGTCACTACATGTACTTGTTTATTTTTAGAATTATAAAATGCACCCTATCCAAGTTGCCTCAGAAAGCATGTGCATAATGTAGTAAGAATACATGTACAAATGTATCTCTTATGAAAGACAAAAAGAAAAAAGGACAAGCTCTCAGACCAAATACTTCCCCCTCCCAACCAGCTTACCCAATTTCCCTGAGGCAAATGCCTGAAAAAAGAGATGGGCCTTGAGCTGTGTCCTAACTGTCAAAACCATGGCCGCTGCCTGATCAGCTAAAGGAACAAATTCCAAAGTTCCAGGCTGTCTACTAAGAATACCCTTCCTCTGTCCCTGATATTTAAATGTGGGGATGGGCTGGAAGGGACCTCAGGAGATCTCTAGTCCAACCTTCTGCTCAAAGCAGAACCAATCCCCAACTAAATCAATCCCAGCCAGGGCTTTGTCAAGCCTGACTTGAAAAAACTCTAGGGAAGGAGATTCCACAACCTCCCTAGGTAACCCATTCCAGTGCTTCACCACCCTCCTAGTGAATTATTTCTTTCCTAATAGCCAACCTAAAACTCCCCCACTGCAACTTGTTCTGTCATCTGCTATCACTGAGAACAGTCTAGATCCATCGTCTTTGGAACTCCCTTTCAGGTAGTTGAAAGCAGCTATCAAATCCTCCCTCATTCTTCTCTTCTGCAGACTAAATACCCAGTTCCCTCAGCCTCCCCTAACATGCTCCAGCCCCTAATCATTTTGCTGCCCTCCGCCTGAACTCTTTCTCGCCACATCCCTTGAGGGCCAGACTGGACACAGTACTCCAGATGAGCCTCACCAATGCCAATAGGGGAATGATCATGGTCCTCAATCTGCTTGGCACAATGCTCCTACTTATCAGCCAAAATGCCATTAGCCTTTTTTCTTGGCAACAAGTCACACAGTTGACTCATATCCAGCTTCTCATCCACTAACCCCCTAGATCCTTTCTGCAGAAACTGCTGCCTAGCACTTGGTCTCCTAGTTTGTAGCAGTGCATGGATTCTTCTGTCCTAATTGCAGGACTCTGCCACTTGTCCTTGTTGAAACCTCATTTCAATTTTCTTTTGCCCCAATCCTCTAATTATTCTCATCAAACCTCTGCTATCCTATTCTAAGCTCCAGCGTATCTATCACTCTCAGTTTAAGTGTATCTGCAAACTTGCTGAGGGTGCAATCCACGCCATCCTGGCAGACCCTCATAATGAGATCTTGAACAAACTGGTCCACCACCGACCCTTGGGGCACTCGGCTTGAAACCGGCTGCCAACTGACATGGAGCCATTTGATCACTACCCACTGCAGCCCGTTCCAAGAGATAGTTATCAGTGTTACACAGGCAAGCTGGAGGTCATATCAAGTGGGATCCTGCAGGATTTGCCTGGGGTCCAGTCTGTTCAATATCTTCATCAATGATTTAGATAATGGCATTGAGAGTCACTTCTAAAGTTTGCAGATGATACCAAGTTGCGAGGGGTTGCAAGCACTGTGGAGGACAGGATTCAAATTCAAAATGGTCTGGACAAACTGGAGAAATGGTCTGAAGTAAATAGGATGAAATTCAATAAGGACAAATGCAAAGTACTCCATTTAGAAAGGAACAATCAGTTGCACACATACAAAATGGGAAATGACTGCCTAGGAAGAAGTACTGCAGAAAGGGATCTCTGTGTTATAATGGATCACAAGCTAAATATGAGACAAAAATGTAACACTATTGCAAAAAAAGAAAACATCATTCTGGGATGTATTAACAGCAGTGTTGTAAGCAAGACATGAGAAGTAATTCTGCTCTATTCCATGCTGGTTGGGCCACAACTGGAGCATTGTGTCCAGTTCTGCATGCCACATTTCAGGAAAGGTGTGGACAAATTGGAGAAAGTTCAAAGGAGAGCAAAAAAATGATGAAATGTCTAGAAAACATGACTTATGAGGGAAAATTGAAAAATTTGTTTAGTCTGGAGAAGAGAAGAGTGAGAAGGGATATGATATCAGTTTTCAAGTACATAAAAGGTTGTTAGAAAGAGGATGGAGGAATTTATTCTTCTTAACCTCTGAGGATAGGACAAGAAGCAATGGGCGTAAATTGCAGCAAGGGAGGTTTACGTTAGACTTTAGGAAAAACTTTCTAACTGTCAGGGTACTTATATACTGGAATAAATTGCCTAGGAAGGCTGTGGAATCTCTGTAATTGGAAGTTTTAAGAGCAGGTTAGACAGATACCTGTCAGGAGTGGTCTAGATAATATTTAGTCCTCCCCTGAGTGCAGGGAACTAGACTAGAAGACCTCTCAATGTCCCTTAGTCCTATGATTCTATATATCTTGGTGCCAATTTTAATACTGCTTTTCAAAGACCACATTCTTTCATCTCAGTAAGGTCTTCAAGAAACATTTCTTTCTTCTTCTGCATCCCTCTTCATTTCCCCCTTCATTCTTGTCTCAGTCACTCTGTAACAGGGTGGCTTTTTCCAAGGGCTAAAGGCCTGGGGCCAGCCAACCCTAGTTACTCAGAAGGCACACCTGAGCAAGGATCTGCTGGTAACCTAATATAGAGCACGAGGAAGCTACTGGAGGATGCTCTGGGACACACAACCAGAGTGAAGCTGGAGGAGAGACAGATTTCAGCAGAGCCTGCCAAGGGAGGGAATTGCTGCTGGGAGCAAGTAGGTGCCAGCAGAGAATACTAAGGTATCAGGGGGTGAAATTTAGGAAGACTACAGAGACTGCTGGGATCAGGTAGGCTCTGGGCAGGGAAAGTGTGGAAGAACCCCAATGGGAAAAGCTAAGAATCCTGAATCAGAAAAAATGGCTCCAGTCAGGGAGGGCTTGGACATGAGGGGGATTTGAGAAACCCTCCAGTGGGAAGACTGAGGGCCTGGACATGAGGGGGATTTGAGAAGTTTGTTTTGGGAATGATTTTGTTACTGTAATAAATTCAGCCCCAAAGAGGGGTGTTGCTGAACTAGAGAAGAGTTTGTGTGGAGTTATTCAGGAGTCCCAGGAGGGAAACTGAGGAAGGGTGCCAGAGAGTCACCTGCGGCCACAAGGGGGTGCTTGGGAAGTGGCTGGTCCTCTTATATATTCCCATTCTTCTGTTCCTCTCACTGTTCCCATAGTCCCCCACCCAGACCCTTTAATCCCTTTAGACTCTTTCCACATCTCTCTCCCAGTCAAAGCCCTGGACCTTTCCTGCTCACCTTTCTTTCTTTCTTCCCACCAAAGCATTACACTTGCTGCTTCCCACCAAAGCCCCACTTCTCATTTGTGATCTCTCAAAAGAGGCTCCTCTTGGGGTTTTGTTCTCCTCCCTCCTTTCTCCTATCCCCTCAAAGCTGCCATTATGTTTCTGGTTCCCCTGGAATCCCATAGTTGCAAGTCCCACAAGAATCCTGCAGAGCTCAGGAGCCCATGGAGCCCATGGAGACCCCTATAAAGACAATGAAATATGTATGCATAGACTCCAACCGCATTTATAATCTCTCCACGGCCTCCTGTATCAATTAGGAACATCACAGTTCAAGTGGAATCCTGCAGAGCTTATAAACTTTTCATAGACCCTTGTAGAGAAAATAAGGTCCACAAGATCTCCCAAAATGGTTTAAATTACATTAAAACTTCACAGGTGTAAAGAGAAATACATTCCATCTTTCAAAGTATCACAGAGCAATTCATTTAAAAAGGGGTTGAAAGAACCAAAGGAAATTCACAGACAAACACCTTCTTAAGAGGGAAGGGCTGTGAATATATATTAAATGGAGTGGAAGTGACTGTTAAAACCCTTAAAAAGGAACATTATAGTTAAAAAATAATTAGAAAGCTAGGAAATTCTAAGTTTACACTTAAAAAAACAAAATGAAAACCCCACACTGGAAAGTATGGGCATTTACAGTGAAGATAGCCCACACAGTCTTAAATTTGCCCTGTTACCTTGCCATCCCATGTATCCTATTAGATATATGTTTGTCAATAGATAGTGTAACATTGTCTTATAGAATCACAGAGATTTATTGGGACACTTCAAGGCACTTCCTGCTAACCCCCAAGGTTGGAGCAGCAACATCATAACCTACAAGAAAACAATGTAATAGTATGATAAAATTATAGCATCATTTACTGGTGGAGGAGCTGTCTACACTAATCATTGCAACTCTCCCCTGCAGTTAAATAAAAATTTAAACAGTAACTTCTAGGAATCTAGGAAGTCTGCCATACACACAGGTTTCCATGTTTGTCTGCCCCCTCAAGTATTATATTCACTCATGGATACATAACTCACAGTCGGATCTAGATTATCAGTGAATGCAGGACTCATGTCCTCTAGGTGAGGCCTATTTGTTGTAGATTGACTGTCTATTGAAGATGGCACTGTGTTGAAGTCCCAAGAGCACCCTGGCAATTCCTCTTCCATGACTGGTCTCCTACTACAAGCCACAGGAACCTGCTGAAGTGCCTCCAAATCCTCTTCGGCATCACTCTGGGATAGTTGTTGAGCATCCTCATTGTTTGCCCTCCCCTTTCATTCAATGAATCTGTGCAGCAGTTCTTGATGCACTACAAAGGGATGAGCTCTTGCTTTCTGTATCAGCAAGGATAAGTTGTTTAGTTTCTTAACCACTGTGTAAGGGTCCCGTAAAAAAGAAGTAAATCTGGATTTTTTTCCAGGCTGCTTTTTCCAGCTGTGTAGCCTCACCATCTCTCCTTCCTGGATGGGCACATTATTTTCCCTTTTCCTGGCATGGCTCCTTTCAACTCATCTGTTCCTTCACCTTCTGGAATGCTGTCTTCAGGTCACTGATATTAGATTCCTTCATGTTGCCCATCTTTTTAGGTGCAGGGGGCCTTGCCAATTCTTGCTGCCTGACCATCAAGTCACAGGAAGCATGGGTTTGCAGAGTCTAAAAATAATTTTCATAAGGAGAGTAATGGATATTTGAGTGCCCACTGGGTGTTATATGCACAGATGACAAAAGATGACTTTGTATCCCAGTCCAGTTGGTCTTAACTGAGTAAGATTCTAAGCACAGAACCAAAGGTGCGGTTTAGTCTCTCTACTCCCCCATTACTTGCAGGATGGGCAATACTGGTCCTCAACTTGGTTATCTGGAGCTGTTGACAAACCTTGTGTAATGACAGTCATTCATATTCCTTCCTCTGATCACTGCAGGTGCAGCTTGGTGGACTGAACTGCAGTTCTACGTGTTTCAGCAATGCATCCGTAACTGTCTCAGTCCTTCTGACCTTCAGTGTTTGCACCACCACATACTTCGAGAAGGTGTCATACACTTCCAGCAAATATCAATTTCCAGCTGGTGTTTGTGATAGTGGGTCTTTCAAGTCAATCTGTATAAACTCCCAGGGCTTACTAGGTTTAATTTCCATTAAATGTGTTCTGCTTCTTCTTGCTAGCACTTTCCTTTCTTGACAGGAAACAACCCAATCTTAAGATCCGCAGCCATGCCCAGCCAAAAAACATGTCAGATACCTGGGTCAGTTTCTTTTCATACCCCAGGTGGCCTGCTGATTTGTTATCATGAAGACACTCTAGTATTGTTCTTTGTAAGGTTTCTGGAAACTCAGTGTTGTTACCTTCAGACACCAACAAGATGGCAGCTGGATGAATGGGTAATAATTGCTGTACTGTGTCCAGGGGTGCTGGAACAATTTGTTATAGCAGGGGTGCTGATGATGGAAACCACATATTCGGTGTTTGTTATTACTACTTCAAGCCAGAGGGTCTGGTAGCACCCCTAGTACCTCTAATTCCAGCACCACTGACTCTGTTGAACGCTCTGTCTGGATCTCCTTCAGTAGATCTGTTGGCACACCAAACACAACTCAAATCATGACACCAGGACTCACCACATGGGCGCTACACAACACCCCAACATCATCAATTTACCAAGACTACCTCTAACCAGAGCTGAATTATCTGTAACCCAAGGAACTGAACAATGAACTTCTACCTCACCATAGAACCTGATACCATACTAACATGTGGAGAACTAAAAGAATTCGTTTGCCAACTCCACTTCAAAGAATTCTTTCATAATAAAGATGACACCACCCACAATTACCATGTTCCCACTGACAGGTATAAGAAAAAAGAATCATCTGACCGGACACCGCTCCCCCACTTCAGCAGTCAAAACCACACACTTGACCGTTGCATTAATTGCTTCGAGGGGACAAAAAATGACTGAAATCCTTAAACTTCACATCCACCACAATTGCTCCACTGCCAAGAGGATAGCTATACAGTTCCTGAAATCCACACTCATACCACATTAATGAACCCTTTAAGAGTTCACTTGTCTCTTAAAGGGTATAAAAAGTGATATTGCCAATTACGGAAAAACCAATTTGAGACAATTCACCCTTATTTCCAGGCTTAATCCAAAAAAGATTTATAGTTTCTTCCCAAGGCCTTTCCTTTCTTATCTTCTCCAGGGACTCCTTGCTTACCAGCAGAACCATGGGAAGGTCTGAGCTTGTTTCTTTTAAGACAGTTTGTCTTTTTTACTCTCGCTCTTAACTTTAGTTATTTTGGAACCATACATCCTTCCTACACTACAAGTAATACTACTTATTATTCTCATGGCTTTCTTTTATTTGCTGATTGGGGCCTTCTCCCTACTACCCATAAACTATAAAGCAAATATGTTATTTTCTTAACAAAACATAAGCTAACTCTAATTTTTTAATTTTATATTTATCCTACACATGGGTTAAGGTACTGAGGAAGCCATAACAGGGACATTGCATGAAGCAGTTTGTTCATTCAGTTACCTTTGCACTGGTCTACTGCAGTGTTTCTCAGCTGGTCTGTCACCATCCCCAAGGGGGTTATGAAAGGCAATCAGGGTGTCATGAGGCATTGAAAATGTTACTACAATATAAAGCAAATAAAATCTTGCTCCTCCACTCCCTGCACACCCTTACCAATCAAGATCAAGTATTCTCTGTCAACCTCTCAACATATATACACACACACAGATAATGTATATAGGCTTATCAGTTACCACTGGTACCTATTTTACTCTTACTTTTATAGTAAATGTAAGGGAGACACACAATTTTTCTGGCTTCAAATAAGGGATCACCAGCCAGGAAACACTGATCTAGTGCCTCCTGTCATAAACAGATAGCTAAGGGTTAATGTTTCTTTTACCTGTAAAGGGTTAACAAAGGGAACCAAACACCTGACCAGAGGACCAATCAGGAAACCGGATTTTTCAAAGC
>NC_133771.1:135072619-135150396 GCF_003597395.2 Chelonoidis abingdonii
CAGCTGCTGCCGAAAAGAAGTATCTGAATCTGAACATGACTGATGATCCAGAGATTGGCCGCTTATAATATCGACAGGCAATGTGTGTGACATTGTGGCACGTGGCCCACTCGCCGAGCAGATAGAACAGTTTACGAATTTCCAGTTTAAAGGAAAGACGGAGGTCCAAGTATCACTTTCTATTGAACCATGGCAAATGGCGAGAGAATAAGACGTTATGGTTAATGTAACGCTCAGTTCAGAACAGATCCAATTTTGTTTTTGTGTGTAGATGTATTTGGCCTGGCGACATACCGTACGTTCCGTGGACATCTCCTTGGAAAGCACTGGTCAAAAAGACTTCAGCAGCATGAAACAGGCAAAGGTCATCAGCGATGTATGGTGAAATGGGTTTGACTTCAGTCAGCTAGTAGAACGCAGACTCTGACTGGCAAGACTATAACAGGAAATAGAAAATGTGAGAGTGCTTCGCCTAATCAGCAATATGCTATGCCAGTAGGTAAATATTATATGTTTGCAGATTAGCAATTTTTTCTAATAAGGCTGCTATCTATGTGTGTAGTTTGCGTTTACTTTATAGCTCAGTAAATTTGTAACAGGCAGGTCAGCTTAAGCCCTCTGAGGAATACGCTGGCCTCCACTTGTGCACATAATAATTCAATAAAGGTGCCTCAGGCATTGCTCCTGAGCAAGAAGTCACAGAGGTGTCTTCTATTCCCCGACAGAAGAGACTTCTGGAGAAAGTGTTCGTCAACACGCATGCGTTGATGTCGTGTATTTTCTTGTCCGAAAGAAACTTGCATTTCGTGAGGATACCTGAAAAGCTCGGACGGATCTTTCGAATGGACACTTTTGGGGCTGTGGTGAATTGTTGCAAAGTCATCGATATGCTCCTCAGCGAACTTTTACAGAGGATTAAGAAGCAGAGACACATGTGTCATTACTCAGTCCACCATCCAAACGAGCTGACTTCAACTTGTATGCCAACATTCAAGCAGGCCAACATAGCGCCAGCTTAAAAAAGACAAATATTATTCAGTATTTTGGACTGTACTCTCGACGTGTCACATGAAGAACAGATGTCTGTGAGTTACTGGTGAATCAACGGTGAGATGGTGTCAATATTCATGAAGCATTTGTTGGTTTCTTAATGTCATGATCACAAACTGGCGAGGCTTATGAAGTGTTTCTAAAGCAACAACTTAGGAATAAGCATTGCTGACATGGAGGCCAAGCTTATGATAATGCGCTCAATATGAGAGAAGAATAAAGGAGTTCCAAGCCCGCATGCTAGAAATAATGCCTGCCTTGTATGCACATGCTGGAGACCATGTGGAGCTCACACTTGGAATCTTGTGATCTCAGACGCGGCAAAGTCATCGAAATATGCCATTGACTTTTTCGGTAAGGGGCCCCGGACATATATTCGGAGGGGGCCACGTTCTTTGTTGCTACGGCCCTGGATGTAGCAGTGCCAATTTTGCGGGCTAGTGAAGACAAGCCCCAAGGGACATCAGAGGATACAAGGGACTGCAGATATAGTTAACAGGGTAATCTTTGTCTGATATACTGTGTGACAACATTACTTATTAAACTCAAGATCCTGAAGAGTTCAGATTTCTTTACTGTAGACCTGCACGATTCTCAGAACACTAACTCTTGCCTACCCAACTGTGCTGCAACTTACCCTCCCTCCATTTTGTGTGAACATTCATTTTTTTGCTTGCACCAAAGACACATCTTTATCTTTGGAAACCGAACACCTACTTTGGGGCTGATTGTCCCTTTACCTTGAGATGTACCCTTGTAGGCAAGCAGGAGTGCATTTACAGAGCCACTCTGACATTGGTTGTAGCAGAAATGTAGGTCAGCTGGTTTGTAGTCCGTTCTAACAGAAGGAAAAGGTTGATAAGTGAGAAGATTTGCCTGCCTCTGGAGGAGTTAGTTCTCCTATCCCTATTGCCCTCAGGCAGCTGCTTTGTTATGAGGGAAGACAGCTTGGGCCAACAAAGCCTTGGTTCCCTCAGGCAGCTCTTTTCAGATGGCACTGGAAGTGCAGACTGGCAAAGCCTCACTTGCTTTAGTTGGTCCTTTCAGATGGCAGAAGCAGCATGGCCTAGTAAAGCATTATTCCCCTCAAGCAGTCCCTCTCCTAGTTTGCAGCAGTGTATTAACAGGGTGCTTTAAATATGTTGTAATTTTTCCCAGCAACAATGAAGTGTTTTAGTTCTACTGATTTTGGTGCAAAAATTATAAATTAAAAATAGATGGCTAAATAAATAATAGAATGTCAAATTAATCCAATAAATCAAACATAAACAAATACAATCTATGTATAAAAGATAGCAAAAAATAGTGGTATTCTAGCTTTTTCATCTTTTGTTCTTGTCTGACAGGTAGATAATCCTTGATGTAAAGAAAGAATCAGACCTTATTTTTTCCTCTTTAGATGTTAGTCTATTAGAAAATGCATGATTATTATAACTGATTAATAAAACTTCAGCAAAAATAGAAGCCTAGAAATCAGAATGAAAATGCTAATGGCCCAAAAACATCAGTACTATAATGCCACTAAAAACATTACACCAGGGATAAATTTGTCTCATTAGATTATGTTGTCCATTCCCCACACAGAAGTGAGTAGGTATGCAAACAGTGAAAAAATTAAGAATGACTGCCGTAAAGGACCATAAGAGATAACCGGGTATATTTTAAGATTGTCTGAGATCTCCTTATTTGCAGGCACAATTCTCACCTGCAAAATCTGCATTTGCAAAATGATTGCAAGACCAAATTGAGTATTTGTGCTTTAAGGTCCTGATTTATCAAGGTACTTAAGCACGTCTAACTTCAAGCATGTGAGCAGTTACATCCCTATTCAGCAAAGCACTTGCTTAACTTTAAGAATGTGCTTAAGTCCTATTGATTTAAATGGGATTACTCACATGGTTAAAATTAAGCACATACTTAAGTATATTACTGCATCAGGACCTTCCCTACTTGATTTGCACCTATATTAGGCAGTTAGAAGCACAAGTACTCAGAGTTATGGCTGCAAAAGTGCAAACTTTGCAGAGACAAGTGGCAGCCTCAAAAAACATGCCACGCTTTGGTAAAGTAACACAAATAATGTTACTTGGACCATGCAACCTCACCGCCCTCTACCAAAAGTATGAAACAACCATACTCCCACATGTCATACACTTTTAACACTATTGCTTTGGGGCATTCACTCTTGGCAATGGGCAGGCACTGTTTGCACTACTGCCCTTCCACAGTGGTTCTGTTAGAGGTTTAAAGAGTGGCTGGAGCTTCATATGAGTCTTGCTTGGGGAGGCTGCCCAGGGCTGAACTGAATCAACACATCCCAACAACTTGGACATGTCCCTTTGTCAGCATTACCTATTTTAGAGGGTGTGTTGGCTGGCTTCAAGGCTCCAGAAGATTGTGGGGGTTGAGGTGTTCTGCAGTGTCACACCCTCCTTCCATCAGAACTTTCCACCACTAGCAGACCTGTGTCCTACATTATGCCAATATAACCTAGGACTGGATATTTACCATCTGTCCTTCACTGGCTGGAGACACCTCTCTGTTCATGAGATCCACGTCTAAAGTCTGCAAATTCTTAACGATTATACCCTCTCCACACTACTGTTGAAACCAAGATAGCAGCATCCATGTTCAAACATAGTTATAACTAGCATAGTTCTACCAGATTTTTCTGCCCTGAGAGCTGTGCTAGCCAACCTGTGCTAAAGATCAGTCTCCTACAATTCTCCTTGGCCTCTGACCCAGGGCATGTAGTTTTGGGGATAGGCAAATAAGATTATAAGATGTTTCATTGTAATTCTCAACACAGTAATAGGAGGGTGAGTAGATTTTGTTCCTGGGTTGATATATCTTCAGTACAATTTTGCATGGCTGCTGTTCACTAGCCCTAAGGGCCCATCTATACAGCAAAATGGTTCAAGTTGGAGCAGACATATTTACACAGTATCACCCTGATTCACTACAATAGTGGAAGTAAAGTGGCCATAGAAACTACTATGGTCCATGAGCTGCAATATCAGCCACAGAGCTGCTGCACAGGTGTGCCAGGACCTGAGTGTTGATGATTCTATGCTCCAAGACTAGGGTTGCCAACTTTCTACTTCCACAAAGCCAAATGCGCTTGCCTCCTGCCCCACCCTTGCCCTGCCCCTTCTCTGAAGCCCCACTTGCCGCTCATTCCATCCCCTCTCCCTCTGTCACTCACTCCCCCCACCCTCAATCACCTGTTCATTTTCATTGGGCTGGCTCAAGGGCTTGGGGTGTGGGAGGGGGTTAGGGGTCTGGCTCGGGGTGCAGTCTGGTGTGGGGCCAAGGATGAGGGATTTGGGGTGCAGGAGGGGGCTCTGGGCTGGGGCTGAGGGGCTTTTGGGTGTAGGAGTGTGCTCTGGGATGGGGCAGGGGATTGGGGCATGGGAGGGGATCAGGGATGCAGGCTCTGGGAGGCACTTATCTCAAGCAGCTTCCGGAAGCAGCGGCATGTCCTCCCTCCAGCTCCTATGTAGAGGTGCAGCCAGGAGGCTCTACGTGCTGCCCTGTCTGCAGACACCACCCCCACAGCTCCCATTGGCCACAATTCCCAGCCAATGGGAGCTGCAGAGCTGGTGCTGAGGGGGGGGGCAGCGTACAGAGCTTCCTGGTTGCTCCTATGCGTAGCAGCTGGAGGGGAGACATGCTGCTGCTTCCGGGGGCTGCGTGGAGCCACGGCAGGCAAAGACCATGCCTTAGCCTTGCTGCACCACCGACTGGACTTTTAATGGCCTGGTCAGCAGTGCAGGGTTCCTTTTCAACCGGGTGTTCCGATTGAAAACCAGACACATGGCAACCCTATCCAAGACCCCTAGAGAATTTCCCTGTGCAAAGCCCATTCACTCAGGGTTTGCACAGGTGCATAGGATTCAGCCTTAGAACAGACTTTTTGTCACAATTGATGTCAAACTCTGACTTTTGGAGGATTTATAATCAAAAGTTGCATTGTTTTTGTCATCTGCTTCAAAGAGTCTATTTCCTAGTTTCCCCACTTGGAAGAGTAGAGAAGAGAATGCTGGCTGGCCTTAGAATATCACGGTTGGAAGGGACCGCAGGAGGTCATCTAGTCCAACCCCTGCTCAAAGCAGGACTAATCCCCTGACAGATTTTTGCCGCAGATCCCTAAATGGCCTTCTCAAGGATTGAACTCACAATCCTGGGTTTAGCAGGCCAATGCTCAAACCACTGAGCTATCCCTCCCTTGCATTTCAACCATGTTTAAAGATGCCATGCTGTGGCTGGAACATGCTGGGGCCCACACCCCTCTTCCATTAAGTTCAGAACACTGGCCATCGTTCATCTGGGACTTTTTTCCTTTTCAGAGTGAACTGTGACAAATGATAGTGGAACTCACCCTAAGAAACACTCCTCTCCATCCTTGTATAGCCAGCAGATAAACAGCCACTAAAGAACATAAAAGACACAAGAGATAAATAAAGATATTAGGTGCGGGAAACAGGGTGGTTCCTCCAGCAACCTTGGTAAGCCAACCAAAATGCTCAGCTCAGTGAAAGAGAGAAATTTAGTCTAGTTGAATGTCAGAGGGGTTATTTTCACTTGGGCAGAACTGACAAAGTTCTTCTTTTGGGAGGAAAAGGTGGGGAGAGAATTCCAGGGAAAGCAATTGCAGAAAACAAACGGGCAATGGCTTAGCCTACAAGGACCTGGAGGCTCACGTCATGTGTACACAACAAATGTGGGTGGAGGCGAATTATGTCAGCATAAAGCCACCACAGTTAGTATATCGCTTGTGCATGTGCATTCTTGGCTCCTTGCATTGGCACTGTGCATATTCACCAGGAGTGCTTGTGCTGATGCACAGTGCACTGCACTATGGATAGGTACGTGTGCAACCCACACAGCTGTTCACACTGGCGCTTGTCGTAGGCAAAACGTTTGTCTTTCAGGGGTTAACACCTCTGAATGACAAAAGTTTTGTCGTTCAGTTGCCAGTAGACAAAACCTAAGTGACCTTTTTTTGGGGATTGGGAGTAACCTGAATATTGTTGTGAGTTTTGGTGAAAGGGAGCATCTATCACAAAGGCAAGCTTGCCTAGGTGACAAAATAGATCAGGGAACCCAAGGGGGCTGTCTATGACTCCATGATAAGGATGTTATAGTGCCTGAGGAGTTTACACTTGACACTTGGTTGATGAAATCTAAGTATAGAGCTCAGAACCATTTTGGGGTTTGTGCCTTGCTTCCTAACAGTCTGCTCTGAGTTTGGTACATATGCTCTTGAGCCATGGGAAGACAGCTTGACAAGCACCATTCCACAGAGTACATCAACAGAAAGGGCTACTTTTTATGGTTATACAAGCACAGGTGGATCACTGGTGATACTTCAACAACAATGTGGTCTGGTCAATGAAGGTGCTTCAAGAAGACAGGATTGTTCAGAAAGCTACAATCAGGGACTTTCTTTCCCAACCAGCAGATTATCATTGGCAATGTTGAAATGCCAATAGTGATCCTGGGGTACCCAGCCTACCCCTTCCCCTGGCTCACAAAGCTGCACACTGGCCATCTTGACAGCACCAAGGAAAGATTCAACTACCAGCTCAGCAGGTGCAGAATGACAAGTGAATGTGCCTTTGGAGGGACACTGGTATTATTTACTGACAAAACTGGATCTTACTGAAAAAAAATCCCAATGGTTATAGTTGCCTGCTGTGTCCTATATAATATCTATGAGGCATAGTTGTCACCAAGGAAAAGGGCAAAGCTGGAGCCACTATCTGCTGAGTTTGAACAGCCAGACACAAGGGCTATTAGAAGACCTCAATGTGGAGCTATATGTCTCAGGGAGGCATTGCAAGGTCACTTTAACACTGAGACATAGCAATGCAGTGTGGTGGACTGTGCTGTACCTGGCCAAGCTGTTTTGGGGGCTGTAAAGAATTGTGTGGTGCTTGTTGTACATCTGTGAATATAACACTGTCAATGCACTTTAATTTTGTGCATGCTGGACATTTGTGATTATTATACTGTTTGTCACTGTTCCCATGAATTGTGTCACTGTACAGCAGTGGTTCTCAACCTATTTACCATTGTGGGATGCATATGCTGCTCTCTGTGTGTTATTTGGGCGGCATCCACATAATATATATACAGCCCCTATGGCCCTGAGGATGTCACATGGGCCACAGCTGTGTGCTGATTGAACCGCAAATGGGCCACGGGTTTAGGACCACTGCTGTACAGTAACACGTGGGTGCTTTCAGAACTGCTAGGTACTCTGCAGCATATGTTGTGAACCAATAAAGATGAATTATGTTCTAATAACATAATTTTATTCAGTAACAAAACCAGGGCAAAGAAAAATCTGTGTCTCTAGGGCAGCAGCTGCAGATAAAACACACACAAAATCTCTGTATTATGACAGGTGCTGCTCTATTCACCGCTCAGCAATGCCTCCTTGTGGCTCATCTGGGGAATTAGCTCTGCCGGCTTGTCAGACACCCCTTCCTCCAGTTATCCAGTCCATCGTTCGACTCACTTTACTCTGTGGCCTCTCATGCACCAGGTTCTGCACCACTTTCTTCTTCATGGCTTAGCCCTCCAGCTAAGTCACATTAAAGTTCTGCCCTCTTCTGGGGTATTATCAAAGTCTGCTTCTAGCAGTCCCCAAATGGGCTATCCTTAGTGTGTCACTCCAGCAGTGACTTGTACATGAACCCAGCCCACCCTCTACACTTGGTTCCAGTCCAGGGACCCTCAACCCAGCAGCTCTGGGCTTTTACTCTCCCAGCCCTTACTACTCCTTCCCACTCTGTCCTTACAGCTTCCTGCTCTTCCCCCTTGTATCAGAAAGTATAGCTGCAAGTTTCCCCTCTTGCAGCCTACCAACTTTTTCTCTTTATAAACCCCACCCAGCTCCTCCCCCAGCTGGACTTCATCAGCAAGTAGGCCCTAGCACTCTCTAGGTTTCCTCCAGGTGCAGCCTAAGGTTAATTAGCCAAATTTACCCCTTCAGGCCTTGAGTGGGGTGGACATCCCCATCACAGGTACCAATGACAACTATAGTCACAACGCAAAGTGAAAGTTAAGATTCAGGAAAGTGCCCTACCACGGAGGAAGAAATAAGGCTTCCATCCCTGGAAACCTTTGGGAATGGGTTGCAGAGTACTTCCATGAATGTTTCATTGAGATCTCCCAGGAGGATTCAAGGGACTTCCCTGTGTACATAAACAAGCTGCTCTGCATGGCCACTCTGCCTAACTCCTCAGGGGAATGAAAAGCAGATAACAACACTACCTCTCTTTGTTGTACCATTTCCTCTTCTAGTATGGATAAATTAATAAAAATTTGATAGCTGTGTACTGTTAAGTTGGGGTTGCCCCTTAGTACATCATTGTAATGGAAAATACAATAACACGCTTACTTGAGGTTCCTTCCCCTGCAGAGGGCTCGACTGCTGGGACCGACTGAACTGTGGTGGAATCTCAAACAGGTTCTGGTTCACGGCATAGCTAGATTTCCCCAGTCTCATGTCCCCCATCCTCCTCTTCCTTTCTACTCCACCTCCTTCTTCTCCTCACTGTTCACACTAAGGGCCTGTGACTCAGGCTTCTTGGTCATATTCAGTATGGCCTGCAGGGTGAGGGTAGGGTCTCCGATAAATATGGCATACAGCTCTTTGTAAAAGCGGCAAGTCTGCAGATCAGCACCAGATTGACTGCTTGCCTCTCTGGCCTTATGCTGTGCCTGACACAGTTCCCTTGCTTTCATGTGGCACATACCTATTTCCAGCATTCCCTGTGCAATCTGGTCATAAATGTCCACATTTCTATGGCTGGTTCATAGCTGTGCTTGCACAGCCCTTCTCCCCACAAGCCCAGGAGATGCAATATCTCTTGTCTACTCCAAGCCAGAGTGTGTCTGGAATGTGTAGCCAGCATGGTCAGCTAGGCACTTGTGCACAACAATGGAGAGCTGCTAGGTATGCTTGCCAAGCTAGACAATCAGGAAAAGGCATTTCAAAAATGTGCAGGGCATTAAAGGGGAGGGGGGCACTTCTGGTCTCTGTGGCCCCCGGGCACTGGAGTTCACAACTGTGACCAAAGCGGTCATTGTTGGGCATTGTGGGAGAGTTGCCGGAGAACAGTCGACATAGGTAACACAGATTTCAGAGTGGTAGCCGTGTTACGTAACACAGTGTCTATACTCACACTGCATTGACCTCAGTACATTGACCATAGCTCAATGCTGCTTGGGGAGGTGGTGTTATTGTTTCGTGAGGCACTCACATCAGTGGGAGACAAATTTAAGAGTAGACACCTCTATGTCGATGAAAGGCGGCTTCCTTTGACCTAACTTTGTAGTGTAGATTAGGCTCAAGAAGGATCTTGTCATGTCTTCCTGACAGAGGAAGAAGACAAAGGAATTTGCATTTTCTTCTCTGACTGAGAGACTGTAATTTAAACGGCCTTGGTTACATTTCTGTCTTAGGTTCATTTCAGGTAAGAATCTGATGTTACATGCGCTCATGCCAACACAATATTTTCAACAATTATGCTTGCTGTCTGACGCATGTTGAAATGTTAAATATTTGTAATACTACTATTTTAAAGCTTTACCTGGTATGTAGACTTGCTTTTGTAAAATAAAAAAAATATACATAACTTATTTTGAGGGTTGGAGGAGGAAGAGAGAAAGAGTAGCCCTGTTTTAATAAATTGAATATAATGCTCTGTAGAAGCTGCTGTACATGCTTAAAATGTGCTTTATACACATTTCAGATAAAATAAATAGATAATTAATTTTGTTTAAATAAAATCATTTGCTCCCCCTCTGAAATAAATCAAGGCAGAGATCAGATGACTGGAGAACCTGAAACATTGCACATATTGAGAGCACCAATCATCCTCATTTCTCCGTCTGTTAAATTTCAGTAGCACTTCATTTCTGCCATTTAATTTATCTGCGGAGTAAGAACTTTCATAAATTCCACCTCAAATGACCTCAGCACAACCAGGACAGCACCCCGGTAAGAGCTGACCCCAGCACAGATCTCTCTGAAGAGAAAGGTCTGTTCAGTGTCACAGGAATAATAAAACAAATACCTTTAAAGCCTACAGCTCTGATTTCCCTGGTTATCTGCTTTCAGTAATCAGATTCTGCAAGGCTGCTACTGTAAGTTGAGCCTGCACTGCTAAGAGTCAGAAGCTGGTTGTTGCAAGACAAACACAATAGAATTGCAGAGCAGTAGTGATAACTGCCCCCTTCAACTGCCATTTTGAAGAAGCAAATGGTTTTCACCCAAGGCTTTATCAGAAACTTATTAGGTGGAAAAAAATTCCATTAGCACTTTGAAATGCTATTTTCTTTATTTGTGAGGCAGCGAAAGAAGACTAAGAGAAAACTGACAAAGCTACTAAGAACTGGGCGTGTGTGATGATACTTTATTTTAAATCCTCTCACAAAATTATATCTATTTCTTTCAGGTCCATTAATTTTTGTGTATTACTGAAATTATTCATTACCACACTGCACACTTTCTCTTAATTGTGTGATTTATTTTTACCAGCTGGCATGCAAGACTGACATAGCTGGGCCTGGTTCATCACTGGCGTAACTGACTACAGTATTGCACCAGTTATGAATGTGGTCTGTTCTGCATGACGGACTCTTTCCCAGAGCTCATGAAATGAGGGAGAATCTGTGGCAATGGGAAGGTGGGGAAATGGGAGGGGCATTATTATATCCTTTTAAATAAGATAAAAAGACAGAGTAGGTGAATTTCAATCTAATACTGCATTGTGCAGTGAGATGCACTACAGGGGAGGTTTATGCTTTTCTCTGAGGTGAACTGCACCTGTCTTTGGTTAATCCAGACACGGACAAACTAGAGTTTGGCACCAATAACAAAATAAGCAATTGGTCATTGTGATGGGGTGTGGTCTTCAGGGGCTGAGCAGGAATTTTTCCTGGATCTGCTTCTCCAGGCTGCCACAGGCTGCTGTGGCACCAGGTTCCGGAAGTGAAAGGACCTTAATCTCTCAGTGTCCTAGGCCATCTCTACACTACAGTGGCACAGCTATGATGCTGCAACTGGGCAGCTGTAGTGTAGATGCTTGCTGCATCAGAGAAAGGGTTTTTTCCATCGATGTAGGTAATCCATCTCTCTGACAGGCGGCAGCTAGGTCAACAGAAGAATTCTAGCTGTACCTACAGCAGGGCTTAGGTTGAGCTAATATATCTCAGAGCTCTAAGTGATGGAGGTAGGTCAGCTTAAGTTTTAGGTATACACCAGGCCCTAGTTCCATTCTGTAAAATAGGGATAATAATGCCATCTTACATCACAGGGGTGTTGTAAAGAAAAATTCTAAAATGTTGTGAGCCAGTCAGATACTACAGTGTAGAACATCATAGAAAAGCCTGTTGGGAAATAATACATTAATTCAGTGAAGGGTTCAAATGATATGTAGTAATTAAGGCATAGTGCTACATACTGACTGATGACAATAAAAAGAAATATTGAATGACTACCTGTCAGTGACCACTGTCCATCCCATGCACTGAATAGGGCAGTGTCCTGTGGAAAAAAACAGTATGTGATCATGTAATTAAAGACTGTATCAGAATGCATATGCACAAGGAAGCCAAATTAAGGTTATGTAGGCAGCCTCAATTCTGTCATTTCCCAGCTTTTGAAAACTTAATATTTTAATGTATTTTTTCTGTGTATTTTCTACCTAGTATCATTAATTAAAGAAAAGTTAGCAGCAGTAATCTCTCTCTAGTCTAGTTCTAAAAACCAACAAAGGCTAAGGGCTAGATCCACAAAGGGACATAAGCGTGGCATACACTACACATGCTTTGACAGTCTGCTTCTCCTAGTATAGCTGTACTGACAGAGCCCTCTAGTGTAGATGCAGCATATGTTGTCAAGTTTTTCTGCTGGCATAGTACCACCTTCTATAATAGCATTACAGCTATGCTGACAGAAGCACTCTTCTGTCAGCATAGCTGCAGCTACACTGGGTGTTTTGCTGGCACAGCTATGTCAGCTGGGGACAGGGGGTTCACATCCCTGACTACCATAGCTATGCAGACAAACCTTTTCTAGTGGAGAACCAGTCTTTGGTGTTGCAAAGCTCAAGGGTGCAATGCCTACCTCCTAGCCACCTACAGGAATCCACAGCCCTGAGTTAGGTCCCCTAAATAATGTATAGGGAGATCTAGGCACCTAAGAATGTTATCCACAGAAGCCAACAGGCTGAGCGGGGAATGCCCAAACTAGCCAATAGGAAATGCCAATGGGAGGGGTGTGGCCTAAGCCCTGCATTTCTCAGGCAGTTAGGTACCCAAAATCTGGGCCAGAGGAAGATATCTATATTTGCTTGGGGTTCTCAGCTGTGAACCCTCTCCTAGAGTTGGAAGCCTAACCTATTTTTTGCAAGAAATGTGGAAGGGAAAAGAAGTTTCCATTATAACCTTTATCCCAGTGGTTAGAGGACTCACCCAAGATGTGAGAATCAATTCCCCCCCATGCCTGATGTGGAGCTGAACATGGCTTCCCTACCTTTCAGATGTGTGTCCTAATCACTGGACTATAGACCCATTCACATGTTCTGTCTGGCCCAATGCATATTTAACCACTTATACACAGCAGAGCAGCATTAACATGAGAGACAGAGAGAGCCTCACACCAGACTACATTATAATCCAGTAGCTAGGGCACCTCTCCTGAGAGGTGAGTATCCAGGTCCTGTTCCACATCAGACTAAAAGGGGAATGGAACCTGGCTCAGTGTTAAGGTTAAAACCCTAACTGTTTTGTGTGGGTTTAGGCATGCTCTGAGAATGTCCAACGGATCGGGTCCCACTGGCAAGGTACATGGGGAAACGCCTCGTCTGAGGATCCCACTGGGGCTTGGGCATGAAACGTGCCCGGATGCCTAGACTCAGAAGCGCCGATTTACGGGTTTCCCCAGGGGTGCTCAACCCCCACTCTGCCCCCACAACACCTCTTCCTGCCCCCTTCCCAAGCGTACCCCACCCTCCCTCTGCCTCTTCCTGCCACCACTCCTCCTCCACCCATCCAAGGTCTCCTGCATGCCACTGAACAGCTGATTGCCAGTGGACAGAAGATGCTGGTGGGGAGGGGGAGGAGCTGATCAGCTATTTTTTTCTCATGGGTGCTCCAGTCCCGGAGTACCCACAGAGTCAGTGACTATGCCTAGACTGAAGCAGCAGTGTACATGATGACTGGCAGAAATGTAGATGCTTAGGCTAACTTTAACAGTGGAAACTTAGGTGCATAGGCATTTTAGGCACCTTCAGGATTAGGTGGCAGGTGAGTGGAAATTTGAGGACCTCAGTGGCACCTAAATGTTGGACTTAAGTACCTTAAATGGCAGTTGGGCACCTAAGTCCTTTTGTGGATCTAGCCTTGGGTGTGTTATATAATTAAAGGAAGTATATCCATAACAGAGAGGCATAATTGCAGAAGACTCCAGCTTCCATTATCACCATGTTACAACTGGGTCAGAGTACGTAAACAGCTAATTTAGACTTAAAATAATAGGTTAGAGAAAGTAACTTTGTATGAGCAGAGCCATTTAGAGTCTGAAAAGTCAACAGACAAACTTCACAATTGATATGAACCTTTACTGTAAGTCAGTGTAAATATTTTTTAACTAGAAGTAATGATATAAGTGCAGGATGTTGAAGAAGTTGAGCCTCTACATCTCAATAAATTGCAACTGAGATATGATGTATGATCAGACATGTTGAAAAAAATAATTATGCTAACCTAACTTTAATAAAATAAGAATATTCAGAAGAGGTTCCAAATGGTTTTCATTTAGCAAAAATAATCGTTGGTAACAGAGTAAAGAAATAAGTCCACTAATAAACTGAAGGATAACACAATGCCTAAATCCTAATACTTGAAGAGTCAACAGTACTGTCATCAAACATACTTGGCATAGAGGGAACATTAAGAATGGTTTTAGTTGGATTTAATTTCATAAAATAACATGATAGCCACTATGTGACTCACCAGTGGTGCCAACAAGCAAAAGGTTCATTGTTCTTTACAAGCAACTCCTGTCTCAGACCTGACAAACTCACTGCACCTAGTACACCACTTTCACAGTATTTATCCATGAAGGGTAGCATGTAAGGTTTCTACTGAAAGCTTGTAACTTATCAATACTTGTAATCATTGTAAGATGCATGTATGGGTAATATTTAAGGAATAATGTAACTATATTGAAAACTATGCCTTATGGTCATAGAGTAAAATTTAGTCACACAAGAATCATATATCTCAGTAATGGCTCATCAAAGTGGGAGGGAGTTGTTATCCCTCCCTGATCAGATGGTGATGCAATGCAAGGTTCAGTTGTCCCTTGCTCCATTCCAGAGCAGTCAATGGAAAACCATCAAAGGCAATTGCAAATAATCTAAACCACTTAGAGATATAAAGGAACATTATAACAGACAGAGGATTGCCCTATCTGTGAGTGAAGACAAAAGATTGATTCAGTAGATCCAAGGTGGAGAAAGACACTCTACATCTATTCAATGAGGACACATCTTGTTGAGGGGAGGTGTTTTATGAAAGATTGGATCTTGGCTTTTGGGAAGCCTGCTAACTCTGCCACAGACTGAATTGGGGAAAGAGGGGAACCTACTTTATTAGATAGGAACGGTAACTATCAAGTGTAGGCCCTCCTTTGTGTTCTATGATTTTGTTTTATATTATTGTTGCCCTGGAATGGAGGGGTGTGTTACCCCAGAATTTGATCAAGCTAAACTGCAACCATTTTGTGTGCATTTAGCCACCATGAATCAATAAAATAGAATACCACACAGTTAAGGGTTAATTTGAACAAGCAGGGTTTCTGGAGGTCAGGTCAAATGTTAGCTGCATGCTTGCAGTTTCTGCTAATCAGAATGAGAGGAGGGGGAAAAAAAAAGAGTCAAGAAATTGAGACTGAAATAAAATAAGTGGATAGAGATCTTGAGTTTGGGTGTCTTTGATATGGAAGCTCAGATTGTTAGGAATGTTATGTTGATAAGTAGTTGATTGAAGTTAGGAGAAGTGATGACCCAGTAGAGGTCACTATGAGTTATGTGTTTTGTAAAAAATAGTTATAAAAGACAAGATAATAGAGTGTACTTTGAAGCAGGATAATGGTATCCGGAGAGACTGTTTCCTAACACCATACTTCCTGGCAGGGAAGCAATCAGCCATTGCTGACCTGCTGCTAATTATTCAAAACCATCTCAGATTCAAGGTAATTGTTTGAGATATTCTAAACCTATAGCTTATGCCTGTCTGTGCTCAAATCTAATAAACTGTAGTTTTAGTTAAGAGCATGCTTACTTGTGTAACCCTTCTGCCCCTCTGAGTTGGCAGCAACAAGGGCCGGCTTCAGTATGCAGGGGTTCCATTTCAATAACACAATGCATAACCGGCTCGAGCCCCCACCCAGTGACCTGGGACACTTACATACCACACCCCCCTGGGCTCCTCTAGGAGGCAATACTTCCCCTCTTGCAAGCACGGAGTCTGAGTGTAGCAAAATCCTTTTAATAAAGGAAGGAAACAATGCAGCATCCCATTGAAGAAACACCACAAACAAGATTATAACACAAACCATAAACAAAACCCCACCTCCAAATACATTTGGCAATGTCCTTTTCCCCTTAGGGTCTTAAGTCCAGTCACCCCAAAGTCCAACAACCCAAAAGTCTCTGGTCAGTGCCACCCCAGAATTCAAAAGTTTATCTGCAGAGTTTTAACCCCCCCGCCAGCCTGGGTGGAAATGGGGGCGGGGGAGTCCACACAGGGTGTTAAGGGGCACCTTACGTGGGCCAGGGCCAACTGCTCTGCCTCTCCATGGAGTTCTGCTGCAGCCTTCACCACGACCAGCTCCACTACCCTAGCTGTGCCGCTCCTCCAGCCATCCCTGCAACCGCTTCACTCCACTCACTGTTCCATGGTCTAATCCAACACACTGCAAACTGCTCCACTCTGCCAGCCTCTTAACAATAGGTCTTCAGGCTTCCCCCACTAGTTAACACAGCACTCAGTGATTTCAGCTCTTAGTAGGGGAGCCCTGGTGCTGGTACACCATTGGCCCAACATGAACCCAGCTCAGCAGTCTCTAGATGGACTCCTAATGGAATCAAAATTAGTTCTACTCTGAGAGAGAAGGATATGCAATTGGTGTTCCACACCCTCAAAAGGAGCCCATACCCCCCACCCACACCCACACACTCTCAATTCACTGGGTATTGGAACCCATGTCCCTTGTTTAGCAAGTGTCACTTAAGTTATATTGAGACATCTCTGTCATAAAGCAGTCTCCTAGTTCCTCATTCACATAACCAGCTGGCAACACTTTATTTATCCTGCCCCAATAACAAAGAAATTGGGGATCCCAGAGCTGTCAAAATAACCATCCCAGGCTGCACTGGGGAATGCTGGGCATGCCCATGCAAATATCTGAGAATTCACAATTCCTGAAATTCTTTCCGCACTTCCCATAATTCACCATCAGATGTCAGGGTAGAGCTCATCCTGACTCTGTAAACACTTGCATCAATCTGTCATCAGCCATAAGTATTGTGTTCCCACTGGTTTATACCTGACACCACCTGGAGTGAAACAGTTAAGTTATGACTGCTTTGGGTTTTGAAAACCGTGGGTAACATTGTAATCATTGTTTCTATCAATGATTCTCTCTTGCTTCTAGTGGACCCGCTATTCTGTCTTAAACATTCTTTTGTTTTATTATAAGTGCTCATAAGTGCTGTGGAGCAGGGTCTTCAAGTAAAAACTAGTAAACTGGGGTACACACAGCTCCTTTGGGTGCAGAGGATCTGAAGTTTCTGTGAGTTGCACTGTGAGGGGCTGGATATCATGGGAACACTTCAAGGGACTTAGGGAATTGGGTGTACCTTCTGTTAACCTCCAAGGCAAAGACAGGGCTGGCATAGCCCAAAGGAGAGTGTTTGAATGGCTGAAAGGCTGGTGGTGTTAGGGAGCTAACACTCAGCTACCACAAGCAAGACATTCTCTCATTAGAGGCAGGGAGTAACAAGGTGACTCTCAGTCCTGGTTACCCCAAGACTCATCACACACTATTTTATCTTTCACAATTAGTTAGGACTGAAGTTGCATCATGACAGATGGAAAGGATAACTCTTCTTCTTCACTATGATCTGCATTATAATGCCCTTATAACTGATCTCCGAAGAAGCACATAGATACAAAACAGAGGTTGGTAAAAAATTCCATATTAAACTGGTTTAATGAAACTATTGTCAAAGACAGCAATGATATTTAAACCATGCAAAAGCCATATGAGCCAGAAAGACAGCTGGGTGAAGTTCATGCCACCTTTCATCAGAAGAAAATGGGAAATCACTTAGAGGCTTAACTTACACAATAAGAAGGATATGATCTGGTCAGTTCTTGAGCAGGAAACACTGAAAGACAATCCACGGATGCTGCTGTGAGTGATGTTGGTGATTCAGCAGATGGCAACCTTCCTGCTGAACCAATGTCATAGCATGGGATGGGGGGCTACAGTAATACTGAACGTTTGCAAATGAGACATAGGAGCAAGGTCCTGACCATTTGTGTCATTCTAGATCATTCGGTAACTTTTGCAGGTGTTCTAATAATAGCACCGATGTCCTGGACAAATACCAATTTTGTAAAGTACATTCTGTCTCCTTAAATTTCTCTGCATGGTTACAATGAGCTACTGTGGGTATGTCTGCACTATGGGATTATTCCGATTTTACAGAAACTGTTTTTTTAAAACAGATTGTATAAAGTCAAGTGCACGCAGCCACATTAAGCACATTAATTCGGCGGTGTGCGTCCACGTACCAAGCCTAGCATCGATTTCCTGAGTGTTGCACTGTGGGTAGCTATCCCATAGCTATCCCATAGTTCCCCGCAGTCTCCCAAAGCTCCATTGGAAGCTGGTTGAGGATCCCAGCTGGCCTGATGGAGCAAAAAACATTGCCGCTGGATGGACTTCTGGGTACAGTCTCAACCCCTCCCTCAACGTGAAAGCACAGCAGGCAGCCACCGTTTTCAACCCTTATTTCGCTGGTGAATGTGCAGAAGCCATAATCCACGGCAAAACATGGACCTTGCCGAAGCTCAAAGACAGCAATCAATGACGTTTTAAACACCTCGCACATTCTCGTGCAGTCAGTGCTGAACTGGGACCTGCAAAAGCCAGGCGAGGAAGTGGCGGGCTATGGCAGAGCGGCGACAAGAGATGAGTGAGGACATGGACACAGAAATTGCAAAGCGGGCGGGCCCCTGCCTCTTTGGAGATCCTGCTGGTAATGGGAACAGGTTCTGAGCCCATTGAACATCAGATGTTTCGGGCCTGGGGAATACAAGCATAGAACTTGGTGACGAACTTGCAAGCATAGTGTGCAGGGATGTGAGACAGACCCATACCCATCCAGCTTAGAAACGTTTGCATGCGCTAAGGCGAGGACTTAACATCGGAAACTTTGTGACTTGCTTTACCCACTGCCCCTGAAGCACCAAGAATACCAAGATGATTAGCAGCCCTCACAGCTGAGAAGCGAGCTAAAGGCAAATACCCCTCTGGAAGCTTGCATCGAACCCCAGACAGCACCGGGTCAGTCGAGGAATCCAATGAGAGGGGAAAATCATAGCGTGGGGGCTGACTGTGATGGCAATAGCCAAAAGCATCAAAGCCTGAACTGCTACGAAAGGTAAGTGACTCTTGGGAACCCCATAGTGCAAGATCATAAGTGCCCGAATGGCTTTGCTGCAATGAGATTCCCTAAATCTGTGGTGGTGGGAGGCAATCAGATGGAACCCATATTCCTATCGAGCACCGGAGCACCAGGCACCCGTAATTAAACACGCAAGGTATTTTCAATGATGCTGCTAAGCACGGTGGAATTCACAAAGGATGTTTCACCAAACATCCATTGGGATGGCCAGGAAGGGTTCATCGAGCTCGCGTCTAGGAAACGACTACTCTGTTTAAACCAGCTGCAGCAAAGGAAATTACTTCCCCAGACAGAAAATAAAACAGTTGGGGTATTGAAATGCCCTGTAAGTTATCCTGGGACCCAGCCTACCTCTTGAAGCAATGTCATGAAGCCAACACAGGCGCCTGATAGTAGTCCACGAGCTGTCAAACCCTACCACGCTTGACAATCTGACAGCGAATGGCCGTAGAAATGTGCTTTGCTAAAAGCCCCTTGATTTCTGGATAAACTAGCGCGCTTGGCGAGCTCATTCCATCCACTACACGTCTAGACCAATCACCAACCAAATGTCCCTTTCAAAATCATTGCTGCTTGCGTGTGCTCCATCTAAAATCTCTGTAGAGGAGTACCTGGGGAGACCTTTATTGCGCACGGGTGAAGCTGAGAGGGCAGAACCTATGACAATTGGCCGCTGATTACACGCAGCCAAGACCACCCAGGCGCCATTTATAAGAGCACACCAAGGAAGTGGCGCACATTAACACCGAAGCTTTGAGAACAACAAGTTTCGATCATCTAGGAACCCCCATGCACCGCGCACGAGAACGAGCCAGGGTACAGTGTGACTGTTGTAATTATGTTTCTCCTTGATAAGAAAAAACGCCCCCGCTCCCTTAAAAAGATTGACTCAACGAGCTTGGCTTTCAAGGAAATACACAGTCACTTCCTCGTTCCTGTCCACAAATCATGTATTCTTTATCTACTTAATTATAAAAGAGGGAAGAATACGACCAAGGTAGGCCCGTGGTGGGGGTTTTGGGAGGAGGATAGTAGGGAAGGAACAGCACTACACAAAAATTCCTAAGTAATCACCAGTGGAAGAAGCCTTATCTTTGGCTGCACTGGGGTGGATGAGGGCGGCGATGCACGACCCTACCCCAAGTTCTTACTCGTCCTGGTGGGTTGAGGAGCCTAAGGAACATGGTGAGGGAAGAGGTGGTATACAGGGCTGCAGAAGCGGCACTCTGGAATCCTGCTGCCATTCTGAAGCTCCACCATAATGCCGAAGACGTCAGTTTGAATCACGAAGCAAAGACAAGCATCCCCCCAGATCCCGTTGGCAAATCCCGCCACCCCCGCTGATCTTCCTGCGCCACCTCTCATCTCGAGCAACTCTCCCTCAATACTCGAACAACTCCTCTCTGTCTCCAACGTTGTTCCTCTGTACCTCATAACCCGTACCTGAACCATCGTAAATCCTCTGATAATTGCGACCAGCGTCGTTCCAACCATATCAGAGGAAGCCTCTTTCACTGCGGCACTTCCATGAATTCCGAAGAAAACACCCAAATTGTCTCTCACGTCTTCTTTAATCGACTGCCTTACTAATAGCCCTTCGGGATGGAGTAGAGAGCGCTATCAGCAAAATTTTGCCGCTGCATGACCAAGAGGAAAAGAAATAAAGGGAGAGAAGTATTTTAAAAAAGACATCATTGTAGACGAACAATGTGGTCTATCTATCTGTCACGAATGAACAACACTATCACCTTACATAGCACGTGTTTTCAACATCAAGGTCGCATGGCCATCTTAAATTTGAAAGTGCCTGCGCTTTGGTGTTAACCAGATTCACACGAACGCAGGTCCGGGCAGCAGAAAATTTCGCTTTGCCATGCGGCCCATGGTAAGCTATTGTCTTTCATTCTTCTGCAAGCTCATCTACCAGCGCCCTCCTTATCCCAAATTGCAAGCAAAGCCGATTCGAGTGCTGCTTTCTGCTTCCTGTTACCACATGTACAGCATGCCTAAGAACCCACGCACCGGAGCGTCTGGTACATGGAAGATCACTCCAGCAAACACCCATCTTTTCCCGCCCTCCAACCCGCGTGCTGGTAGCATGAACAGATCCCTACTAAGCCAACAACGCAAAAAGCTCAAACTGCCAATCTCCCCCACTTCCCCCTGGCTGGCTACCTGCAGGGATAAGGATTTCTTTTAAAGCCACAGGCAAACAGCCCAGTAGGAAATGGCCACCCTCAAAGTCGCCCTACTTAAATTCCTGAATTTCAAACCAGGTTACAGAACCGTACACCGCCTGAGGATAACACAGCGAGATAAGAACAGATTTTGCTGAATGCAACAAGCAATCACCCATGGTACCAATAACGCAGCTATGGCTTTTTGTCATGCAAGATAACAGATTACTTGCTACATGCAGGCGTGGTCAAGTATCCTACCATCGAGACGGAATAAAGCAGCGCTGCCCAGAAACCTTCTGCAAGGAGGCTTTGGAGTACCCCATCTCAGGAAGAGCGTCCATGGAGATGTCCCGGAGGAATTTTTCCACCCGCTCGAGGCCGCGCGCATGAAACATGTTAACAGACTTTCCAGTAACTTGTACTGGCTCGAATGTATCCCAAAGTTCCTCAAGGGCAAATTAATCAATATAAACAACTTGCCATTTAAACCACATGCGTATATTTTACAAGGTACACTCACCAGAGGTCCCTTCCATGGCTTCATTGTCTGGGATAGTTGCTTGGGAGGGTAATTCCGTCAGGGTGAGAAAAAGCTCCTGGCTGTTGGGGAGAACGGAGTGCTGTGTGCTCTCTACAAGCTCATCCTCCTCTTCCTCCTCATCTTCTCCGTCCGCAGAATCCTCAGCCATGGCTGCGATTACCCCGACCTCGGAATCCACAAACAGGGGTGGGGTAGTGGTGGCGAACCCCCCTAGAATTGCATGCAGCTCAGCATAGAAGCGGCATGTTTGCGGCCCTGCCCCGGACTTTCTGTTTGCTTCTTTGGTTTTCTGGTAGGCTTGTCTGAGCATCTTAACTTTCACACAGCACTGTACTGAGTCCCTGGTGTGGCCTCTCTGCATCATGGCCTTGGAAATTTTTTTAAATGTTTTCTCATTTCGTCTTTTGGAATGGAGTTCTGTTAGCATGGAATTCTCTCCCCATACAGCAATCAGATCCAGTACCTCCCGTGCAGTCCATGCTGGAGCTCTTTTTCGATTCTCAGGAGACTGTATTGTTACCTGACGAGCTCTGCATGGTCACCTGTGCTGATGATCTCTCCACGCTGGGTCAACAGGAAATGAAATTCAAAAGTTTGCGGGGCTTTTCCTGTCTACCTGGCCAGTGCATCCGACTCCAGATTGCTGTCCCGAGCGGTCAAAATGGTGCACTGTGGGATAGCTCCCGGAGGCCAATACCATCGAATTGCAGCCACACTAACCCTAATCCGACATGGTAATATTGATTTGAGCGCTACTCCCCTCGTCGGGGAGGAGTACAGAAATTGGTTTAAAGAGTCCTTTATATCGATATAAAGGGCTTCGTTGTGTGGACAGGTGCAGGGTTAAATCGGTTTAATGCTGCTAAATTCGGTTTAAACGCGTAGTGTAGACCAGGCCTGTGTTACAGAGAATCTGCCATACTAGAATCTGAAGTAGGTCCATCAAGTCCAGTATCCTGTCTCTAGCTATAGCCTGCCAGACTTGATGCCATAGAAGGTACAGAGCCCCTTAGTAAAGTACCTAGCCAATTAGACAATGCATATTCGGGGAGGAAAGAAATTCCCTGATGCATAAGATATGAAGTCCCCTTAGGATGCGGAACTCAAATGCTACTGGTAACATATTACTCTGCCTGTTCTACACTGTTGTGCAGTGGTATTGTGTGCTCTTAAACAGCTGCAGAGTTCTATAGTTTAGGTGGCAACATTTCAGCAAATGGTGAAGTGGTTCATCCACATGTTTCTTATGTGTCTATTTACATATGTAGTGATTTCATTCCTCTCAGTTGGTGGAAAGACATTGAGAGCTGGTGGTGCAATAATCTATTATATAACCTTGTATCAAAAGAACAGGTACAAATTGGTGTACATGCAGTTCCAATGGTAATTGCCTTCAAAGTGGTTCCGAGGATTGTGCTGCTAAACGGTACACTCCTAAGAGCCTGGATCTGCAGTGGCAATACGTTCTGACAACTCCAGTTTTGTACCCTTCCTTGATTTTTATTTTCAGTCTCTCAGCTCTGTTGTTTAGCTGAATGAGTATCAAAAGAAGAACTTCAAAGTTCTGGCTTTTCTATGGAGTGACAGTGACCATGGAGATCCAAGATATATAGTGAGTGAGTGAACGTGTTTGTGTGTGCATGCCTGCGTGTACAGACTTAACGAATGAGGAAAATTTATAGTTGGTTCATGTTTTTATTTTGTTGCTGTTTGGAAAAAATAAGAGCCTGTGGTCCTGGTAATAAAGTGGATGGATGTCATTAACTTGTCACAATTTGCTCCCATCACTAGTTCTCACTCCTGGCATAACAACAGGCAGCAAATTCTGATGAGTAACTGTGATGAACTAGGAATGTTAATGTTTTCTCTGAATACTGTGTTGGTGCCTCAGTGTCCCCATGGCAGTTCTTAAGTATCTGGCAGAGCAAAGGGCCAATGCACCTAAATGCTTGGCACTCTGTCTCCTAGCAACTGATGGCCTGGGCCCCTCCTCTGCAAAGGTGCCAACTGAAGGTGTTGGAGACAAAGAGGTCAGGTGACCTCGTGGCCCGGGAAAGGAGCTGAGCAGAGAGGAGGGGCTGGAGGGGGTGGTTAGTCTGGAGCTTGCTGGGGACGAGGAGTGAAGTGCAGACCTAGGGGTCTGGCTCACTGCCCCCCAGAATGGACCCGGCCGAGGGGTCTGGTTCGCTGTATCTACAAGCTCTGTTTTAGACCCTGTTCCTGTCATCGAATAAACCTCTGTTTTGCTGGCTGAGAGTCACGTCTGACTGCAAAGTGGGGGTGCAGAACCCTGTGGCTTCCCCAGGACCCCGCCTGGGTAGGCTCGCTGTGGGAAGCACACGGAGGGGCAGAGGATGCTGAATGCTCCAAGGAGAGACCCAGGAGGTGAAGACGTGTGAGCTTCTTGCCCTCAACAAGTCTGCTTCGAGGGAGAGGAGGCTCCCCAAAGTCCTGACTGGCTTTGTGGGGAGCAGTTCCAGAGCATCGCCCGGTGACTCCGTGACAGTAACTCTCACTCTTAAAAATTTGCTGCCCAAGACAGAAGTATGCTGTACAGGTTTAACAGGCTTTTTGTGGTAGCATTTTTTTATGGAGTAGCCTAAATGATGGATTAAAATCAGTGATGTCTGTGAGAGAGGAATCCACACAAAAACCCCCAAGCTGAAGACTGAGGTAAATAGTGATCACAACATGTGCAACAAATGGGCAAGGATATCCCAGAAAGAGTTACTGAACAGAGCAGATATACATTTTTTGGCTAGGAAGGTATTAAGTGTTTTGCGATTTCTCTAGTTTCAATCCCTACAAATAAAACATTGGATAAGGATATCAAATTTTACCATTGAATATTTTGATATATTTTGTGACATTCCAACTAGAAATGGGAATTTTCTTTTGAGTGAGATGCATGGCAGCTATACAGACTTACAGATCAGATAGACAAGATAATGCTACACATTTACAAAGAGGCAGAACCTGGCCATTCTTTTTCTCAGTTCTTGAGACTTGTAAAGCTTTTAATAGTCTCTAGTGTTTGTTGTCACTTCACTTGACCAAGGATGTAAAATATTTGAGGATACTAGCCATGTCTGTCCACAATCTATTTTGTCCTTAAGAATAACCCCAGGTTAGAAAAAATCTTTATTCTCAGGCTACCTGAGACAACCAAAACTATCCAAACCTAACACAGAAAACTATATTGCCTCTAATATAAATCCATGATATGCCTACATATTGAACTGCAGCAGATATGGTTGCCCCATCTTCAAAAGAGTACATTGGAATTGGTCAAAGGTACAGAAAAGGGCCAATTAAAATGATTAAGGGTGGTGGAACAACTTCTTAAATGAGGAGAGAGGATTAATCGTGTGAGACTGGGGACTTTTCAGCTTGCAAAAGAGATGGACTAAAGGGGGGGCATATGATAAAGGTCTATAAAAATCATGATTGCGTGTGCGAGGAAAGTTAATAAGGTTATTAATTTTTCTCATAACACAAGAATAGGGAGTCACAAATGAAATTAATAGGAAGCAGATTTAAAAAAAACAAAGAAGATTTCTTCACACACACACAGTCAAACCTGTGGAACTCATTGCAGGGGATGTTGTTAAGGCCAAAACTATAACAGATGTTCAAAAAAAGAACTGATAAATTCATGGAGGATAGGTCCAATCATATGGCTGTTAGCCAGGATGGGCAGGGATGGTGTCCCTAGCTTCTGTTTGCCGTAAGAAGCACTGAGCTACAATGCCTCTGCGTATCCAGAGGCGCTGGATACTTGCATTTACCTATGCCTCTTTCTTTCTCCTCTGAAGCTCACCCGAGCATTGTCGCCATGGCCAGCTAGATAGAGACCTTTGGTCTGGAGACCCAATATGGCCTGTTCTTTATCAAGCGAACAGGCAGCTGATTTTCATTTCTACAATCCCCCCTTTCTTGCTGTCTTCAGCTCTTATGCCCCAGCTGCCTTATACACACTCGACGTCCCTTCTTCTATCTCACACTATGTCACACATCCATTCTGCTCTCTACCCTACCCTTCCTCTTCATTACACATACCCAGATCACTCTTCTCCCCATTCACACACACGAATACCCCCACTATGATATTCTAGATCTTTACAAAGGCCCCATTGCCTTTTTAGCTGAGGTCTTCACAAGGATTTTAAAAAAAAAATCACAAAAGCGTCTCGCTATTCTCCCATCTATAGAGGAACCAGTTTGATTGAATTTATAGACTTGTGCATGTCTTGTGTGTCAATATGCCGTGTGGTGAAGGAGAGCCTATTGTGAAAAGCTAAGTTAAAGGATGAGTTTTGCATTCAGTCCTAAATTCAGTGAGGTGCCAGGTCATCTTATCATTGCTGGGATGAGCCAGAGGTTTGAAAGTAAAGCCAGTGCGGTCCGGTCTGGCGTACCGGCAAGAGCCAGTATGCCGTGCTGGACCACACTGGCTTCCACAGCGGGGATTGAAAGGGCTCTGGGCTGCCCGCTACTGCGGGCAGCCCAGAGCCCTTTGAATCCCAGCCATGACTGCAATTTAAAGGGCTCAGAGTTCCCCGCTGCTGCCGGCAGCCCAGAGCCCTTTAAATCCCATCCGTGGCTGCGATTTAAAGGGCTCAGAGCTCCCTGCCACTGCCGGCAGCCCAGAGCCCTTTAAATCCTGGCCGCAGCTCTGGCAGCCGGGCTGGGGCCAGGATTTAAAGGACTCAGAGCTCCCCGCGGCTGTGGGCAGCCCAGAGCCCTTTGAATCCTGGCCGCAGCTGGAATTTAAAGGGATCAGAGCTCCCCGTGGCTGCGGGCAGCCCAGAGCCCTTTGAATCCCGGCCATAGCTCTGGTGGCCGGGCTGGGGCCAGGATTTAAAGGGACTGGGGCTTCCCTCAGCGGAAGGAGCTCTGGGCCCTTTAAATCCCTGCCCCAGCCCCACAAAGCTTGGGGTTCCCTCCGGTGAGCCCAGGGCCCTTTAATTTGCCCCTGAGCCCTGGGGGGCTCCCAGCCATTTCTTCAGCTGGGAACCCCGGGTTGATTTAAAGTCCCTGGGGCTCCCAGCCACAGCCGGTGCCCCAGGGCCTTTAAATCTTGAGAGGCCCCACCTCTTCCTGATGAGGCCATGCCCCCTCAGGAGTCCAGCAGTAGAGGTAAATCCTGTAAGTTACTTTCACCCCTGGATGGCCCAGAATAGGGTGACCAGATAACAAGTGTGAAAAATCAGGACACGTTTTTTTCAGGGGGAATGAAGAGGGATAGTTGCATGTGTAAGACAAAGCCCCTATTGTGTTTGTCCCGATATTATTAGGATGTCTGGTCGCTCTAGGCCCAGCTCTCCTGGGTCTTCTGTCCCTTACCCGGGCACTCTGGGGCCTCCTCATCGCTGGGAAGCTGCACAGGCCGGGTGGATTGGAGCTGCGTGGGAAGGAATCGCTGTCCAGGGAGAACGTAACTCTCAGGTAGCTGGGGCTAGGCCCACGGAGGCTTTTCAATGGCAGTGCAGCAAACGTGCATTGTGCTGGCACCCTGAGAAGGAAAAGGGAGGGGTGCCCGGCGCTGCTAACTGCCCGGCTGCTACACTTGCATCCCTAGTAACCCCAACCCCCTTCTCCCTCCCTCCCACGGTTCCCCTGCTCACCCCGCCCCCTACAACCCCGCCTCTGTCCTCTCCGCGCCAGCCTGGAGGCGGGACCGGGCCGTAGGGGCGGGCTCCGGCGCTGGGACTGGGAGCCGCTCGGACCCAAGGCGGCGGGGCGGCTCCTTCTCAGCGGCTGGCGCTCTGGACGGCGGCAGCAGCATGAGCGGGGCGGAGAGTGGCAGCGGATCAGAGCTGCCGCCGCTGCCCAAGAGCCTGAGCGGGCTGCTGAACTCCTCCTCGGGCGGCGGCGGGCGCTGGCGGGACCTGGAGCGGCTCTACGCGCAGAAATCCCGCATCCAGGACGAGCTGAGCCGGGGGCGGGCGAGCAGCGGCGGCCGAGGCTCCCCCCGGCCGCCCAACCTGGACGCGGCGCTGGCCCTGCTCCGCAAAGAGATGGTGAGTGAGGGGGGCGGGGAGAGGCGGCGGGGGCTTGTCCGTCACCGCAGAGCTGCGGCGCCCCTGGGGGAGCTGGCAGCGCGGATCTGCCCACCCCCCCGTGACTCCCAGAGCCCCCCACGCAGCTGCCAGCTGGGGAGGAAACCACGCCCTGCCGCCTAGAAAGCGCCGCACGCGGAACTGGGAGTGAGGCCCCCACTGAGCGCCCCGCTGGTCTAGCCGCGGCCGTGCTGGGGTGGGGCTGGAGTTTGGTTGCATGAAGGAGGCAGTGGATAGGGCCCCACCGGCAGGGGATGGTGGGCGCCTGGTCTGAGGATCGCACTGGGGGAAAGGTGTGGGTATGAGATTTTGGAGCTGGGACCATAGATGCTGGGTTTGTTGCTGCACTTCTAGCTTGAAGTGGTTTCCATCATAGCTGGGGTTTACAGTTTGGTTGGATGGCTCTCAGCAAACCCCCTTCCCCCCTCCCCCCGCTTCCCATACAAGTTCCAGCACCCCTGGCCAGAACAACTGTTAGTTGGATCAGACCCTGTGCTCGCTGGGGGGTGGCCACGTCTAGAGTCATCCTCACCAACCCTCTGCCCCCACAGATTATTTTTAAAACATTGTTTTCATTGCATGAAAACAGGGTCCAAGCAGCTTCAGCTTTTAAGGCTTGTGGTGGCTAAAGTATCCAGATGAGTTTTGAAAATGAAGTCAGCTCCTAAATCACTGATAGTCTCCTGAAAATATTACCCTGTGTGTTCTCCAACTAGCGTGAATACAATGTAAATCAAGCAATTGAAGTAGTTTTTACAGAGGCATAATAATAATACTAAAAAAAGTTGTGAACACTCATAATAGTTACTTTGTGGGATAAATTAAGGCTGTAAATATTTAACATCTCCATCCCTAGGAAAGACCAAGGGATTGTGAGGAAAATATGCTTTTTGTGGTGTGTCACAATAAGGATTAATATACTTTTGTCTGAAGGCAAATTACCCACCATGCCAGAGAAATTTCCAGGCTTTGTTTAGCCACAGCTAAAATACACTTTCAAAATGCACCCTTAGTTCAATCTTTTTTTTCCAGTTTAGGCCCATTTCCGTGTCCCTCTCCTTCTTCCTTCTGCTCTATTGAAAATATTTGTTTTTAAAATACTTTTTTTTTTTCTGTGTTTAGAGTTGATTTAGGAAACACTTTTGCTGGAATTCTTTTCTCCTTCAGTCAGGTATTTTTGAAAATGCTTGATACAGTGATCAAGGCTGCCAAACCAAAAAAAAAAAAAGTCTGAGTATTCGAATGATAAAAGTTTCTTGTGCTGTTTCAGTAAGAGGAAATCTGTTCATATAGCAGATAGAGGTATACTAACTCTGCTCAAGCTGCCTTGCTAACAATAGCAGCATTGCTGGGGGTAGTATGGGTGATGGCTTAGGCTAGCTGCCTGAATATGTTCCCTGGAGAGTCTGGGTGGATTTGTACTCAGGTGGCTAGGCTGAGCCCCATGCATGCTACCCTGGCTATGCTGCTATTTTTAGTGTGGTAGCTTGAGCAGAGTTAGCACACGTGTGTGCTGGAGCTGGGAAGCATGCTCTCAAGTGCTGAGTAGACATATTCTTAATATGCCTTTTTTCTCTGAGAATTGGAGTGTTATGGGCTCTTGCTGCTTTGCAAAGGGCTGTAGATAGGGCAAAATCCATAACTGATCATTGGTTTAAACAGGGTTGCATCAGTGTTAGAATTATTAATATGGATGTGGGAAACCACCAAACATAAACTTAACCATAAAATCCTTTATTAAATCCAAAGGCCGAATGGTATTTATAGAATTGCTCTAAATATGCCTAAAAAGCCTAACTAATAAGCAATTTACTACATCCAAACAGTAACAAACCACTTATAAGCATTTGATCAATATACTTACAAACAGGCTAAATCCACAGGTGCTTAGACCCATATTGGTTAGCTCTAATGTGGTCAGGCAAGAACTGACAATGAATCCTTGAAGAGTTTATACCTTTTGACAAACAAGTGATGTCATTGCTAAATTACTGACTTCAGCTAAAAACCAATTTGAGACAATTCACCCTTATTTCCTGTCTTAATCCAAAACAGGTTTACAGCTTCCTTTCTTCCCAAGGCCTTTCCTTTCTTATCTTCTCCCCACCCCCCATTCCTTGTTTACCAGCAGAACAGTGGTGCGATTTGAGCTTGTTTCTTTTAAGACAATTTTTCTTTTCTTTGTCTTGTTACTGCAGCTCTTTATAGTTAGTTTGAAACCATACATCCTTTCTACACGGGCAAGTAATACTACTTATTATTCTCATGGCCTTCTTTTACTTGCTGATTGGGGCCTTCTCCCTACTAGCCACAAACTGTAAAGCAAATATGTTATTTTCTTACCCAAACTTAAGCTAACTCGAATTCTTTAATTTTATACTTATCCTACAATCAGTGATGTTTGTTTTGTCTGATAAGGTGTTGCTGCCAGCCTGTAGAATGCTCCTCCTCAGTATATTAAGAAGAAATTTTTAAATGCTAAAATCTTATTCTGTCACAACAAAAATGTTTGAGCAACTAGACAGTTTTATTAGCGTCTTGAATTTCATGTTAGATATATCAATTTGTGTTGACGTAGAGCAATTGTTTTTAGGTGGTTGTCAGATTCATTGTATCTCCATGGACTGCAAACACTGTTTCAGCAATGTTCTAAAGGGCAGCAGGAAAAAATTCTCAGTTTTTCATAACATGTATAATCCCAGATTTCAGAAAGTGTTAGAAATTTGAATGTCTTTGGATGGAAAATCAAGTGACATGCACATCGCATAGTTTAAATTAGAATATCTCTTTGATGCTGTAGATAGAATATCCTTAGTGATAATCTGGTCAATTAAATCTTTTGAGGAGTAAGTATTTTACCTACTAAAACATATCTCCAGTTGAGGTGCAGTTGCTGACAAGACAAATTCAGGAGTCTCTAACATTTTAGTAATAGGCCACCTATTTTCTGTTGGACAGGTAATACTATAATATAACTAATATTCTACAAACTTAATTTTTTACATTTTACTGAATTAAAATAATATTGAGCATGTTTTTGATGCTTAAACAGTGGAAAAGAGCTTGTGGTAAGATTCTAATGTCAACATGGGGAAAAAATACTGTATGTACCATCATTCTTCCCTCCGTACTCAAATGAAGTTCTCTGAATGGATTTTGAAGGGGACAATAGTAGATATAGAAAGGAGTAATGTTTTTGTTTTTTTCCGGGGGAGGGCGGAGAGACCCTCTCTGAACTGTCATTTGAGTAAGGAGTAGGTACAGTGATGACTTGCACTATGCCTTTTGCCGTGTCTACTATGAACACTTTGAATGAGCGAACTTTTTCACCATACAAGATCAGCATATGTTTGCAAAAGTCTGAAGAAATGCAGAATCAGTGGTCTTATTGCCAAGAGCCAGAGACTGTGTTTTTATCTTTCTTGATCGATCTGTTTACTTTGTTTGTCTGAGATATGGAACAAATACAGAAAAACAAGGTATTAACAATTGTTAGGTTTCAGAGTAGCAGCTGTGTTAGTCTGTATCCGCAAAAATTAACAGGAGTACTTGTGGCACCTTAGAGACTAACAAATTTATTTGAGCATACATAAGTACTCCTGTTCTTTTAACAATTGTTAGTACTTATTAGTAAAGATATATTAGCACTTTGTGTTTAAGAAGTTCTCTCTGTCTATAGTGGTTCTAGAAAATATAGCACAAAATCATGGACTACATACTGGCTTTGTCTCTGTGCACACGTTCTACTGAACATGAAAGATGCTGAGTGTCTAAGTATGAGCCATAAATTGACAATAAAATAGTGATTATATGAGATTGTAGTACATTAAAATTAAACCTGCCTTTACCTTGTTGAACAAAACAAACCGTGAAAAACAATAATTATTAGAATGTCTATTCTAGTCCATTTCCCAGCTAGTGCAGAATGTGTGTCTACAGAATGTTCCCAAGCGTGTTTAGCTGAAACTCTCATTCCATTGGTAAGAACTCCATCACTTCCAATAAGACATAGACCTGATTGTATAGAATCTTCTTCTGTTCTCCATCCTAAAGGTTTCGTTGTTCAACTTCAACTCACCACCCCTAATTATTGTTCCCTGAACAATTCTTAACCTCAGTGTTGATGCCCTTCAAATATTTGTAAATCCTTTTCACCTCTGATGTAAGATTGCCTAATCTTTCCTCTGTTTACGTACATATAGTAGCCTCAGAATATCCTGCTTCCATGCTTGCTTGGGGTGAGTAATTTGTTTTGATTGCTAGTTGCCATCTTAAGAATGTAGACTTTGCCTGGGCTGCTAAATATTCACTAGCCTTGCAAGGCTGAATAAGATCTTATACTGTGATTTGAGCAGAGTAGGGGTTTAAATTCAGCCACAGGTATCCTACTCCTCTTTTCTCAGTCATGCTTATTCCCTGGAGGGGAGTCGCATTAGTGCTGCTGCTTTTGCACATTGTGCTTCTTTGCCATGGCTGAGAGAAACGGAGGAGAGAAAATGATGTGCTCCTGATCCTGCTTCACTTTTTGATGGGAGAAAAGTTTGGTGCTGGGGTAGCAGCACATGGACAACACCGGGGGAGGCGGGGAAGGGGGCAGCAGCTAGAGGAAATAATGAAGACGGGGAAGAAAAACAGATTTGAAGGTTATGAGGGAGTTGTGGCAGTGGTCTAGTGACATCTAACTTGAGAACTGATGTCCAGCTTTCTTTAAGTAGAGGGAAGCTGTTTGTGGGATATTATTTTATCCCTTCCTTCACTTCAGAAATGGAGGACCCCAGACAAAGAGCTAATCCTGTCTTGCTTTTATCTTGTTTACCCATGTGTTGTATCTACCCATCCTCTCTTCAGGTATTTAAATTGTAAGATCTCTGGGGCAGGCACTGTCTTTTTGTTTAGCATACGGTACCTAGAATAGTGGAGTCTTGATTTCTGATTTAGGCCTCTACATACTACCACAGTACAAATAATAAATATTGTTTCCCTTTCTCCAGTTATTAGTTATGGTAAATTTCTTCCCTGGGACTAACCCTCATTAGGCACTATGTGTCAACCTAATTTTTGTTCTCAGAAATTGGTAGGTATGGCAGTTCACTTAAATTTTAGCTGTGTAGCATTTTTAACATATCGAAAATAAAGGAGATGTTTGGTTTGAGCATTTCCTTTGGTCAGCTGAATACTCTTAAAGGTATATTGGCACTTCAGTGCCAGAGTGAGGCAATTCTTTCATATTAAATGGCTAGCTCTGTTTTTCTCCCCTCTGGTCTCTGTCTGCTTTGTACCTGACGGGCGTGTGTATGCTTGCCCACACACCGATACATGGTAACTTTCATTCATGTAATTCTGGTGCCCTAGCTATATGGGGAAAGGTCAGCTCCTCCCACTGCTCAAGTCTGATCTGTCCAGGTTGTCTAGGGTAAAATTTTCAAAAGTACATAAATCGCTTGTTCAAAATAGGACTTCAACTCTTAACCACTTAAATGCTTTTGAAAAATTTACCCTTAGTCCTGGACTCTTTCTGAGAAGTTGGCACGTGAGACAGGTGACTTAGGCTGTTGCCCTCTGTCAGGACAAACAAATCAATGTAACACTGTCCAGCAGGCTATTTGAAGGCAATTAATAGCTACAATCTCCTGAGCAGTGGGATACAGGTATACACCATAGCTTCCAGTCCTGCAAATTTCTAGAATGCTTTGATGTGGATACTCAGTAGCTTGATTTTTGTACTCCCTGGGTTATACAGATTTGGTAACTTTTTAGTTACACTCTAACCTCATTGGTCCTGAAGTTCTGAAACAGAATAGTATCTTGCACACACTTTGTGTAAGGAAGATGAGTAAATGGGACGGATGTGGTCACACCTGTAAATCTATCTTGAGCATCACAGGGCGTACAAAGTGTTTTTGAGTTCTCTTACATTGCAGCACACCTGTCTAGGGTTGCACAGCTTTTTGCCCAGTAAACGGGGCATGGTAACATGACTGAATCAGGAGGAATGCTTTGCTACATTTTATATCATGGAACACAGCTTTCTGCACTGCTCTTTCATCTGGCTTATTCAGTGGGGTGGATATGGCCTTCCTTAGTACATTCATTAAGCTGCCATATTGCATAATTGTGTGTCATCTTGAACAACTCATCCTCTGAACCTGAGTAGCTGTGGAGAGAAGTGTGCAAGTGCCACTATATTGCAGTCAAATCACATTTGAAATACCAATATGTCTCTTATTTTTTCCCCTCATCAGGTTGGCCTTCGGCAGCTGGATATGTCATTGCTATGTCAACTGTACTCCCTTTATGAATCAATACAAGAATACAAAGGGGCATGCCAAGCTGTATCTAGTGCAGACTGCACATACGCTTTGGAAAATGGCTTTTTTGATGAAGAGGAGGAATATTTCTAGGAACAACAAAGCAGGGACAAAAGTGCATGGATCAGTCTTTCACCCTGTGTAACTCTCATTTCCAAGAAAGATTGGAGACTGGAATTTATCTAGACATCTCTTCTTGTGGGGTACACCCCCGCTACCTTACCTCATTTATTTCTGGCAGACTGTCAATACAAGTTACACATGCATAAGCTACTTCTGGAAAGTGACGTGCTGCATGTTTTGAGGAGTCCTCCAGCCTGTTTGACAGGTGGTATCATTTTTAATTTGCAGGCTGGGTGTTTCCAACCTACTGATTTTTGGCAAGTAACTTACAGCTATAATTTTGATCAAGAGAGTGATAACATCCTGAGTATTCTAATAACTCTTTCGTAATTGTGGTGTGAATAACTATGGATGGTATGCGTTTGTCAACAGTACAGATAAATACTGTTTGAAGAAATGATTTGATACACACATTCCAAGCTGTACTAAGCTAGTCTGCTCTTATCAGCCACGTCACTTAACTCCAGTTCTGCACTGGGTGGATTGTTTACACAATTTCTCAGATATTTGTCTTTCCCCCTCTCTACATAAAACCATATTTTGCCATGTTCTTTTCCTCCTAGCCCAAAAGCTGTATGTATGCTAGTGAATGTTATCAGTACCTTTTTTTCCTGCTGATCTAATTCACTTTCTTAGTGCTACCAAGGGGCTATAACTTTTACATTGACTTCTAGAGATGTCTTGCATAAACACAGTTCTGTGACTGCTAACATCTGTTTCAAAATGGTTTACTCAGCTTTTACTGTATTGAATAGTAAAAGCATAGATTCAGTCAGTCTGTCGGCCACTGTGTGGCTTGTAATAAGCCAAACTCTTATACAAGTGTTTTCAGTCACATGAAGATGAAGTATCAGGAATCCTTTAATACAAGATACTGGGACAAACTGCAATATTTTGTACTGGGTCAACTTTGTTTCTGGAAGGTTAACTTCCAACTTAAAAAAAAAACCAAAAAAATTCCCCTACAAAATAAGTATATTGGGAGTATAGTCTGCATATGTTAATGCTTTTTATACTACCATATTTGCTTAGAACTAAGCTTGAAGTCTAATTTTTTTGTTTTCAGAACTTTTTAAAGCATTAAACTGTTTATTACGATTTAATAGTGCAAGTGTGTGTGTGTGCATGTGTATAATATTGAATGTGTTCAACATGTTTCTGGGAGTAGCCAGCTTTTTGCACCATTTTTAAGTAAAACAGCAGTGTTCAACATGGCTAATTCCCTTTAAATTTAGAAATCTACTGTAAAATTCTGACATCAGACTTTGATACAGTCTAATAATTTGAACTGCCTTGAAAGGGAGAGAACAACTAATACATCTTGGACAATTTAAGTAGTTTATAATATATAAACCTTCTGGTTTCCATCAGTGAAAGGACTAACTTCCAGGAATTGTGGTTTATTAAGGTGTTCACTTGGCTATCTCAGATTACACTTTTAGAGAAGCAGCAAAGAATCCGCATCCGACGAAGTGGGTATTCACCCACGAAAGCTCATGCTCCAAAACGTCTGTTAGTCTATAAGGTGCCACAGGATTCTTAGTCTGGATCTGTAAAAGCAGCAAACACGGCTACCCCTCTGATACTTTTAGAGAAGCTGTCCTGAGTTTAGGATTTGTAAAATGCTTACCTTGGAATACCACACTTCACTAGCTATGCTGAAGGCTGGTTGTAAAGGAAAATGGCACTGTACACTTAGGCAGAATACGGTGTCTTAAAGCAATTATTGTAGATATAGTATCTGTGAGCCTTCATAAAACGCATACCCACATTATAGCTACATTTTTGACCTCTGAACTAAGTCTTGTGTTGCGTCAGTATAGAGCTGCCTTAACTGGCTGCAGTTTCTGTTTTAAAACCAGAGTGACCTTAAGGGCTTATTCTTCAAAGGATGTTTGCCTGGTTCATGTGTTGCATTGACATAAGTGAAGATAGTTTAGGTTGCTGTTTCTGTGTATTCTCCTTTAAAGTGCGATAGTAATGGAATCTAAACTCAACAAAAGTAGAGCTGTTGTATAGGAAAAAGCTATTTCATGTGCAGTAATTTGTTTTTACCTCTCTAAATGTGTACTACAGAGTGCTTACATTTTAAAACAATCATTTCTGACCTAATTCTCTCAGTAAGTGAAAAACGAAAGAATGGAGTTCTGTAAGTTTCATATAACAAACTTAGTAATCAAAAAGACAACTTCTGTATTTAGATAATTCTCATGTTTGTGTGTATATTCAACAATTGTACCCTTTTCACCATGGTTAGTCTTCCAAATGTATTAATTGTAATAATTTGGATACAACTTGCTATACTCTTGGCATTAAAAAAGCTTGTCCTATTCTATTTACATCCCCCTCTTCTCCTGACCCATCCCTAAAATAAAAATGTGTATGGCATAAAATGTAAAGTTGCATGAATGTTAGTTCGTTGTACTGAATTTCAAAAATACTCAGTTCTAGAAACAATGTGTTCCTCCTATATCCTGAAGCATAAGCCATGTTCTGGTCATATTGGAAGCACATTATATGGAAACAGAATATGTATATTTATTTGGAATAGGAATGCTCCAGTATTCTGGTTCAGTTGTTTTCAAATTAAAACAGACATAGATTTCTTTTTTTACCTGTAATTTAAGGGTCCAATCCTGCAAACACATGTAAATCAGTTTACTGATGGATGAGGTCCTAATGCCTTCACTGCGACTGTGCTCATGAAGATGATCACTCGTGCATGTTTTTGCATTACTTACCCTAATAGAGCAACTTCGTTATGAGCAAATGATGGCTTGATGATGGTTTTTAAATCCCAGATGGTGTCTCTACCTTTCAAAGCATACAAAGTTTTCAGTAGAGCCCTGCAGGGGGACTGGGATCCTGCAGGTACTAGATGGACCCGCTGCCATAATAGTGGGAGTGGGATAAAAATTCAAGAAACAGTGTGGGAGCGGGTGTGAGTGGATATTGTAGGACAAGACAGGAGCAGGATTAAAAAAAATTGTTCCACGTAGGGCTCTAGTTTTGATCACAAACTAATTTTTGTGTCTCAATGTTCACTTTAGAAAAAATTTGAAACTATTAGGTAAGTCTTGTAGCACCTTTAATTCTAAAGGATCCAAAAGTGTTTTACAAATTGGAGTAGTGTATAGCTAAACGCAACTGAAATGTAGTCATAGCTGGTGCAGAAGGCAGTAGCCAGCTAGTCCACTACACAATAACAATTTGACCATACCTTTTGAAAAGTGTCATGCAATCTCTGATGTCTACCCAGAGCAGCCGGGACCTTGTTTTTACGGTTCCACTGGAATGGCACCACTTTTATGATACCATTTTATCTACAGTGGAAGGATGTTGGACTTTTGAACTTAGAAAGTATGGTCATTTCTAGAGATTTCAGAACAGTTGTGGTCCCTGCTCCTAAGGCTTTCTATATCAAATGCAGAACTGTAAGCTAGACAAAGGAGGGTAGGGAGAAGCAGGCTGAGGGTTAAAACTAAATACTTGTATTTATATAGTGAGCATACAGTGTTGCAGGGATTTCTACATCTGATATATTTAGATCACTAAGCCATACCTCTCTCACAAGTTATCTGACTAGACAAACTGAACGGGTGCAGTAACTTTGTGTGAGAGATGCTGCCAGCTCAAACCACACCACAAAGCTTTTCCCATTTGTCTCCCTATTTCCAACTTTAATTATATATTACCTTTTGAAAGACATTCTTGAGGAAACTCATAAATTGTCTGTCTGTAATACCCTCACATTTCTGTCAGGCTTTTAGCATATGGATTTGTTGCAGCCCTCAATTTTTTCTCCCTACGTACCAAAAAATAAAGCTGAAATGAACATAGCTGACTTGCAGCTATTTGTAGAATGTTGTCTTATGGCAAAATACTTTAAGGTCACTAGGAGTAGGACTGAGCCCCTGATTTGCAGGGCCAGCAAAATTTAAGCTACTGGTTAAAAAGAAAAACAGCAGCGACTTGTTGCAGTGAAACAAATATTTACTAGGTCAGTATAGAAATGACTAACTTGTACAGTGTCTTTGTGAAATAATAGTTTATTACACTCAATCTGTTTTACTCTAAGGAAATTAAAAGTTGACACCTACTACATACCCTCGTCCCCTCCACAAATAATGTAAATCCCTACTAGGTGATAAAACAGTGTGTGGTAGAAAGTGAGCATCCTTATGGAGCAAACTTAAGACTGGCATATGATAGTTGGAATACTTAAGTCACAAAGGAGAATTTTTCAGAAACTCATGAATAATGGAAAGAAAAGGATTATAGTTGAAACACTTTACAACCTTACTAACAGTGTTTCCTACCGGGTGAACACTGAAGTTATATTTGTCCTGCAAGTTCTATTTACTGACTTGTTCTGGCATATGCCTTCTGATGGTACAAGCAGTGAGTTGGATGCTGAGTAAATGATGTATCCCCTATCATGGCAGTGTCATCGAGAGCTGTCAAGCACATCCATTCACCATCAGGAGGATAAAAAGGGCAGTCCGTAAGCACAACATGAGCTCCACGAGGGCAGGGTGGGGAGCTCAAGAAGCTTCAGCAATAGTTAACCCCACTCTGGTGACCACAGTAGAGCCTGCCATACAAAGAAGGATCTTTTGGTTCATATAGTCCTCAGGGGGCATGTGAGAGCTGAGCCAGAGAGGCAAGGGGACTCAGATCTGCCAAGAAATGCACCACTGAGCCAAAATACAATCCTGCACCACCTGTTGCTGCTGTTCTGATGTACTGTCAGAGAGACTCAACTTTTTCAGAACAGGAGCGTCTTGACTTTAACTGGGATTTTGATGTGGCTTTGAGATGAAATCATGAAGTAAGCTGTCTTGATAGTTTACCACATATAATAATGTGGCCAGGGCCTTGCCTTCACACCTAGCTGCCAGGGGAGCATGGTCATCAGGACCAGAAGGTTGGAAATGAGTTGTCCGGCTTGCACTGATGATACGAAGGGCAGTGTTGATCACTGAGCTTTCCACAATGATGTCTGGAGCCCCATGCGGCTCCACAGTATTTGGCAGGTGCAATAATTAGGGCATTGGAAGATGTCTATAAGGTTGCAACACGTCCGCACTATGAGTTGCCAACAAGAGGAGTGTGACTCTCGACTGGATTTTAGGGCGTCTTCTTTGAAAAGTACTTAGCCAAGATGTCAAGATCAGGTAACAGATGGGACTCCAGTGCCTCAAGCTCCTTCTGGCTCTTGCCAGGTAGGTACCATTAGTGTACATGAACTTAGCTGCCTAGGTGGGCGGCAGGTCAGTTATATATATTAAAGAGCATTGGCACTAGTACAGATCTCTCAGGAAGTCTGTTGTTCATACAATATGAGCACCCTGAACCGTCTCCACACTTGATGATCACTGTTCTGTTATAAATGAGCTGCATAATAAAATCTACACTTTTCTTGTCCAGGATGATAAATATATTTTAGCTTATTGGCAGTTTGTTTTACTAAATGAATAAGGTAAAAGCAATTTATATTTCCAAGATTACAAGAAAGGGAAAAGTATAAATGTTTAACCTCTTACTACCCAGAGGTGGACAGTTTTTCCTGCCTTAGTAAAATATCTTGAGGGTAATATTCCATTGCCGAATCTCCACCTTTAAAAGAAAAAAGATCCCCTCCACTTAGCAGTTTTACAGACTCATCAGCTATGAGTTGACACTGGTTAAAAATTAAAAGAGTAATTAAGGCTTCTGTTACTAAGGCCATGTCTACACTTACAAGCTTACAGTGGCACAGCTGTACCAATACAGCTGTTCTGCTATATGGGTGCTCATGTAGACTTGTTATACCAATGGGAGAGAGCTCTTCCATCTATGTAAAACCAGCTCAGTGAGCCACGGTAGCTGTGTTGGCGGGAAAGCCTACATAACGCTGTGCACACAAGCATTTATGCCAGCAAGGCTTATGTCATTCACATCCCTGTGCGACAAAAGTTTTGCTGACATAAGTGCTAATATAGACACAGCCTAAGTTACTTTTTGATTTTATGAAGTGTACAAAAGTAACAGTAGAAGCCATAAATGTCACATTGTTAAATTACTATTTAGTTGCTTTGAAATGTTCTCTATCGCCAAAAGGAGAAAAAAATCTCTTATAGGCATTCTGCTGCTATCGCCCCTCCCTCATGAATCAAAGTCAAAGTTCCCAGGAGCCAATGGCTCAACAGGCTGAGGTGAGTAAAGCACAAGGTGTCATACCTAATGGAACAGAAAGGGAGCAATGTGGCCAACATCACATCCAACTGCCTTTGACTGCCCTAACCTGCTGGATCAGGTACCCAGGTTGGCCTTTCAGTGTGAGATCAAGCAAGACTCAAACCCACACCTTTCAGGATTGTGGTCAAGCACTGTAATAACCCAGCTATCTGTGGCAGCCCTTATAAAGGAACAGATGGCTGCAGGTCTTACAGCTACTGTGAATGGGTTTTTAGGACCAGATCCAGCTTCTGTTGAAGTCAGTGGAAGTTTTACTATGGTTTTTAATGGAGCTGGATCAAACCCTTAATAAAGGAGCTCAAAACTAAAGTTAAATTGAGTTAGATTATTTCCAGAACTATGGATGATTAACATGAAATGACATTTCAACACTACCAGATAGGAGGTGCTTAGTTAAAACCTTCAAATCCTCACTGTACATACTATTTACTGTGTAACAATGAAATCTCTCTTAAACCATTAAAATGCCGCATGAAGCGTGGTTGCTTAACAGAAGTAGCTTTCTAACAAAGGTGGAGCAGAAGTACTCTGTATGTTCGGGATACTTTGGGCTAGTCTCTTAAAACAAGAGGTTGCCTAATAAGGGTGGTGTCTCTTACAAGTTTCACTGTAGACATTGTGAAGTGGAAAGACCAGGTGTCCTAGGACTGTGTCCTTGGATATCTACTGGGAAACAGATGTACAAGGGATCAACACTTGAGCAACAGTGACAGGCACGTCCTTGTCAAGAGTCTCGCCATGCCTTATAGCTGCAGATTACTTTGAACTGAACTTGGTATAGATTACACATCCTACCCCACGCTTAATTTCAAATTACTAGTCAAGATTCAGAATAATGGACACTCAAATTCTTCCACATTTTGGAGGGGAAAAGACGTCACATTGAACAGCAGTGCACGTTTTTGTCTGTCGAGTCAAACAGAACAGATTCAGTCTTCCCTCTATGAAATAAAGAGCCATCTGTTTTCCGTTCACTAGAGCTAATATATTTGTCATTTCATACTTGACAAATCATTTACAGCCCTGACCTGCTTTCAGTGAACATCATGGGAGTCTCTTCAGGGACTGTAGTGGGAATTAGATTGGGCTTTTATCAGTATAACAAATAAAAGATAATGCAACTCTGAATTGTAATAGAGAATTACTTAAGATATAATGTTAATTCTGAGGCCATAGAAAAAAGATTAATGCTGATATCTGAATTTAAAGCCATTGTGATTAAAGCTTTCTTTGCAGCCAAACTGTGAGATTTGTTGATGAGAAGAAATTCATACTGAGACTTTGACATTGCCAAAGCTTTTTGAACAGGTTAATTAGGTGACAGGAATGTTTGAGTGCAGAAGAACTCGATAATTTTGATCATGGCCCTGATGCTGCAACTTGTTCCATGTGAGTGCCCCTTGAGCCTGCACAAGTCTATATTGACAGGAGTCTGTCCATATGGAAAAAGTTGCAGGATTGAGGACTAGATGGGTAAAATGATTGGTTCCTGAATAGTCTTTTAATATGTTGTGTGGCATTGCTTTTTATAAGCAACAAAATGTATCTATAAGCAGCTGGGTTTTTAATTCCTATTTCCTTTATTCCTGGCTCTGTGTTTTGGGGAATGGGTATTTATTTGAATTGCTCAAGCTGTTTTTCAGGACTTATGACTCTATTTTTCAGGACTTTTTGTATCATGTTTTTATTTTTATTAAGATAGCCTCTAATGAATTAAGTCTGCAAAATTATAAATAAAATGGAGAAGAGGAGTGAAAGTTCCAAAATCCTCGTATAGTAATAGCTCTGCCACTTACTGCCCACTTCTTAAATGTGGTTCCCTACCCCTTTTCTTTTTCTGTGTTCTTTTTCACTGTGGTTTAAGGACTAGATAACTATACTTTACTTAACCTGCGTCTGACGAAGTGGGTATTCTCCCACGAAAGCTCACGCTCCAAAACGTCTGTTAGTCTATAAGGTGCCACAGGATTCTCTGCTGCTTTTACAGATCCAGACTAACACAGCTACCCCTCTGATACTATACTTTACTAGTTGTTATCTTAATGAGAAGGTGAGTTACATCCAGTTGTTGCAGGGATGCCAGTTTGCCTAATTGGAACATACTTGCTGTAATTATGTTGCTACATAGCAAAACCAAAACAATTTTATTTAAAAAATTAGGTAGTACTAACATTAATGTAGCACCTTCAGCTAACTAATTCCCTCCCCTTAGGGAATTTAGCTAATTGTAAGGTGAGAAACTTGAAACAGGTGGACTGGACTAACAGGTATGTGTTATAGCCTCAACTATTTGTCAAAACATAAAAATTTGTCATTTAACGTTGTCTGCAAGCTGTTACCAAATCATTTACATCTAGTTTCTTGGTGCCAGCCATTTGAGGTCACATTGAGAAACCCATTTAAGGCTCATATTCTTTGTCATACCCTGCATGCATTTTCTTAAAGGACAATTAATTTATTTTGAATGCTAGATAATGCAAGACTAAAGAGACTCATTTAGAAGGATGGCTCTTACCATAACTTACATAGAAGTAAATTTATGAGCCAAACCATTGCCTTACTCACCAGATACTTGGTTTTCTGGTGTGCTTAAATACCACAAAGCTCCACATAGGGTGGGCCCACAAGGACCATCTGTTCTGGTCCTGGAAATACAACCATAGCCTACAGTTTGTGGAGGTGCTCAAGTGTAGATACAGTAGATTAAACTGTGTAGCTAGGCTTGATTTGTGCTCTGCTGAGGTCTATAGCTAGCAGGCAAATAAAATTTATCTGAGAGTACTAGGTGTTCTGTGATCTTATTGAGTCACCCTGCAAAGGTACAGGTTCAGTAAGAGCACACTGGACTGAGGTACACAGAAAATACCCTTTGTGAATAAACTAATAATTTTGGACCAAATTCTCTGCTAATGTAGCTCAGTTGACCAGCAGAGAATTTTGCTCGGTTTTTTTTAAATGACAAAATTCAATATTTTTGGATGATACTGTCATATCCACAGCAGGAGCCCATTTCCCCTGCTTCCTTGGCTTCCTGTTGTCCCTGTTAATCAGGAAACTGCACCAGAGAATGTGGAAATAGCAAGGAAATGTTGTGCAATCTGAAACTGATCTAACTTCAGAGGAATGTGCTTTTAGCAAGAGAATTTGTATTTTATAGCTAAAGGTGGTAAGTAATTTAAAGAGATTAATCCATTTATTTCTGAAACAGCACTATTTCAGTAGTCAACTGAACTTCATTATTACTGTACTATTGTTGAAAATTAATGACGACTGTGTTTAGACTTAAAAAAAAAAACCACCTTTTTCCTGGACCCTCTCAATTTACAGTCAGCACAGGAAGTTTCCCAAAATCCTAGATTATACACACTCTGGAAACATGGCAGCCATTGACTACAGTCTGCTGTTCATTATTGTATTGTAGTATATTGTGTTTATGATTAGCTGTCAAATTATTGTCTTAAATTCATAATGGCAAAGAGTTTTCTTCATTCTTGCAGCACTTTGTGTGCTCCCCTTTCAGAAACCAGGAACATTGCTCACATAGGTCATAAATCTCTGTTTGTGATTATCTAGGTAGACACATGAGTAATAGCTCTAGAGCCCTGTCACAAATGATAATTAAGCCTGTCTGAGTCCTATCAGTTATTGCTTAAACTGTTCTGACTGGTCAAACTGCAAAGCCATTTTAACATTAAAAACAAAAAAGCCATTGTGTTAAGGTCATTATTTCTTTGGTAAAAGTAGCAGTACAATACATGATTCTTTTTACAAGCTTCCAGGGGGAGGTTGGTATTTTGTTAATTTTCATCTAATCTTGACCCTTTATTGTGCCTTCAACTTAAATGACTCAGTATATCATTTTAACCAATGCCTCTATTACTAATCATTTAGATTAAAAAATAACATTCAGGTTTTTATTATGAGCAGTTTTGGTATTGGTATGTTTAGAGGGTAAAAATAAGAAATGATCCAAAGATTTGAATGAGAAGAAAAAGCTCAGATAAGACCCATTTTAGTAAAAGATGCCAGTTATAAGTTGTTGTTCAGCTTTTAACAACACCACTGTATGTTTGTTGTCCATGTGATAGAATGAACCCCATTTTACATACACTACGTTATACTGAATAGAAACCATTTCTCTGAATCAAAGTGATAACATACTTGTTTGAACTAAGATGAAGTACTATTGTCTTATCAGAATCAGCTTGTGATGAAAAATTTACTTCAAATGTGGCAGACAATTATATTTTCTCTCTCACAGTTTGAATTTCAAAAGCCTCTTTTGTCCTTCAGCTACAGCCATTTTGTCTTTTAACCACAGCACTTCTATATTTCCTTTAAAGGTATGATTTTAAAAGTCCTGGAGTGCTTTCTTTTTTCTGTGTGATATTCACCACGGAGTCTCAAATCTCTTCATATCATAAGGGGTCTTTACCAGTATCTGCAGATTGTCTTTGTTCTTTCCATAGATTTAATCACATCTTTCAGCTTGGAACAGATTATTTCTTCCTCTTGCAAAGCCATTATAGCATATCATTTACTTGCAGAGAGAAAGAAAATATAATATCGATTCAGCATATCATTATTATCATCTCTATATATTTATTAAGGAGAAGAGACATTTATGGGCAAAGGTCTAATGTATTTTGGGAACTGTAATTGGACCAATAAAGGATTAAATTTTAATGATAAACCATTTGGGGTAGAATAGGATAGAGCACAGCTGAGAGGAAAGGTCAGCTTCCCCATTTGTTTCCTATATTGCTTCTCTCATACCCTCTTCATGCCCAATGGGGTTTTCTTTAGATCTAGGCTTATCACACATAGATCTAAGATAATAGCAAAATATTGAATCTTGACTGGCACAAATGCTATTTTATGATTATGCAATTAGACTTTTTCTCTCATGTCTTGTCACTAGCCATTCATGCAAAAAAGTCCTTTTTATTTATGCTTTACATGCATAGCTTTTCCACAACTTTAAATATTATACATTCCTATGGCTGTACAGCCCTCCTCTGTATCATTACATTCTTATGAGTATATATACAAAACTCGTCCATCAGCCAGTCCTACAGAGGTCAAGGGTATATCACCATTTCTATAGACACACCAATTTCATAGTGCATTACTCAAAGTAGGCTAAGTGCAACAATATAGGCTGCAAAATATTTCTGTTATAAGCAAAAAGAGAGATTATGCACAGCTGTGTTTATTATCCTAGAACAAGGATTACAACTAATGGGTCATCCCCAACCACCTTTTCTTCCATTTTAAAATCATTTTAAAAAAATGTCACTAACTCTTAGGGTTGCAGCAGTGATCACTTCTTTTTTTTTTGGTTTGCCATGTATATTCCAATGCAGGGGTGCCTCCCTGAATCTAAAGAGAGCCTGGAATAATAGCTCTGAGAAGTGTGAGCTGCCCTAGTCGAGTGCATATGGACTCTGATATTCTGCAGTCATGGAATTTGACATTTTTTCCAATATGCCACAGATTGTAGCAGTAGCTGGCAAAGGATTATGAGGCATGAATATGCTCACTAAAAGGAAGGAGCACTGACCAATTTGTAGACCACACCTCTCTCTTTACACCAGACTCTTCACATTAAAGCTTATACATTTATAAACTCAGCAGACTGTTTAATTAAATGGCAATACTGTAAACATGAGACCCTCTGAGTGTCCTATTAAGTGTCACTACACATAGCCAAAGCTGCCATGCCTCAGAACAGGGGCAATTCTGACTGGGAGCCCATATCCTGGATGCTGGGAGTTGTTGCTGCCAATCAAGTCAAAACAAAACAATTCCTCTCTCCAAGAGAACAGGAATCTGACAAATTCATGATCTAGGTCCAGGTGTTCAGGAACAGCTGTTTAGCTGAGTTCAGGAGAGCCAGGATTTATTAATACAGTACAACTGAATGACATTACAGCTGTGTCATCATCTTCCCACCTTTTATTATTTTCCATGCTGAGTGAGATGGCTCCATACATACAGACTTCCTGTTTTGCTGTGCTCTGACAGGAGGTATTAGAGAGAGAGAAAAAAGTCTTTGAAGCTTTCTACAAATCAGCTCCTGCAGCTGAATTGGATTGATATCACTGTGTTGGTATTTGCAATGACGGAGACCAAGCAATGAGAGGAAAGCCTGGTCTACACCCATTTTTGTACAGTTTATATTGGTACAGCCCCCATGTGGATGCAGTTATACCAGTGTAAAGATACCTTATACCCACATAGCTTATTTGCCTTTCTGTGCAGACCTAGCTATACCGGAATGGGCATCTTTCTATTAATGTAACTGTGTCCACACTGTGGGGAAGAGGTTATACAATTTTTGTTGTAGACAAGCCTGAAAATACAGAGGCTGCTTGACTAGGATTATACCCCAAGCTATTTGGGCACATTGTTTAATTCACCAGGAAGCTTTCGCAGAAAAGAGGACGCCAGTGGAAACGAGAGGTACTTGCCAAGGCTGTTAAAGATGTGAACTTTAGTAGATCCAAGCCTCTTCCCTATTTTATGTGAAGAACTGGGCACCCAACATTGGTAGCTCCTCTGCCACAATGAAGTTTGTTAGTTTTCACACAGTGAAAATGTGAAGCTCTTGCTTGAGTGCAGAGACATACCAAGGGTTTTCTTTACTGAATGTGGCTCTGCCCCTGCTGAATACTTCACTGATCAGCGATGGTTTACGTTGAATGCGCTTCTCTTGAGGGGCAGAAAGTGACAGAAGTTTTCAGTCTAGGGGTTGTAACTCACCTGCCCTTCCCATATTGTTAAGTGGAAGGGAGGCCCCAGCAGGGAAAAGGTTGAGACCCATTGTCCTAGAAACGATTATATTCACTTCTCACACTCTCTAGCCCACATATTTTTCCTAATATAGGTATAGTGTTGGTACTGGCTCCTTGCTATTTTCAATCTCTTCTGTACCTCATTCAACATTAGTATAAATTTCCACTCTAGTTAGTTGTGATCATTTTATTTTAGCTTAGGATTTTATACTGCTATTTGGATTATTTGAGCACATTCCTGATTTAAAATATTAGCAAAGGCCCTAGTGGGCTTCATGGAGTCTGTTTCCCTTCCCACCGCTCTTTTTTTAATGAGATAGAAAGCTCCGCTTAGGATAGGATTTTTTTTTGTTAGTTTTTGGGGGGAGCCGGGGTTGACCTGACAGGGGAATGTCTGATATTGTGAATGTTTTTCTGCTTATGTAGAAAAGCTTTAGCAAAGCAAGAATGTTGTGCAGTTTCCTAAAGGCTGGTCAGATTCTGGCTTACTCTGCTCTATGACTGTTCATTCCACCTGTGATCACCTCAGTTAAGAATGTTTTGCTATCAGTTTAAATGGGCATGATTCTGGACTTTGTGAATGGTATTGTTCCAGCAGAGCACAGCAGACCTGGTAATTTGTAGAGAAAAATACTCTCTCTTAGCAGACATTTGATCCATAATTTGCTTTGAAGATTAGAACCAATGCCTTAAAGAACAGAGGCTTGATGCATTTATGACAGCCTAATTTGAGGAGGGGGCAGGCAACTAATAGACACGAATAACACAGGTAGAAACAGCAATATGAAAGTGATACCCATAGTGGCTTATGTGAAATACTAACTCTGGGAAAAGCACTGAAGGTGGTTAGAAGCACTGCTAAGGTGTGTTTTTTTTTGTTTTTTTTTAAATGCAGACTACAGTATAGATCAGATATTGGATTAATTGTTCATCAGAAGACTGTTTGTTCTCCTTACGATCTGTTAAATTTCATCCACCATTTCCCAAACTAATTTCATGCTTATTTGGTACAAGGCAATGGGAATAACATCTAGAACTTCACATTAAGGAAAACAGAGCTTTCTGTATGCATTGTGAAGAGTCTGCAGCTACCTCTGCTATGGAACTGTATGTTAGGAAGAGTCAAAGTCAGTGCTTCACTTAACATAATTAAGAAGGATTCTTTAAACATGCCATTGTGAATAATTTCATATTCTCAAGTTCTTGGCTTGTCGGTTTTCATATCAGAGTTCAGAGTACTTTGACTTCCAACCTGCAGCTAGGAAGAAAAAAACTCTTACTTTCATCTGCAGACAGACCTTTAATCTTCTCATCACTCCTGCAAGGCAGGTATGTTACCCTCATTTCACAGACAGAGGAACAGCAGTAAATGACTTGGCCAAGGTCACAGAAGACATCAGTCTCAGATCTGGAAGAGAATTCAGAATATCTCGTTTTCGATTCTTTTGCTCAATTAACTAGGCCTCTTGCTCTAGTTTATGAACAGCAATCCTATTAGCTAACAATGGTTTCAGAGTTCTAGCTCTGTATGTTAAGTTTCTGTGGGTCATCTAGATTTAGGAATTTCAGATAAATCTTACCCAAAAAACCAAAACAAACATCATCCTTTCATGAATAACAATGAAACCTTTGAGACTATCCCTATCATAGCACCTTTTCCTCAGATTTGCTGCTTTTTTATATAGTACCCAAACATGTGCTAGGGCTTTAGGAATGTAAGCCAACAGGTCATGTTTTTGAACTTTTTAGAAAAATGCTACCCTTCTTGGTTCCTCTTCCTAGCCACCCAAAAATGCAATATCACTAGAAAACCAGCACTTTAAAAGCATGAGAGAAAAACACAAATCACATTAGTGACTTTCTTGCAAAATCCTCATTACCATATCTGGGGCATGATCCTATTCCCAATTAACTCAATGACAAAACTCCCATTGATCTCCCTTGCAAAGGAGCAGCCTCACACAACTAGCATGTGTAGTCTCATTGAACATAATGGTACTACTTCTTATAATCAGAGTTTGCACTATCTTGTAATCTTAAACAGATGTCCATTGCAAAGTAACTTGCATTAAACAGGTTTCACTGGTGACGGTATAATATTATGTGCTTTTACTTTTTAAGTAACCACAAAACCAGTTACTTTACGTACTCTATCATGAGCATTATCATCACTTATTTTTAACACTTCTACAAAAGTAGAATAAAACTTTTAATTTAAAAAAAATTGAATTTGTAAAGGTTTACATAAAAAATGTAAAGTGTTAAGCCAAAATATTTAGTTTTGATAAACTGGAATGAAATTTAAAAGGAAAAAAGCTACATCAACTTCCAAATACACTTTCCTATTGGACAGTTTTGAAAGCAAAACTAAGTCCCTTTCATTTTGGACTCCAGGTGGCACTGTGGGCACTAGTATTGCTTGGTTGGGCGAGCAGAGATGAAATACTCAAAAAACATACCGCTTTCTCGACAGACAATTGCTTTCTTTTTTGAAAGGAAGCTGGGAAATAACTTTTAAATTGAAATTAGTTATTTTATTCCCTGTTCCAGCCACAGTCTATTAAGACTAGGCTAAGAAATTTTAGTATATATGTCTCTAGCTTGCTAATGGGTTGACAGAATACCAGTCAATGAGAAAAGAAAGAAAGGCCTAGCTGACTTCCTTGTGTTTAGTCTGCTAATCAGGACATCTTCATTACAATAGCCTCATCCCTTGAGAATGTATCATATTCCCTAGGGCTATCAGTATCACATTCTCAAGGGATACTATTAGTATCATATTCCACAGTTTAGGAGACCTTGCCCTCAGCGTTATGAAATGTTTCTTGGAATCTCTTTATACCACGTTGGCCCACTCAAATAATACCAGTTTCTTTAATGTTTGTCCTTTTAATATTTAGAGACACATATGATATCCATATACACAATCATATAATCATTCCTCATCAGGTAACCCCTTCAGACTCCCTCGTCCCCTTTAAGTTTATTGCGCCTCTCTCAGTTCCACAAAGCTTACAGCTGTCTTCCTAGCACAGAGGTGTGTGGAATTATGCCTAGTATACAAGGTGTAATCTCACCAGTGTTGTACTGAAATTTAACTCCTCCTTCTATGACATGTCCATAGAGATAGCTAAAGCTCACATTGGTGGGTTCTTCTACCATCTCACATTGCAAATTTATCTAATCTGCTCTTGAAGAGAAGTCCTAATAACGTTCATTTCCATGTATTTTCTCCTACCAAACACTGTGTTTTGGATATACTTGCTCTATTTTATTTATTTTTTGCCATGAGCTATACTGTGCCATCAGTTTTTAAGCAAAACTCCAAGAGCATTAAGGGGGTGCATTTTATGACCGAATGTTTTTAACCTTTCTAGGTCCTTTCATATAACAATCTTCCACTGGATTATTCCTAGGTATGAAGAATGACAGGTAGATTGTCACAGTTTCTTTACCATATACAAAGATAGCCTGAGTTACATATTGGACTATTCATCACAAGGGGTTTCATTATGAAGAGTAAAGAGATCGGAGAAACTATTTCAAACAGGAAGCCCCTTAAAGTAGCCTATGTTGTCTCTGAGGTTTCTTATTCCTGACAGAATTCACATGGTCTGCATATTTCTGTGCCCCCCCTGAAGAAAAATGCAAAAGAAATCTGTGGGGGGACACATGCCTCTTCCCCAGCAGCCCAGGTAGCACATCCGTCCATGCCTGGACTCCAGAGCAGCCTCAGAGATACAAATCACTGCGCAGGGAGAGGGGCTGGGCATGCCTGTCTGCAGGGGAGACGTTGATCAATGTCAGGAACGGGGCTGGCCAATAAGCAAGAAAGACTCTGTCCCTCTCTCTTGCTACTGGGGCTCGCTGGGCAAGGAGGGGGTAGGCCTTTTTATTATGTATGAGGAAGGCTCTGGCCCTGAGGCAGAAACGTAGCAGCCTGCACACCTAGTAACATGTCTATAAATCAAAAAACACAATTAAGTATTAGTACCATGTTACTGAAAATTGTTTGTTTTTAAAGAAGATAGCTTTTCAAAAAAAAATCCCATGTTTTGTTAATGTTGCTGTTGATGGTTAAGTGATCTCATTCCAGAAACGTCAAGTATCAGAGGGGTAGCCGTGTTAGTCTGGATCTGTAAAAGCAGTAGAGAATCCTGTGGCACCTTATAGACTAACAGACGTTTTGGAGCGTGAGCTTTCGTGGGTGAATACCCACTTCGTCAGACGCAGGTAGTGGAAATTTCCAGGGGCAGGTATATATATGCTAGCAAGCAAGCTAGAGATAACGAGGTTAGTTCAATCAGGGAGGGTGAGGCCCTGTTCTAGCAGTAGAGGTGTGAAAACCAAGGGAGGAGAAACTGGTTCTGTAATTGGCAAGCCATTCACAGTCTTTGTTTAGTCCAGAGCTGATAGTGTCAAATTTGCAGATGAACTGAAGCTCAGCAGTTTCTCTTTGAAGTCTGGTCCTGAAGTTTTTTTGCTGCAGGATGGCCACCTTAAGGTCTGCTATAGTGTGGCCAGGGAGGTTGAAGTGCTCTTCTACAGCTTTTTGTATATTGCCATTCCTGATATCTGATTTGTGTCCATTTATCCTTTTCCAAGCAGTCAATAAAATGTAAGGACAATCAGAACCAAGCAATTCTAAAAGAACCTAGCCAGGTCCAGGACCATGATTAGCAAAACTGTATGACTTTCCATGTGTGAAAGTCTGAGCAATTTGAAATGATCTTTTTTTTTTGGCTGTTTGGTGTTCTGTAATGTAATTTAAATGAAAATCCAGGATTATAACTGGAATGCAGGATATTAGTTACCAACTGTTTGTAACTTAACTTTCATATGTTTAGGAAATGCTGAATAGTTAGTGATTTTTTTCTGTATTACTTATCAAAACAACTGAAAATGTGATTATATTGTATTATTTTGACAAAATTTTCAGAATTTTTCGGTGCAGAATCCCCCCAGGGGTAGTTTCTGAAGCACTGTAAAGTATCTTTTCTTAAAGGCATAGACCAGATATTCAGCATAAACTGGCAGATTTACAACAAGTTAGGATCTCACCTATATTACGTGTTAGACCACTTCAAATCAATTTTACCACACAGTTTGGTTTGTTGTTGCTGCCTCTTGGAACCCCATCAAATATTGAAGTTGAAAATTTTAAATTAAACCTAAATTGATTTTAAATGAAATAATCAGAAGCCTTTCTAAACAATTTTTTAAAAAGAAAGACATTTAGGGTTTTCAAACACACCCTTTAAAACACTGTCACAATTATTACACTTTGTAGATTAAAATACAAATAACTCCTTTATTGTTTTGGCTTGTTTCACAAATATCCAAGAATGAAGCTTAGTCTGTCCATTGTAATTGTACTGTACTACGGAGCAGTCAATTCTGGCCATACTTAGTTCTTTATCTGTTCATGACTCTTAGGAAAACAAAACCAGTACTTTCTCAATTTCAATTTTCTCAATTACTCCTTTTCTCTCCTAAGGAAAATATCTCATTCAGCTCCTTCTGAAAAAACATCTGAAGTAGTGATTGGTGGTAGTACTGAAATTATTAGCCTTCATTTTTCTGTTACAGCTGGATCTATGGAAGCTATTAGGCTAGTGGCTCACACATATTTTTGGTGTGAAAGTAAGCAAGTTTAGACTGACATTTTCTGGTATAACACATACAGTTGCCAGACTACTGGAGTTTTCCATTTTAAATCATAACTGTTTCCAGTCAATTACCATGGAAAGTTTTTGTTCATAAAACTATTTGAGGCTGATTTGAGGCTTGCTGTAGGAGGATAATTCTTTGAGAATGTACCATGTTGGTTTTTCTTTAGATTTTCAAAATAATCCAAGTTTTAGAAAATGGACACTGGGCTGCCTTTTCAAACATTCCATCCCATTCTCTGGAAGAAGTAGACTATACCATTTTCCAAAATTAATCCACTCAAGATGGCCAACAAAGTGAGCGTTTGGCTTAAATTCAAGGTAACTGCAAAAGAAAACAGAACAAAATGCTCAGTATGTCCAATAGTTGCATTACTGTGAGAGAGGTTTAAACAGTTTGGTCAAAACCTCTCTGATGTCCATGGAAAGTTTGCGTGAGGCTTTTGATCAATATGTATATTTAAGCAGGTCATACAGAAAAGATCTGCTTTAAGATTCTATGCACACCTGGGAAGAAAATGCCTCCTTAAAAGCTAACATACAATTTTCAGCTTCAGTAAAAATGATGACAATCAAACTAAATATATGTTACAATATTACACAAATCATGAATTCTACTTTCCTTCTATGTCTGAGTGACCCATATTGAGTTGCCTCAATTTGTACCTGATTTGCACCTACAGAGACAATTATTGTGAGATAAGTTTAAGTTTTCCACACACATTTTCTGCTTCATTCACTTTTGATGAAAGGTCCAGTGTTAAAATTTTAGGCTAAAACAAACAAACCAACAAACCACCCCTATTTCAACAATACTTCAGACATGAAACATTGTTTTTTTAAATCACTGAAAAAGTAAGTAGAACAATGTATAGTGGTAACTTATGTAACAGCAACAGTATCTCTTACATTTAACAGATATTATACTAATAAACAGAAGCAGAAAAGTACCTCTAATCCCTTGAGAGTTTGATGTCAGGACAAATACTTTTATGAGTTTGAGGCACAAAGGCGTATAGTCGTGTTCCCAAATAACAGCTGGAATCAATAGAAGTTTTCCATAGCTAGACAACAGCAGGGCTTTCAGAAGAAAGATGAAGTCTGACTTTGTTTTCAGGCTCTCAGGTCTTGCTAGCCAAAGGGCAGTAAAGATGCCAACCAAAAATGCAGTTTGTTCTGAGTAGAAAATGGGACACACCAAATCAAAACCTTTCTTGATTAATCTTAGTGAAATGACAAGTGCCAAATACAATTGAGCTTCTATTTAAAGAAAATTTAATAATCGGTTATGAACAAAACATCCTCTCATTGCCTCTACACCCACCATATATCTTTATTAACCTAGCCAAGCATGACTCATTCTACCAATAACCCAAATCAGTCCAATCTCCAGCAAAAGGATTCAGTCACTTCTATCTATATGACTGCACACGACAGGAAAATGAATCTGCAAACTTTTCTCCGTTTCTACTTTTCCTTCCTGAATACAGCCTGTCTTTTCAGCTAGTCTTTATCCTGTTTAGCCCATGTCATCACTAGGTATGTTCCCTGAAAGGTTAGCAACAAAGAATCTTTTGGCTCAGTGAAGAACACAAAGGCTCAGTGTGTTACTGAACTAGTAGGCCTTCCCTAAACTAGTAGCTTTTGGATTAATTCACCATCAGTGCTGCTCTAGCAATGGTAGCATTGGAGGAAGTGCTAGCAAAGACCAAGCTCAGACACACTTTTACCACTCTTTAATAAAACCTGCTCAGAGCAACGTTAGATACAGCAATATAAACACCAATCCTTATCTACAGTAGCACTTTTGCTGAGGATATGCACAGGTGATGAATTAGTTAGTTTTTGGTAACATAGCTATACCCCTAGACTGAAGTTATTAAGGGTTCTCTCAACTTTGAAGTTTATGGCCCTATTAGATGTGTCTAAATTAGACAGAAGTACCACAAGGATTTAAATATACTTTAAAAGAAAGTTAAATTTTTATTTTTTCCCCTTCTGTTGTTTCAAATGCACTTTTAGAAGCTTGGAAACAACAACATCTCTTCCCTACCTACCAGGCTTGTCATTGTTCAATCTGACAAATGTTTTAAAAAAATTTATTTAAGGTTCAGAAGTCAACATGTTTTTTCCTGGTTACTTTATTTTCATAAGCATCATCATCAATATCATCTCAACTCTAGGAATAAGCTTTGCAGTGAATCAATATGTAAGGAATTGATTTTTCCAGTTGCTAATTGCCTCTACAGTAAAAGAATTAAAATAACATTTGTCCAGTCAGGAGAAGTGGTTTTAGTTTTCTTTTCTCTCTTTCTCAATGGCATGTAAAACAAACTAGCTATAAAGAATCCATACAATATTTCTCAAAGTTTCCTAACATTTTTAGAATAGGACAAATTCTAAACTTGAACTACTAATAGGATGCATTAAACAGGTTATATTTAGAAGCAGTATATTTTGGACTGATTTGGCTTCAACATGGGGAAAGGCAACTGGCATTAAAATGTTATGGTGGGCAATCTAAAAAGACACAAAGTACGTCGCAGAACATGTTCGTTAACTGATATTTGAATCAATTATACCTTACATAAAATGCAGCATGCTGCTTATAGCTTAGAATAAGGCATAGCTGTCCATTACCCCTTATAAACAACACCATGTAAATGGATGCCTATTCAGACCTAGTATTCTGAAATACTGTCATCGTCTGGCACTTTGATATTTAATGCTGATCACCCCAGACTGCACTGCAATCAGGTGATTGCCATGTACAGTGGCATTAAAGGAAGGCAGGAAACAGAATATGAATAAATGAAGTAATTTATGTTGTGCTATTTTTTCCTGAAGAACCACAGAAATGTTTTCAACTGTCTACATATAAATCTATCAGAGAAATCACTCAGCCACCTCTGGGGTGGAATATGTCATGCATTCTGTACTAGCAAATTCTTCAATGTATTCATCTTTAAGATTTAATATAAAAGATCGTTTGATAATGATATGAAATAATCATAGTTCTCACCTAAAGAAGCAATTCCAAACATTCTATAAAAATCCCATTCTTTGGCATATCTGATCAAGTCATCAGGGTCTGTGTTTTGGCTTGAATCCTGTAGCTGCAGCCACCTGATATAAGCTTCACAAAGCAAACAAAATATGCAAAGCTTCCCATGAATCTGATATGAAAGAATGTTGACAGCATCAGTATTAAGTATTTTAATTCAAGATCATCTCTTAGCATCTCTAGGCACACAAGTGAGGTAGCTTTATTACTTTTGCTCAAGAATAGAAACAAATGACCTTTGTTCAGTTCTACCAGATTAGGACACTTTTTAACAACAATTAGCTGCTTTAACATATTAGCCCAGTTGGAGAGTTTGGGCTGGACATGTCATACGAGCAGCTCAGGGCAGAAGAAAGCATAAAGTTGTGGTATGTGAGTGTGTTTGGATGTGGAGGGGAAAAGGGGCTCAATGCAAGCATAATTCAGTGTCTCAAACAGAGCTTAAACTATCACCAGAAAAATGTGACTGTAAAAAAAAAAATGGCACAGGGTGTGTGTGTCCAAAATAAATGTGTATCCATATTTAATGTGCCTGGTTTAAAAATAAAGTAATCTTCCATCACTAGCAATAGGAAAACTCAGTCAGAGATGCGACTATCAGCCTAGTTCAGGGATAGTCTATTTTTTGTCCAGTTCCAAATTTCTTGGTCAAAGTATAGTCAAGATTCAGACATCCATCCAGCTCCCCTCCCCTCCCCCGCCCTGTGCTTCCCAATTGCCTGCTAGCTCCCTGCCCACAGAGTTAGGTGATCTTATTTCCCTAAACTGAAAACAGGATGCATGGGGCTGGCCTGAGCCACCTGGCATTGCTGCTTTCCCCCCCACAAAATGTTTCCCCATGCCCCCAGTTGAGCCAAATAGCAGAAATGGAGTGGGAGGGAGAGGCATGGGTATGGGCTGGGACCTGGGCAGCCAACCAGGGTGTGAATGTATGCTTTTTGAGCTTGGAGCCAGGAGGTGAAGCTATTGGACTATGATCCATTGGGGACTGGGTAACAGAGGGACAAGAAGGAGGCTCTGGGTCACAGGAGGGACCAAGGAGACTCCAGATAGCAGCCTGGGGAGATAGGGGGAGGCTGGGATGTGGCAGAAGTGGGTAACTGGAGGTGGACTGGGGAGGTAAAGAAGCCAGTTGGGGCTGGAAAGTGCTCCAGGGACTGGCACCAAAGGACAGGGGGGTGGGGAAGACATGAGGCCAGGGCGGGTGGACGGGCTCCAGCGAGCTCTGAGGGCAGGTGGGCACAAGGCCTGGACGGGTTCTGGGGAGGGGGACCTGAGGCTGGGGGGTGGGCTCCAGAGACTGCTTGGGGGCAGGGAGCAAGAGGATGGCATGGGGCGGTGGGCTCTGGGGACCGCTGGGAACACAAAGCATAGCTCTGCATGGCTCCGGCCCCAGCCCCAGCCCTGGTCCCAGCCCCAGCCCCAGCCCACGTGTAGAGGCGACACGTAGCTGTGGCTAGTGGGGAGGAGGCAGGGGGAACGGATGAAAGGTTCTGCAGGGGGTCACATCATCCCCCCCCTAAATTCTCAGGGAGCCCAAAAACAAGGAGAGCGCCCCCTATGTCTGCTGCACAGGGAAGGAGGAAGCAGCAGGGCGGCTGGCTGAGCTCCTCCTCCTCCTGGAATCCCATGCATTGCCTCTGCTTCCACGTCTCCCTCCTGCCCCCACTCACCTTGGTGGATGATCGGCAAAGCAGGCAGCAGCACTGGGACTCCAACAGCAGGAAAGGCAAAGCAGCCCCACCGGGGGCAGGGAGAAGAGCTTAGTTGGATGCCCTGCTACCTCCCAATGCTGCATGTACCCTTTGCTGAGCAGTACCAGAATTTGAGGCCTTGAAAGTCTGTTTCCCATTCAGAGCCGAAATTAGTGAGCTAAGAGTCAGATATTTTCGTAGTGTGGTTAGTTTGATTACAAGATATACGTGAGTCCTGCTTTCTTGGGCAGAGGTATTCACAGACAAATCCCTCTTAGGTCTGGTCTGCACACAAAGCTGTGCCAGTATAACTAAAGGTGTGAAACTGGTGCAACGTTTGTGTGTATTCTATCAGTTTAAAACTGGTTACATAATTTTACAGGTGCAAGCAAAACTAGTACAAGCCAGGTTTAAGCCATATAAGAGTCCACACAAGAGGTCTATAAAATCATGACTGGTGTAGAAAAAGTAGGTAAGGAAGTGTTGTTTACTACTTCTCATAACACAAGAACTAGGGATCACCAAATGAAATTAATAGGCAGCAGGTTTAAAAACAAATAAAAGGAAGTATTTCTTCACACAATGCACAGTCAACCTGTGGAACTCCATGCCAGAGGATGTTGTGAAGGCCAAGACCATAACAGGATTCAAAAAAGAACTAGATAAATTCATAGAGGATAGGTCCATCAATGGCTATTAGCCAGGATGGGCAGGAATGGTGTCCCTAGCCTCTGTTTGCCAGAAGCTGGGAGTGAGCGCCAGGGGATGGCTCACTTGATTACTTGTTTGGTTCATTCCCTCTGGGGCACCTGGCACGGGAGGCCACTGTCAGAAGACAACGTACTGGGCTGAATGGACCTTCGGTCTGACCCAGTAGGGCCATTCTTATGTTAACTAAACCAATTTCAGTTAGATTGGTGCAATTTCTGAATATAGATAAGCCCTTTCAGAAGCCTCAAGACATCTCTATCCTGTCTCCAGAAGCAGGTATTTTGCCCCTCAAGTCTTATTGCTTAAACTCTGTGCTCCTTTTCACCCGGGAAATCACTAGTCCACAATTGCTCACCAAGATCACACAGCCTAGAATGATGACCCTGAGTGACTAACTTTCCTTTTGTGCAGCTGCTCTGCAGCACAAAGGGCTTGTCTACACGGTGTGATAATGCACACTAGAAGGGTATGAATTCTAAAGTGCACCAAAGTGTTGTGCATTAACTGGCTTATGTAAACCCTGCTGGTGTGCATTAAGAGTTTTAGCAGGAACTTTTTGTGCACATCAGCAGGGTTTACATTGGCCAGTTAGCGTGCTACACTTTAGTGCACTTTATAATTCACACCCCTGCTGTATTCATTGTTGCACTGCATAGACATGCACATAGGAACTTCAGAATTTCAACTGCCAGACACATGAAAGTGCTTTAACCCACACAATACTCTCAATAGCTCTCTGGGTCGTGTCATTGCATGGCAGCTTTAGCTCTTTCTACAGCATTTCACCGTGGGTACTTATGTATCAGCGATTCCTAACATGCAAGCCATCATCATCATTTGCCATAATTTTTGTAACTTGTTTTACTGCAGTAGAGGAAGCCTGTAAAAGAGTAATACTAGTCTTTTCTAGTATAGTAATATGTTAGTATTGTACCTTATATTACTGCTGAATTTAAAAAGCTGCATTTCTAGTGGTGATTGTAATAAGCAATTTGCAGCAGAAGCAGACCTCTTCCAAAGGCTCTGTTCAGAAAACAGACTACTGAAATATGGCCCCTTCTTGTTCAACAGCTCTGCTCCTTGTCTGTATTCCAAATCACGTGCGCTCACTCTTCTGACAAAAATGAGTTTAACTCTTGCAAGCAATATCTTTAATCTGACAGCTGTGTTTGCTAACTCTATCTGGATGGTAGCTCTCCTAGCAGCAGCTACGGAGTTTAGTATTCCACATGCTTTGTTTACAGCATTAGACCCTTAATTTGGGCAGAGAACGAAATAGTAGTTAAACTTTTTAGGACTTGTGGAGGGGCAGGAGAAAGAAAATAAACTCTTAGGGCAGCTACTAAATCTTGTTTTTACTGTGATTCTTATTTACTTGTCATCAGAGTCTCATACATAGTGTACAAAGCCAAAGGAAGAAAAAGACCCAACAACTTACATTTATTTGTGTATTGAAAAGAATATGCCTGTAAGCCTGTGTTTTGCATAAGATGGCATTAATCAAGATGATAACAGGATCATACTCAATGTACTTGTCCACAGGTTTCTGGCAGGATTTCTGAAATTAATAAAGTAACAAGAAGTAAGAACAAGCAAACAAGCATGAGTTTATTTTAAAACCTGCTGTTTTTATTTGTTTACAGCAACACTATAGTGGCATCAAAGTATTTCTTAAAATTATGTCAGGATTTCTATGATGAAGCCCCTCTTTGCAATAGATTTTAATTCAGGCAAAAAAGTTAGCTTCATTTTTTTTATCCTGGCATTCAAGCTTTCAGTTGGTTTCCCCACCCCAACAAAATAAAAGATATCAGCTATTTTTATATGTTCTAAAATAAAGTTCTGATTTATACATAACAATAAATTACACTTGGGTGTGCTACATGGTATTTTGGGACATCTCAGTCAGACAACGGAGTGCCTTCAAACATCTAAGAAATGCACCAGCATCGCTGATTTATATTTTCTTTTTTTAAAAAAAACTAACCCTATATTGCAATAATTTCTGTTACGTAAAGAAAGATAGTTCAGAGTAGAAAGCTAAGAGACAATGTTGGGAAAAGAACCCTCTTCCTTGTTGTGAAGCCCTTTCACAGTACAGTAAAGGCTGTGTCATCTGGCCCTGTATCAACCGGAATGCTCTATAAACCAGCATTTCTAATCTTCATAGAAAGTCTGGTTTATAGTCCGGTTGGTGTGGGGCCGGTAGGCTCCCTGGAAGGGTGACATGTCCGTGCTTCTCCTAGGCGGAGGAACGGCCATGAGGGGTTCAGAGTGTGTGTGGGGAAGGAGGGATGTGGGGCTGGACTGCAGGGCATGGGCTCTGGGAGGAGTTTGGGTGCAGGGTGTGTGGGTGCAGGGCAGGGAGTTGGGGCATGGGAGGGGGAGCGGGGTGCCAGATCTCAGAGGCGCTCACCTCAAGCGGCTCTCTGCAAGCAGCAACCAGTCCCTGCACCCCTAGGCAGAGGCGTGGCAGACAGCTCTGCGCACTGCCTCCGCCCTTACCCAGCCCTGAGCACTCGCTCCACAGCTCCCACTGGCCGAGAACCTCCATTTTTAATCCTCTTATTGTTGGAGAGTTTAAGAATCCAAAAACAGTTAATGAAATTTACCAGAAACTTGACCCCATCTGCTCTCCCCTGCAGGGGCAAGGAGCAGAAGCTTGTCCTCGGCAGCCAAGCTTCCCCATCCCCGCTCTTTCCCCCAGCGTTGGTGCTTTTCCTGCCCTCCCCCTTCTTCCCTACGCCAATCAGCTGATGGGCCCTAGCGGAGGGGGGGGGAAAGTAGCAGCAGCGGCACGCAGCTCGTAGAGGAGCAGAGAAGAGGTAGGGATGGCCTTGGGGAAGGGGCTGAACGGGCATATCCCTTCCAGCCCCCTGCCATGAGCCACTCAGGCTGGTCAAAGCGTCACGGCAATACCAGAGAGATGAGCTGGAGTGCCAGCATGAGAAGCGCAGTGGGAAAGTAACTGAATACAATTTATCAGGAAAGTATTGTCTTAAATGGAACAATTCTATCCTATTCTCAATTACAGTTAGTGACATCCTACTCCTGCTATATTTGCTTTCCACAGCTAACTTATTATCAACTTTTCCATGAGTGATGTATCTGCAATATTGTATGCTAATATCTAAACTTATTGTTAATTTATCACCTAAAATTTGGATTGTTGCTAATTAGTCTATATGTATTTATGACTTTAAAAACAAACTTTGTGTGATAAGCTAAGCAGTACTACCCAGAATAATAGAGTATTATTTCTATAACATTAACATGAGGTTTAATAAATATTTTATCTGTTAAATGGAAATCAGAGAAACAACAGTGGGTGACTGGTAATACTTGCTTGACCAATTTCCTGTTAGTGAAAGAGACAGATTTTTGAGCTTTACCAACCAAGCTTGAAAGGCATGTCTCTTCACCAACAGAAGCAGGTCAATAAAAAAATGTTACCTTAACTCACCTTGTCTCTCTACTGTCTTGGGACCAGCACAACTATAACACTGCAAAACATGGAAATCAAGTTTCGCTTCAAATACTATGCAGTTAAACAATGCAGATGTTTACGCCATGAAGCCAAGCACATCAGACTTATCACATCTCATAAAACTAAGTGGATTAGTCATGGTGACTATTTGATGAGTAACTTCAGTGAAACTCAGGAGCCTGTCCGGTGTCCAGAAAGTGGGACTGTTTTCCTCTGGTTCAGTATTAACAAACTGGTATTAAGGGTTCTGTTGATTCGGGGGGGGCATGTTCCAGATTGGATGGCAAAATGAGTACCTGGGCCAACTTGTGGTTATTAAAAAATTCAAGTTGTTTTGCCAAGAGTTGAGGGTGTTAATGCGGTGTCAAGTCCTATTTACAGTTTCTACTTTAAAATTCCCCATGATTGATTTTAATTGTATATGATATTCTTCACTTATCCTAACTATCATGCTTTTGCCACTGGCTACTACTGGGGCTTTCACCACACTTATGTCCAGATTATTGTTCCCAGCTGCTGCTACAGGTTGCCATAATTGTACTGCTTCTGCTGCCTCCCCAACCCACACATGAAGGAACAAAACCAGGCTGTAAGGACTTCTTGGCTTCCTCTTTCTTAGTCTTATGACCTCCATTATATTAAGAACACAAGGTTTCAATGTTTATCAATTCCAAATTCGTCCTTGGTGTCCACCAGATAAATGTAGCTATCTTCCCTGTATGTCAAAGGTATCCAAGTGTTTATTTGTGGGGGAGATTGTTTTTTACCTGAAAAAGTGCTTTCTTGCTATACTGGTCTGTGAAGAGACAGCCAAGTCCAGGCAGACGTCTCTTCCTTTCTCTCCCCTGGGTATGGAAAACTGTCTGCAAAGACCAGTAACAAACAAAAATAAGTATGAAATATCTTTTGACTCCACTCCACCTGCTTTCACAAACCTATGCTAACATGGTGGTCTTGTATTGCTAGTCCCTTCCAACCTAAAGTTTAAATAGACCAATGTGATCCTCCCAGTGGGCTGGAGACGAGAATGCTAGTCTGTTTTATGCAAATATATGGGCCTTCACCATTTGAGTCCGTGCCCAGCATATCAGTTCCCACTATTCTCTTAGGGATGGCGAACTGCTGTGGAAGTTGAGGCTATCACAAAGTCATTGGAAAATCTTGGCTCCTGCCAACCTAATAAAATGGAATGCAGTATGTGGCAAGCTGAAGCTCCCCTGAAGTAACAAGAGAGAATACCATGTGCCAAATGGTGGCTGAACAAGTCTAGGGTGCTGATGTGAGGTGAGTTTGCTTTAGAGCAATCTTCATGATCTCAAGACAGCCCTGTCTGTACTTTTGACTCCTAAGTAGTGCTAGATTTTCTCATATTGAGGGCTCCGTTGGGGAGGGAGGTGCTATACTTTTCTCAAAATGAGATCACTTAGATATTCTTCAGAAGGAGGTCGCTGCTTGGAGCTGTGCAAGAATCACAGGAACAGTTTTGCCCGTGTTTAGTCATGTCCATGCAGCTCCAGCACCCAGGAAAATGTCAGTACATTGATGAAATCTACATCATCAACTTCATATCAGAATATATACCTACTCCTCAAAGGCATGATATCACTAATATACTATTTCTAGGCCTGCAGTTTTATCAGGAATAATAGCCCAGGCTCATAAGGAGAGCTTCATTAGAATTTTTTAGATTATTTATCTTTCACTTCCATTTTATCATTCGATGGACAATTCTCACTTGCATATGAATGTATTTTTCTTTCAACTCCGATTCTCAGATGTGATGAGTGTTCCAGGGTCTCTTTCAGCTCATGGTAGTATTAATATGGTTAAGGAAGAAGCAAATTAATTCCTTCTTCCTGAAATTTGGATCAGGGCTCTATCATAAGCCAACTCCCAAATCTGGACCTTGCGTCCAGAAAATCTGGGTGCTAGCATTGAAACCCTTCTAAGCTTAATTACAGCTTAGCTTTGATCTTGCTGCCACATTCAAAAATTCCAGTTTCCCCTCTGGTCTCCCCGAAACCTTCCCTTGGCAGAGACCCCAGCCCCAGAAGCCCTGAGTCTTACCCCAAAGGAATAACCCACTTCCCGTTCCCCTCTCTCTCCCCACCCAGACTTTCCTCTCTGCTGGCGCTAAACCTTCGAGGTACTGATGCAATCTCTTTACATCACAATACCAAGAGCATGTCGTTCCGCCTATTCTACAAAGAACAAAACCCCAAATACAAGAAACGAAATGATTCTCTCTCTTCCCCTCCCACCAATTCCCTGGTGCTGCAGAGGCTGGTTACCCCTCCGTAGATTCTAAACAAAGAGAATTCCCCTCCCCTCGTTTCCTTAACCTACCCCAGAAGAGAAAAACTCGAAACAAAGTCTTAAAATAGGAAAACTTATATTAAAGAGAAGAGAAAGAAAAAATACATTTAAGAATATAATCTTTCTGCATTAATTTTGACAAACAGAGGGATCAGGATGATATATTACTAAAGAAAATTATATCGTCATATAGCTCTTGATGCCCACATAGAATCTCCATATTAGAAAACCTCCGCCGCATTGCCTGACAACACAGTATGGCTGACTAATAACCATGACAGTCTTTCATTTAAAGCCTTACTAATAATTAATGGGTGTATATTTCCTTGCACTGTCTACAATAGGGAGAAACATGTAAGAACTTAATAAGCAATTAAGAACGCATAGGACCGTATACTAACTATTATGTCTTATGCAGACTATATATCATCTTCAGACCTCCAAATTGTGCAAGTTCATTCTGCTCCCCTGTAGCTGAGAAAATTCTAGATGTCGCTCTGAGCTTGAGTTCTCGTCCCATCCTGTCACTGCGTCATGGCTCGTTGTCCTCTAAGAATAAGCGGCACTTCACAGTAAAAGATTACGATCTCACATCCCACTCTGTTGAGCATTAATCTAGTTATGACAGGCTCATGACAGAGGTAAATAGGCTCTGAAACAAAACTACTCGGATATATAGTGATATGATATGAGTGCAGCTGACTCCTATTTTGGATCCTGAAATCACGAGATGTACATAGAACGACGCTTTCCACTACTGTCAGTCTGTACCTCTCAGGGTAAATCTAGACATCAATCCCTAGGCACACGTAACGTGCATTGTGATTCTTCCTCAACATAAAATAGCCTTTCCTAGTCTATAAATATCCAATCTACTTATCATCTAAGGCATGAAGAGTGTTGTTTACAAGAGAATGGGATGGAAAGTGTGAGATAGTCAAACCTGATTAAATTGGAATGGAGATGTGGTAGTGGAATCAAGCTGAACATACACTGCCTAATTCTGTCTAATGTGAGTAGCTCCAATTCAGGAATAATTTCAAGTCCTTCGATTTACGATGGTGATATCCTGGTCTTGTAGATTTAGAACGATCATGGTCACCCTAATGAATATCGCTTCTAGGTACTGGTCTCACCAACAATCTCTTCCACTCTACTAATCTCACCCCAATACTTTTTTTTTATTTCACTGATGTGTCCAAGAGTATCTTCTTTCGGGCTGGTCTATACTGCCTATTCTCCTCTGTTCATAGATGTGGATGATAATAATGTGGGTGCTATTATTAATAAGGATATGTTATTCAGACAGATGGTAAGTTAGCAGACCCCCAAAGATGCAGCAGCTCTATTAGTGTATAACGCTGGAAGCTCAAGAACTCAAAAATTGCGAAATAGTATGTGTGGAAAAATTGGACTTGTGGATGGGATTGATGCAGATGTGGACTGTGGGCCTTGCTGCGAATTCTACTCTGCTAGAATATTATAGTCATCTAGGCATTAAGGCAAGGTATATGCAGGAATCTAGCAGGGTATATCTCCTAGGCTGACTGCTCATGCCACTAAGCTGGAAGAGCACATAATGGGGTATAAATTCTATGTAAGGCTAATGGGTCGGTAGGGCAATATAATCTCGTCTGTAAGTGACCTGTCACTGTAATATGCTCTTTGAGTGAGGAGGAAAAGACGTAGTGCGTCTTTGTATAGTTCTTGTAATGATTGGATACAGACATGTATCGAATAGAAACACATTATTCACTAGACAATTGTTATGGCTGTTTCTTCGGGCACTGGTACTCTAGATATGATGTATCGGAGGAAACACAGCAACTCGGTCTCTCTGAATAGAGCTCCTGTATACCATAGAGGCAGAGCTCACGTCGGAAGATTGCTCTACTACTAATCTATAGTGCATCGCAAGCATAGGGCTCCTCAATCTCACAAGTGGCAGTGTGTTGATCTTGTCGCTCAAAGTCATTCTTCTGCCATTTCATTGACTTTGGCTAAGTGTGATATCTCGAGCTAACATAATGGGTATAATGAATGATTTCCTCTGTGCTCTACTATCTCTTCTCTGATATCCCATATGTCTGTGTGTACCCGTTTCGCCTACCATCAACGAGATACTTCCGTTTCGTTAGTCAGGGGCATAATAGAGGCGTGACGATGCACTTGAAGAGTTGCAGATTTTTAGTTCCATTCCTGTTCGTGATCTATACGCAAATGATGTGGTCAGTGAAATTTAATACTGCCTTAAGGTGTAATTGTAATATGAGGGTCCTAGGAAAATGTTTATATGGTGAGTAGATATTATGGAGTAGGCCAATATCTATAGAGAAGCTGAGAATAAGGCCTGATGTGGCGGGAATGGCGCTCAATCATCCACAAAATGATGGGAGGACACCTGGATTATTTTCGTGTTCTAGAGATTTCATTGTTCATACACTCACTGTGTCGCCCCCAAGCTTATCTGGTATCGCATAGTAGTAAACTGACAAGTACTCTTTGTATTGTGCCACATCAGGACACTCGACGTCTTCACACTGATAACCCATTCTTAACTGCCAGAAGTTATCGTTGGGAATCGCTTTAAGCCGTCTCTCCAGAACGGAAAGTACCTAGGTCAGGCTGTGCTTTCAGCATCGTATGAGATTCGGGTGATGAGATAGAGAGTGGCATAGTGTTCCGGGCAAATATAACAAGTGGTGTAATTGTGCGCTGGATCCTATAAGTAGGACCCTCAGGTTAGCCGTCTACTGTAGGCATGAACAGTGCCAAGTGGCACACTCTAACGCGATCTGTGAGTCAGATATACTCCTAGCATATGACTGTGCTTGGTGCATGTGATCTACTATGTCTCACTGTCGCTCGATAGATGACATTGTACCTCCCTATGTACCCCCTGATTGCCCTAAAGAGATCAGTGTCAAATTCGGCAGTAGGGATTGGGGAAGAACCAAGGCAGTTGCTATGCGATACGTTACAGTGCGAGAGATATACTCTCATATATAGTCTATGTGTCTGGTGCCCTTCTCGACCAAGTCTCTCTCCTCTGCTGTATCATGCCATAGGGTGGTACGAATTCCTCAGCCAGATGCGCATACCTCAGTAACCTAATCAGAGTAGTCTGGTAAGTGACGTGTGTGCGAGTAAGATGTCCCGGCAAGCAATGACCTCTAATCTGTCCTCTCATGCCACTACCATCACGATGTTTTAATGACCCATGGCCAGGGTATTTGGATTTGACCTGAGCTAAACATAATCAGCTCTATTAGTTACATCCCTAGAAAGTAGTACATCACCATTGAATACTGTTCCTTCGCTAGGCCCAAAGTGGCTAAAGTATCACTGTGGTTATATAGATCGCTCCACATAGTATCGCAATCTTGACCTCAATCTATGTGGCTCTGACACTCTGAAAAATCACTTCAAAGGTTATAGAGGAGTCTCAGGAATTGGTGAAGTTGTTTGGCTGGCAGGATAGCTTGCTCAAGACTCATTGCTTATTGGTCAGATAAGGTGTGTAATTATAGATGTGTGCTCTCAAATATCTATATGTGAACTACGGTCAAGTTCATGCAGAGGTGTGCGCCTATTCATACTTGTTGGGTATACTATGATAAGAGAGAATCTATATGTTCATATATCTCTTTCAGCAACATGCCTTAAGACACTGTGCCGATGAGAGCGGGAAACAGCAAGACACAACCATGAACAGACACTAGTTTCTGATCGCAATGTGCCTACAATAAGAGACCATAAAATACATGGTACACAATCAACCTGTTCGTGTGTTCTCGTTTCTTGGAGTCCTAATAGTGCAAGATGACTTCGTGCATGATCCTCATGGGCAGAGCTTATTTCACTTTAGTCAATCCATGAAGCCAGCTCCACACATGCGTTCTTGCCCATGGACATGGAGCATGTTTACCTTTTTCTCTATCCATAAATACACTCCAGAGTATCATCTAGTTATTAAATATATCGCTCAATCCTCAATATGAGCTTATGAATCTAGTGCTGTCTATATTTGCGTGAGAAGAAACGGCTCACATGCAGCGTGTGTGGGATCCTGTGATACTATGCATCAGGGTCAGGATTATCATAGACATTGTTCTCATGAGTCAGTTTAGAATTCATAGCTGCGACATTGGTGAAGATTCAGAAATAACTACAGGTATCCACTGCTGTACACAACTTCTCATTCAAAGTGTTTGCAATTTGGTATGTTCATCCATACAGTCGGTACTCCGAAGGCACAACAATCGGTTGTCGCGGACATAGTTAAGTCATCTGACTAAATGACACATGTGGGATTGTATGAGCGTGCTCTATCTCATAGCATGAAGTGAGCCAATTGGCGCAGTGCTCTGTCGATCTTCCAACATACAATAATAATCCCCCATCAGTTAGTCATATCATTATGGATAGGTGAATATGTCTCTGCGAATCTATCTCAATGGCAGTCCTCTCATAGATAGGAGTCCTACCTTCCATGTTTGCTGTACAAGTGCATCAACAGGGTGAAGCATTCTAGACCAGTGGCAAGGTATTAAGCGGTGTGCTCTCTGTGAATAGTGATTTTGGTAGTATGTGACTTGGTACGCTATGATGAGATTAGTGTGTTGACGAATTTAGCTGGCTCGCGTTCCTCCTCCTGAGAGATTCATGATGACCGCAAAAGTCAGGTGCAAAAGGGATAGGCCTTTGTTGCTCGAATGTGGCTGATATAGACAATGGGCCTAGAAAGAATCATTGGAGAGGGGTAGTTAGGTCCTACTGTACATCGATGTGAACTTTGTGCTCGCAGTCGTAGAGGTTTTTACAAGGGTCGTGGTCGATACAGAGTCGCTCAGAGAAGCCAGCGACCCAAAGACATAGCTGAGTGGTCACACTAGCATCTAGGCGCAATCCGCTATTGCGCTGGCTCAGGTGTATTACCTACTTAGACTTGTGGTTCTCGTTTGCCCGCGCTCTAGGCTAGCTAGGCAGTGGGGAAACGGTTTTTGTCGTGCCTTAGCGATTGGGTGGGGCAGCTATCCCACCACGAATTCTGTGTCTCACGTACGATCAGACTCCTTTTAGTTTGCGCTCTCAGTTTATGGTGGTATTCTGGTCGGTAGATGGTGAAGGTGACAGGTACTGAAGGAGGTGACGAGCTTCATGTCTCGCCATTCCTTATTTCTAGGATCGTCCGTGGCTCGCGCATTAGTGGACTCTCGGATACCTTTGCGCCTAGAGGGGTTTCCCCACACCTTAGGGTATTACTTTATAATTTTTTTATTATAAGTTTGTCTGTTACAAAACTTACCCTCGATCACCCCTCTCAATGCCCGCGGTACTCGCTTCTCAGTCTGGCCGAAGTACCCTGCTGCTTCGCCTGTGCCTGAATGGGCAATTACAAGCTGAGGTTTGCTGTAGTGAAACATGTGAGTGTCGCTCGTGCAGAGATCAGGAGGACGCAGGCATGGCAGCCACGGTCTGCTCGCTGCAGAGTCTGAGGGATCCAGGTCTCAGTCGGCGTGCTCGGGAGCATGCCGGTATTAACTGAGACGCATTATGGACATGCAGGCCGAGGCTCCACATGAGGTGGGGGCGCTGCTCCTATTCCAGCTCGCGGAGTTTGGGCCTGGCCCTCTTTTGTCCTTGCGTAACGTCGGCCAGTGAGAGGCGGTAGTGCGAGCTTTGCCCTATCCGCACGCTGGCCAGAGCTCCACAGACGGGGTCTCAGTTTGGGAGAATGGTATTGATATGTTCGACGTGATCTTGTAGGGCTCATTTGCCGAGTGGCTCTCGCAGCGATGGGTTTCCGTCCTGTGTAGCAGCGCGGCTCGCTGGGTCATTCTCTACTCTGCGCCTGGCTTGCGCGCTATAGGCCGACGACGAGCTACACATGCGAGATGCTCGGGGTTTATCCAGCTCGCATAAGAAAGAGAAAAATTGAAGGACGGTCCTCAGTATGGGCTGAATGAGTAAGTCGGGCCTTTTGCTCCATTTCACCTGAGGAAAGAATACACATTCTTCATGCTTTTTGCTTTTAAAGCTGTCATGATATTGTACTGTGGCTGGCTTGCGCCGTTCTTTACATCTCTGGGGCCGAACTAGAAGAAGCAAACTAGAGAGGACTTGAGACGTAGAAAAAGGGCCCAGCCGATGTGCTGTGGCCGGTATTTGTCATATTATGTATTTGTGGTCTGCGACATCGGCCAGAGCGCGGCAAGCCTCGCGACCCCCGGTGGAGCCTGGCCGGAGCCCCAGGAGCCGGGCAAGCCGTGCTGCCGCCGTACTCCTCTCGGTCGTCGACTCCCTGGTGACGCAAGAGCGCATAGGAGACCGGCCTCAGGTAAAGGGAATAGATAATTATACATAACTTTTGACGTCTTTTATGTCTTCACTGGACAAGTTTCCTCCGAGCAGATACTTCCGACGAATACGATGAATTTCTCTGAGGCCCTAATTTTACATGTATAGCGCCCCCCTTGGGACCCTCCTTCGAGCGGCTCTCAGCTGATGGGTGATCGTATATATGAAGTTCCGCTCGGAGACGCTCCATCTTGTCTCCTCTCATCTTCGTCACGACTACCCCTGGGTCCGTAATAATTAAGCGCCGCGCTGAGGCACAGGCCCGCGGCCTGCGCACGCTCTTGCAAAGCTGCGCTCCAGGGCGCGAGCAAGACTCCCATGACGTGAGCGAGCATGTTCCCAATTCTCGTTCCTACCGACTCGGGTCGGGTTTAGTCGCGCACAAGGTTAGCCAAGCCCTTAAAGGGCATTTCGCCTGGGTAATGTTGCGCATCTATTGTGTCCTTCTGCCCTCTCATGCAACTCCTCGGATGACCTTATGTCCTTCCATAGTGCCCCCAGTTTCTGGCGCTCCCTCCTTGCCTTTGGCTAGACTCACGCGCTTTCAGTTTGCCATGCCTCTTCTCTCAGCCCACAGCCACCTTTCTGGGGCGCGTACAATCACCCCTGTACCTGATCTCACATTGGCACACTGTCCCCTGTTTTCGCACTCACCCGCATTGTGCGCAGCCATTCTCCAAATATCGCGCCAGAGACGACAACCACACTACTGCTTTGCGTATTTTGCAGTCAGTCCCATGCTTATTAAGTCGGCATCATACATTCTCGTGCTCCGTATAATATTGCCACTTTGCTCCATACACCGTTGTTTCACTCTCATTGCGGGTATACAAACTACACCTACCTGAACGTTAGAGACACGCCAGCTGGCTGGAAGCCAGGCTTTCCCTCTGCTACTCTCCATCTGGAACTTCGTGCCTAGGCGTTCTAATATCAACGCGCTCTCTGGCCAGCACGCGCTCGCGCGCCCCTGCATGGCCTTCCATCGACTCGAACGCCTATGCAATGCCACCTCGCGCTGCAAGCCTTTAATTTCGTCCTGTGAAATGCCCTGAGGACACCCATCAACTTCTTCCTGTCGTGCTATAGCTATGCCAATCTCCCTTTGACCTCCTAATCCCAAGCCTGTAGCGCGCTTGCCGTTCTCACTCGCTATGATCTCTCCGACTGGTCATGCTCCTGCAGTTTCCAGGGAGCCAATTACACCACCTGTCAGGGCGCGTCTTTAGAACTCGTAGGTTCAAACTATCTCGCACAGGGAAGTTGTCAAATGGCAGGGGAGCGGAGCCACTACATGGTTAACGGCAAGTTACATTTAATAAACCATTCGCGAGACGCAATGCAATACTATTGTAGTGCGCAGATGTGTCCTGATATTAATTAATTTATTTTACACTTCCCGTGTTGTTATGGATTAGAAGACTTAGAAAATAGAGCTAAGCTCACTGAACAGAGGAATTGAGAGGCTAGTTTTTTCCGCTTTTATTGTTTATAAGTATACCCCTGTATCACGTATCTCGTCTGTGGTTCTCTTTGTTTCGAATTTTCCTGGTATCTCTTGGCAGGCCTGTTCCTGTGTTTCATGGTTTCTTCTACTCCTTACAGTCTTGCAACTTTTTAATCTCTAGGATAGCATTCTGTCGTTTAAAGCAGGACAAAATGTCATAAAAACATGCTTTACACCATCTGCTTACATAATCACCTTGACATGTTCTCTCTTTGGATTCTCCTATATGGCTTTGCTCTCCCGTTGTTACGTTGCGACATAGGAATGGAGCAGTATATTCAATGAGTCATTTTTATGAATGCAAAAGCACAGAGAGGGACAGCTTAGAACTGGTTAATACAGGAGCCTGCATTGTTTTTAAGAGTTTTGTTAGCATCTTTTACACATTCTGTAGGCATAGCACAGAGACGCTACTGTTTGAACTGCCATGGATAGAGAATTGGGGCGAGGTGTATCCAGCCACACGTGGCTCCAGGGAAGGGGGGGGGGTTGCTTCACTGAATGGAGCCATGGGGTTTCTGTGACTTGTGGAAAAGCAAAGACATGCTACGGGAAATCAGTGCGCTTCCACATCTAGGCATGCTTGAGGCAGCCATTAGCGCCCCTGCTCCCAAAACATTGATCTTTATATAAAACTTCTTTTACAGGAACAGGTCTCCTCTTCTGGATTCCTCACTACAAGTCCCAGCGGCCTGCCGATTGGCTAGGCCTTCTTCTGGCTGGAAAATAGCTCTGCGCTGCATGACTCCTGGGGAGTTCTCCAAACCCTCATACCTCCCCTCTCGGTTTCCTTACACCTCTCCCCATCCTCTCCGGCACTGAGCCCAGGCGTTGTGAGTGCGAAGCAAGACCAGAGAGGCTGGAAAAGGTATGCTGGGATACCATCCTAATACCCTTAGGAGGTCCGACAATTACAGCGCTGAGGGTGTCCACACTGTTATGACGCCAGTCGCTGCAGCAGCCAGCCGCTTGGTCTCGCTACACCCGTTAGCGGACCCGGTTGTAACAGCCAGCGCTGCAACTCAGTGGCGGTCAGTTGCAACAACGCGGATCTGCTTGAGATTTTTTAAGTGTGGACACCTGCTTACAGTTGCCGTTGCTCGTACTCCCCTTACATGCCGAGCGGCGGCGCACATCTGATTCTCGAGGAGAACTAGCGAAGTTTGTGAGTGCACGATTAGCCTCGAGACGAGAACATATTCGAGTATTGATCTGTACAGCTCCATTAATAGAGATGGGAGATGGGGAAGGATTTTTCCGGAGGGTGCAGGGGTGGAAACAAACTTTTGTTGTATGTGGGGATATATCAAAAGGTTGAACTGGATATGCGTTAGCTCTAATGATGCAGTTATAATTAATCATATCGTCTTCTGGTGAACACTATGCATTACTCAATCAAGCCCACTTATATAACTATCGCTCATCCATCATCTCTGTCCTCTCCTCTCCCCTCCTCTCAATGAGACAGGTTGGCTGGATAAGTTAGCATACACACAATCTGCTCCTTTGTTGTTGAGAGAGATAGTTTCATGCAAAACAGTAAAATCGTATAGGCTAACAGAAGATTTCAGTAACATTTAAACTATCAAACAGCACCTCGTGGATATATCAGCTCCTCGCCTAACGCAGATGGTGTAGGCGCGCGGCAGAGCTGATTCGGGCTGACTCTGAGATCTGTGGCCCCTTCCTTATCGAGGTGAGTATGGTGAGGTCATCGATGTCTGTTGTTCTGGATGTAGAATCGGGTCCGCCGCCCCGCCAAAGAATCCTAGCGCAGGATTAATAACTCGGCGCATAGATGCCTTTCGTGCTAGACACTGGTGTAATATAACATATGTCTATACTTTTGTGCTTATAAGAGATCAAGTGGCTGTCTCGGAATACTAATCTCGTCGAGGTTCGTGTGGCTAATGTATTATTAGCTTTCTGCTAGGATTAGAGGTAGAATAGCATGTTGTCTCGCGCTCAATCGTACATGATAGCCTGAGAAGAGGCGATCGCGACATATGCATATAATCGGTGCATTAGGTCGTATCCCTGCACGTGACTAGCTATGGTTGGCTAGATCGCAAGCACGAGAATTGGACTGCTCTAAATTATACAACTTAGGATCTCGTGAATATCTCCTCATATTTATGAACTTAATCTTACTCACACTTGACATTCTACAACTCGCTGATACGATAAATAGTGAATTGCGCTCGCTAGGTATACAAGTGTGAGGTGCAGATTAAATCCTAGAGTCTCTATCTCAATTAACTTATAGGCTGCGCTAGAGCAGAGGTATTATCAGATAGTTGAAACGTTATCCTCTCGTCGCTCGCACATATACACGCATCAATGACCATCATAGACTCTGCTAGTGTCCTGGTGATATTGGTATGATGAGACATTTGTCCGGCTACTCCTCTGCTGGACTAATTCCATATCCCGTGTGAATGCTCGTATGCTTTAGTTAAGTGAGATCTAGAGCATGTGATCTCGGTGGCTCTCTGTCAGGTATGTACTAGGTCTGAAGTGCAATGAAACTTGAGTGCCAAATCATACTAATCTGGATGATAGTACAGTGCAGTCCTCGGTTGCTTCAAATTAAATGTGAAGTCGGCGCGAATACCTCCTATGTCTTAGTCAGTGTTGTGCGTTAATGGATGCTCACGCCCAACAGAACACGTGATTTCATCGCATAAATATGTTTAATTGTGAGATATGGTGGTACAGTGTTCGGAAGGCAAGACCGTGGCCTACAGAATTCCCTTAGTGGTGATCTCCAGTGATGACTAAGAGCTCCATTGGGTCAGCGCAATGGAGCATGCTATGGAGTGACGCGTATTCCATGGATAGTTACTCTGCAGCGAGATGAGCACTCAATCTCAACATTAAAGATGAGAGGTTGGTTATTGTGACTACAAAGACCGGTGATTCACGTGCCGAAAGGTGAGCACGTGAAGAAACCTTTCATCTATTGGTCACTCTATACTCGCCACTCTCCTAGTGTTCTTTCTGCCTTGACGCGTTCACTAAGTGCGGTGGTCGTGTCTTAAGTCATCATCATGATGTCAAAATATAGTAAGATATGAGGAAATGCCTCTAAACGCATCAAACTCAACAGATTGCAAGCGGTGAGAGTCAGGACAGAATTGGCTCATAATATGTTTGTGCACTAGAAAGCTTTCAAGTGGAAGACACTACAGACGTCAAAATGTTGTATAAATTACTTTCCCTTTACTGAGGGTTTTAGCTCTGTCACATGGTTCAAAGCTAGCCAGCACTGATTTGCAGACCCAATACCATACTAAGTGACAAATAACACCATGGTTTGGTTTCTACTTCAGTCCTTCTCTAGTTTGCTTATCCAATGTAAAGGTCACAGCAATATGAAAATCTGACAGCTTTAAAGCAAGCAGGTGAGAATGTTATTCTTTCCATGGTGAATGAAACCATCATTTATCTAATGCTGCCCTTCATTTTTTTTTTCTTGATAAACCGAATGCCTGGTGTTGTTTGCAAGCCAGGCATTAGGAAATAAACCAGCCCTGCTACACAGGAAAAAACCCCTTACTACCTGGCAGAATGTACAACAGGAACTTTCAACATTTCCAACTGAGCCCCCTTTGGGAAGCTTCCCAGGAGCCTGAGGGCCAGCCAATTTGATGATTATGCAGATGTTCAAGACAAGGCCTGTAGTGCTGAGTCTAGCTCATATTTATATTATATCTCCTGAGAGCTGGTGAAAGCTAGCTAAAAGGTCCGGGCACCTTACACTCATAAGTGGTGCTTCTTGATATCTGATGACAGGAGGCATGCGGTGGTGGTAACACCTTAAGAAACCTCTAGTTGGGTGATATGTGTGGGCCACTTATGATGGAACAACGCGGTTATGGCCCTACGAGCGGTGCAAGCTACGGCATCTTCTATAGTTAGTGAGTTGCTGCGCGAAGACACTCTCCTAAGATAATCTCAACGAAGCAACTAGTGTAGTAGGACCAGATGTGCTATCAGTGATTAACTCCAGTGCTATCTGAATATCTCGCGAGTAGAAGCTAAGAACTAATCTTGATCCTTGTGTTTGAGTACGTTGCGAATTCGCGCTATGACGGTGTCATAAACTTGTTCACCTGGTTCCCGGCAACTTGCAATCTATGTCTCAAATTGCTTCAGATTCATTTTTATCTTCTGTCTGGTGGGTTTTGGTCTGCTTTACTCTGACTAAAATAGGCAGAGTCATTGCAGTTCTAAATGCTCCTAGATCTCTCCTCACCTTACTTGCCAATGGCCTTACAAATTTGGTCGCCTGTTTGTTTCATTCGAACGGTGGGCACTTTGGCATCGTGCCATCTCCATATTCTCTCACATGCTACCCCATACACTAGTGCTCAGCCAACCAAGTCAATCTGGCAATATACTGCTATCACATAGATTCGTTGTTTGCCTCCTCGCAAGGTTGTGGTGTTATGCATTAGCTTTGAGATGTAGTCTCTAGATCTATCTCATTTGCTGGTTGAATCACTCCATCTCGATAGACGCTCTTGATCAATGATGTTTGCCAGTTTGTAGTCATCATTCCATGAGGTCTCATCGCAATGGCGCCTATATAGTCCGATGGTGCGTCTCTACTGAGTTACTCTCTGCTTGTTTTCAGAATGTTCTGTACGATGCGGTGTACAGCTCGACTCTTCATAGTAAGTAATGAAATGAAAAGCTCGAAAGTTAGACAGTGTTTGCCTTTTAATTTTCCGCTGTTGGTGGATTGTACACATAATTTCCGATAGATTCCTATCACAGAACTAACGTAATGCATTGTTCCTCACGCATTCGTCAATTATGTATCCTTCTTCCCATCTCTTGAGACTTTAATTCACAGCCTATTCAAAAGTGCTGGTTAATTGAGTCAATTTTTGAATCCCAGTTACCTCTTAAACTGCGTGGCCTGCTACTCATAATCCCATTATAAAATTGTTTCTTCTCTGCATCCAATAAATTGTGGTTCCCCTTAGAACCTGGCCAAAATATACTGGGGGGGGGGCGGGTTGGGACCCATACCCTAGCACAAGGTGGGCAAACGTGACCACAGGCTCACATCTGGCCCGTGGACCCTCCTGCCTGCTCCACTGACGCTCCTGGCCCAGGAGGCGTAGCCCCCAGCCCCACTCCTGCTCGGTCCCCTACGTGCAGGCGCTCAACACACTTTTGCTGCCGCTTCAGTGCTCCAGCAGCTGGCAGCAACAGGTGCAGATGCTTTGGCCTGACGCTGGTGCTCTGTGCTAGTGTTGGTGGCATGTGGCTGGTTCCAGCCAGGTTGCGTGACTATTGCACTGCCAGCCACGATTGCTGTCCAGCCAGGCGCGGTTAAGGGGTCAGGGTAATAAGTTGGGGTGTGGATATGAGGCTGGCTGAGTTCGGGTGGTGGTCGAGGGATGGGGTTGTGGGATAGGGGTCTTGGGCTAGTCTCGAGGGTGGGAGCGGGTCGTTGATTGAATGGGTGCAGGGTCCTGGGGGGCAGTCAGGAAGGGAGGAGGCGTTTGGACGGGGAAGTGGGGGTGGGCAGTGGTTTAGGGCAGGCAGTGAAGAGGGGGAGTGATGGGGCAGGTCCCAAGGGGCAGTAGGAATGATGGAGGAGGGGTTGGATGGAGGTGGGAGCAGTCGTGGATGGGAAGTTCCGGGTGGTGGTCAGGGGACAGAGATGGTGGGGGTGGGATTAGGGGTGGGGGGGCCTGCCACGCCATCGCCACGCCTGGCCTGTATTGGGAGGCACCGTTTCCCTAACCAGCCCTCCATACAATTTCCAAACCAGATGCAGCCCTCAGGCCAACAAAAGTTTGCCCGCCCCTGTCTGAGCACCAAAGCCTGGTGACCTCAATAGCACCTAAATGGTGGCTTTCATACTT
>NC_133771.1:135150421-135151500 GCF_003597395.2 Chelonoidis abingdonii
TTTTTAAAATGTTTAAGAAGCTTCATTTAAAATTAAATTAAAATGCAGAGCCCCCTGGACCAGTGGCCAGGACCTGGACAGTGTGAGTGCCTCTGAAAATCAGCTCACGTGCCACCTTTGGCACGTGTGCCATAGTTGTTTACCCCTGCTGTTAGTGAATGATTTGCATGCAGTTTAGAAATACCAGACCATTCCACTCTACCCAGACTAGGAACAAAGAAATCCCAACAGGGATTCCTGTGAGGAGGCTGCTGTGAACATGCACATACAAATAGCAATTTTGATGATAACTGTGGGTTTTCTGCTTTGCAGCATCTGGAAACCATATACACACAAAACATATGAAACAGCCAATGTACTATCATGATGAGGAGTTCTAGTCTGTCACCACCAACACATGCTATACATAGAACACAACAGACAGAGGATTAGTAGGAACAAAAGCTTGTCACATCACAAAACCATGGCTGGGCGTTTTGACAAATAGTCTGCAATAACTGCTGATGTATGTAAACTGATAATCCTTCCTCAGCAATCTTGCAGAGATAAGATGCATTGAGAAAAATGTAATTGTTTATTATTAAATTAGACCATTTAAGTCTTAAGTTGTATTGAAGTCAAATCCTCTGCCTGCGTCCTGCCAGTGGCCCGATTTGCATGAACTCCCTCAGACTAATAGAAGGGAAACACTTTTACTACCACATAATTCTGCTGAATTACGTATATAAGAATAATACAATGTATTTTATTTTCAGTGTTGCTTTTGGACTCCTGGCAGCTTCTTTGCCCCGGCTCCACCACATGAATACTTAACCCTCATCCCTGCTTTCTCTCCTCCTTGCTGCTTAAAAAAAAAGGGCTTTTCAATTAAAATTTAACTGCAGATTGTGTGTTTATTGCTCAATTAATCCAGCTGTTTCATTGTAAAGTGTGAGGGAGAGACTGGTTGAATGACATAAAGGTGGCTTGAATTGCTAATGAGGTGTCACCGAGGATTATGATTTTTACGCCACTGAAGCTCTCCTTTTAAATGCTAGGTGTTTCCCTGCCCTCTCTTTCCTTCCTTCTATCAATGAGGT
>NC_133771.1:135151525-135182463 GCF_003597395.2 Chelonoidis abingdonii
GGCTTGTCTAACTGTGTTGATAATGCACACTGAAGGGTTATGTAATTCTAAATGCACCAAAGTGTTGTGCATTAATCGGCTTAGGTAACCCTGCGGGTGCATTAGAGTTTGCAGGAACTTTTTTGTGCACTCCAGCAGGTTTACATTGGCCAGTTAGTCGTGCTTTACACTTTAGTGCACTTATTAGATACACCCTGCTGTATTCATTGTTGCATGCATAGACATGCACATAGGACTTCAAATTTCACTGCCAGACACGAAAGTTGCTTTAACCCACAAACTCTTCATAGCTCTCTGGGTCGTGTTCATTGCATGGCAGCTTTAGCTCTTTTCTACAGCATTTCACCTGGGTACTCTATTAGTCAGCGATTTCCTAACATGCAAGCCATCATCATCATTGCCATAATTTTTGTAACTTGTTTTACTGCAGTAGAGGAAGCCTAAAGAGTAATAACTAGTCTTTTCTAGTTATAGTAATATGTGTATTGTACCTTATATTACTGCTGAATTTAAAAAGCTGCATTTCTAGTGGTGATTCGTAATAAGCAATTTGCAGCCAGGCAGACCTCTTCCAAAGGCTCTGTTCAGAAAACAGACTACTGAAAATATGGCCCCTTTCTTTTCGAAACGCTCTGCTCCTTGTCTGTATTCCAATCACGTGCGCTCACTCTTCTGACAAAAATGAGTTTAACTCTTGCAAGCAAATCTTTAATCTGACGCTGTGTTTGCTACTCTATCTGGATGGTAGCTCTCTAGCAGCAGCTACGGGTTTAGTATTTCCACATGCTTTGTTTACAGCATAAGACCTTAATTTTGGGCAGAAACGAATAGTAGTTAACTTTTTTAGGACTTGTGGAGGGGCGGACAGAAAATAAACTCTTAGCGGCAGCTACTAAATTCTTGTTTTTACTGTGTTCTTATTTACTTGTCATCAGAGTCTCATAACATAGTGTACAAAAGCCAAAGGAGAAAAAGACCCAACAACTTCATTTATTTGTGTATTGAAAAGAATATGCCTGTTAAGCCTGTGTTTTGCATAAGATGCATTAATCAAATTGATAACAGGTCATACTCAATTTCTTGTCCACAGGTTTCTGGGCAGGATTTCTGAATTAATAAAAGTAACAAGAAGTAAGAACAGCCAACAAGCATGAGTTTATTTTTTTTTAAAACCTGCCTGTTTTTATTTGGTTTACAAGCACACTATTAGTGGCCATCAAGTATTTCTTAAAATTATGTCAGGAATTTCTATGATGAAGCCCCTCTTTGTCAATAGATTGTAATTAGGCCAAAAAAGTTAGCTTCATTTTTTTATCCTGCATTCAAGCTTTCAGTTGGTTTCCCACCCCAACAAAATAAAAGATATCAGCCTATTTGTTTATATGTTCCTAAATAAGTTCTCGATTTATAATACATAAATACACTTGGGTGTGCTACATGTTTATTTTGGATCTCCAGTTCAGACAACGGAGTGCCTTCAAAAACATCTAAGAAATGCACCAGCATCGCTGATTATATTTTTCTTCTTTTTAAAAAAACCTTAACCCTATATTGCAATAATTCTGTTACGTAAAGAAAGATAGTTCAGAGTAGGAAAATCTAAGACAATGTATGGACGAACCTAAATTGCTATAGTTTCGCTAGCTCCTTTCTTCCCCTCAGCACAGTAATATCGCCCTGATCTGCGTGCCCGTAGTAGTCAATCCGGTGACCTCCTCCTAGTTAAGACAAACATCAATCACTCTAAAGTGCATTCATAGAAAGTCTCGTGTTCTCTTATACGTCTGGCCCTGGTTTGTGATGCCGGTAGGACTCCCTGGAGGATGACAATGTTCTTTCCAAAAGTCTTTTAAAGTAGACTTCTCCTAGCGGGGAAACTGCCATAAGGGTTACAGAAGGTGTAGTCGTAGGATAAGTGAGGAAAATAGTAGTGAGGAAAACTGGACTGGACAGGAGAACATAGGGCTCCTGGGTCAGAGTTGGATGCGTAGGTGTGTGGTTCGAGGCAGTGAGTTGTGGCCCAATGGGCATTGAGGTGGGATAGACTCGGAAGAAATTGAGTAGAATGCCAACCGTCCTGATTCTCCAGAAGAGCGCTCAACTCAAGACGTGTCTCTCTGACAAAGCATGTCACCGTAACTCACAAGAGCACCTACCCCACCCACGGACGACAAGGCTAGAGCAGCACAGCTCTGCGCACGCCATCGCCTCCTTACCCATGCCTCTGGAGCACTCCGCTCCACAGAGCGTACCACACGGCGCAGAGAAACCATCATTTTGCTCTCTTATGTGAGGATTATAAGAGAACTCCAAACAGATTGAATGACAATTTACCAGATAACTTGACCCCCTCACGTAGTGAAAGCCACCATAGTGATTGGTCACCGCTTTGTGCAGTTAGAGTCAGGCGGGCAACTTGAGCCTGATGGCTGCGATTCTGGTTTTGGAAATTTGTGAATGGGCAGGGTGGTTAGGAAAGCGTGGACAACTAACCGCCCAACAACAAGACCCGAAGGGGCATCGGGTACGAGGCTGTTGGGCAGGGGGCTTGGCGTGGCCATGGCCCGCCGACCCCTATCCCTTACCCCCACTCTCATGTCCCGGCTGAGCACCCCGGAACTCCCAACCCGATCTGCCTCCCACTCCTCCATCAACCCCTCCTCCTCATTACCTTACCGCCCTTGGAATCTGCCGCTGCCCCATCTCACTCCCTTCGGCTCGCCTTGCCTGCCTCGAGAACCACTGCCCACCCCCCTTCCCCGTTCCAATCGCCTCTCTTCTGCTGCCCCCCCTAGACCCTGCACCCATCAACGCCCGTTCCCACCCTCTGACTGCCCAGACCCTTACACCCACCCTCGACACCACCGAACTCCCTAGCCTCTATCCACCCCACCTTGTCCTGCCTTCGCGCTTTGGCGGAGCACCGGCTGGCTGCATGGCTAAGGTCACGCCCACCCTGCTGGAACTCAGCCATGCCACCGACATAGCACAGAGCACCAGTGTCAGGCCACAGCTCTGCCACCTGGGCTGCCCAGCTGCTGAAGCACTAGCTGGCAGCAAAGTGTGTTGAGGCATGCACGTAAGGAAGGGAGCCAGGCAGGATGATAAAAAAAAAATGGGGCTGGGGCTAGCCTCCTGGGCAGGAGCTCAGGGGACCAGAGGAGGGTCCCACGGGCCAGATGTGGCCTGTGCAGTCATCAGTTGCCCACTCTGTGCTAAGGATATGGTCCCCCCGCCCCCCCCCCGCAGGTATATTTGGCCAGTTCTAAGGAACCACCTTTTGATCGAGAAGAAAATGTTATATGGATTATGTAGCAGGACAGAGTTAATAATGGATGTCGAAAAAATTGACCAATAAGAGCGGCAGTGTTGATGCTGTGAAAGGATTTAAAGTCAGAGAGATGGAAGAAGGATACCAAATAATCTGACGAATTAATACCATTTAGTAGTGTGGAACTACGCATGGACAGATTAACTCTAATTAATAGCATGTCTCACGTTCATTTTTTTTTTTTCCTAAGAGTCAGAATCAGAAAGAACATCTGGAAAAAGACAGTAATTTAACAGGCTTTAGGCTGGTGTACACAAGATAACTTGTAAAGAACTGTTGGAGTTGTGTTCACAGAAACTCTGACACTGCAAGAAGCAACAATGAACTCACCTTTGAGCACAAGGGAATAGTTGATGGTGCTTGTGGAGAGAATGCAGGTGCCGCCCAACGTTCGCAATTCCAGCACTAAAACTTGAAAGGCTGATGCATAGTGAATTCTCAGGATGAGATAATTCACGTCGCCTCTTGGAGCGCAACTAAAGAAGATAGAAGGGTGACTGTCACCGAACGCTAACGCGGGATACAACATGCGAGTAATAGGACTACACTGCTCAGAATAGCATTCGACACTGAATGGGGCAAAATGTGTCTCGCCTGTCGCATAGGAGTTGATCACAGTAGTATGCTTATACTCTATTGTTCGTATAGCGGTTTCCTGAGCGATCCTATGACGAAAGTTAGGTTGCAGTGTGCGAGGTGGCATAATAAGCAGTTCTAGTCTCCTCATAATTTTAAGGGATTCTGCGCGTTGTTGCCAGTAATGACAAGTTATAACGATTGTTATTGAGGTTCTATGCTCTCTATAAGTATATGAACTATCTAATGGACTATGCTTGCAGAGTTATAATAAATAACGGTTTTTAAATGGTAGTTTGGATGACAAGCATTTCATTCTAATAGAGACCTTACATATATATTGCCGGACCCGCTTGGAACCAGTGGCCAGACTCTGGCCAGTGTCGCGATGCCATCTGAAAATTCAAGCTCCTCGCGACTCCACCTCTTGCGCCCCCCCCCTCGCCTGCTCCCCACTCGTAGTGCGAAATTTTCTGTTGTACCCCTGGCTGTATAGTGTGAATGATATTGCATGCAGTGTGTAGATAATACACGACCAATATCCACTCTACCCAGTACTAGGACATACATAAAGAAGACTAATCCAATAGGATTCACTGTTGTGAAGGAGTCGCTGAATGTCAAACAACTGTCACATGACAACATAGCATTGTTGATGGATTATACTGTTGATTATATCTAGCTTCTCGCAGCGTCTCTGGAAACCATTCTAGCTCGACACGAGAATTATAACCATATGAAACAAGCCATTTGTACTATCATAGATGAGCGAGTATCTAGATCTAGTCACTACTCTCGAGCACAATGCGCTTCCAGGTAAGTGACTTTAGACTAATGACAGACGGATGAGTAAGATAGCGATTGAAATGCCTCCATGTCAGCACTCACTCAAACTCCTGGCTAGGTGCGATCTTGTTACTAAATAGTTCTGCAATTACTGCTGTGTATGTAAACTTACTCTCCTGTGCCTCAGCATCCTGCAGAGTAGTGTAAGAGCAATTGAGAAAGAAGTGATAATTGTTGTTTATTATTAAATTAGTACCATATTTCAAGTCTTAAAGATTGTATTGACGTCATAGATCCTCTGCCCTTGACGTCACGTGCAGTAGCGCCCTCGATTCTGCCCTCATCCCTCTCAGACCCAATAGAAGGGGAAAACTTTTTACTAACCACATGAATATCTGCTGCCATTCGTGATATATTAGTTATACATATCAATGTATTTCTTCTTTTCAGATGTTGCTTTTCGTATCGATATCTTGGTATATTGCTTTGCCCCGGTGCTCTCCGATCCTACTTATGAAATCTCTTTCTCATAACTCCTCATATCCTCTGTCTTTACTCTCGTCCTTCGCCTTGCTTATAAAAAAGAAAGCTTTCAATAACTTTCTACAAGTCAGCATTGTAGATGTTATGCTATGCTGACGACTATAGTCCAGCTGTTTCCCATTTGTTACAGTGTGGAGGGGAGGAGACTTCTTCGATAGGTGGTCTCTGTTCAACTGACCCATAAATGTTGCTATGACTATCGTGTTCAATGCAGTAGTCAACGATTCAGAGGATTAATGAATATTTTTATGCTACCTTGTGAAGCCTTTCCTGTCTTAAGAGGATATGATTAGGTGTTCATTCCTGCCCTCTCTTTCCTTCTTCTATCAATGAGGTTTGTTTACAAAACTGAAAATTTTCTCTCAGGGCCATGGCTACACTTGCAGTTGCCAGCGCTGGTGAGGGTACAGCACTGCAACTTAGCAGGTGTTCCACACTTAAAATCTCAGCCAGCGCTGCAACTCCCTGTTGCAGCGGCTGCTGTACACCTGGGTCCGCTACGGGCTGTAGCGAGACCAGCGCTGCTGTGCCAGCGCTGGTCATCAGGTGTGGACACTCACAGCGCTGTTAATTGGCCTCAAGTGGTATTAGGAGGTATCCCAGCATACCTTTCAGCCTCTCTGGTCATTGCTTTCGCCCACTCCATGCCCTGGGCTCTCGAGCCTGGAGAGGGAGGGGAGGTGTAGAGAACCCGAAGGAGGTTACTGAGTGTTTGGAGATCCCAGGAGTCATGCAGCCAGAGCTATTTCTCCAGCCAGGAGAAAGGCTAAGCAATCGCAGCCGCTGGGACTGGTAGGAGGAACCAGAAGAGGAGGCCTGTTCCTGTAGATTAGCTTGTTTATTATTAAAGAGCAAATGGTTCTATGGGCGCCAAGTGTGGCGCTATGGATAGCCATGCAAGCAGCCATTAGAAGTTGAATGCCATCGTGATTTCCCTGTAGCTGCCTCTCTCATTCATATATTCACAATCTCTCACTCAGAAAGCCCATCGCGGTCATCTCGAGACAATCCTGATAGACATAACTCCTACCCCCTTAACCTCTGTTGAGCCACCATTGGTAGGTGGTTTATCTACGTCTCGATCCTACTATTCTTCAGCTCTGCAAGTCCTCTCATGTGCTTCCTCTGTCTCGAGACAGATGTATACATGATGCGTGACTTACAACACGTGTATACAAGAGAGCATATAAGATGTGCAGGTCCTCATGTGTTTTGGGTATTTCATAACAGTAGGTTAATCGGTGCATCTCGCTGTTCCCATTCTCTTGATATGTAACTATTTAGACAAATGAAAGATCCATTAGAAATACGTGCTCCACAGCGCAGAACTCTGGATAATCGAAGAGCTGTCTCAACTTAAGATAAGAAACCAACCAAAAATGGAGAAGGTGAGTGTGAAGAAGAGATGGTGAAAAGCAGTCTTACACTACAGTAATTCTGTATTGCCAAGCCAGAAATATAATGAAGTTTGCAGACGTGAGAGGGGTAGTTGAAGGGTCGAATACCCGCTTGAATAAGGGAGACAGGCTGCACGCAACGCTGCGCGCAAGATGGAGTACCCCATTGCTGACAGCAACAGCGACTACCAAGATGTGAATTGCACAGCCACTCTGCGCGCTTTGTTCGAGGCGCGTGTTGTATTGACTTAAAGAAATGGCTGGATTAGTAACGGACCATAGAGTCTCTGCTTATTCCTACTGATGTGCACCTCGGTCCATTTTTTGGACCCGCTAAGTGTTGTGGTTATGCTCGGTGTACGAGAGGAACCAATGGTAAGATGTGAAGTGAGAGTAATATCATTCGGATACTCTTATGTTTCCAACACATACGATCGCTGACTTGCTCAAGTGAGTGTGCGTGATGATTGTGCTTGGGTACCTTCTGCATTGACTTCCCGTAATTTCGACGATGTGTGCGCGTCACCACCGCTCACTGCCTGTCCGGTTTTATAGATTTGTTTTATATTCATTGTTTTTGTTAGAGCTTATCACGCCTTGTTCCTCCCTCGTCCTGGCGGGTCTTATGGCCCTGATGGAATACCTTGCAGCCGGCTTGCCCTCTAGTGATGGGAGTGAGAGGGTCCACTGGCGCCGGGTGCAAGGCAGAGTGGCAGGCGGATGAGCGGCTTATGGGCCATAGTGGCTCGCTAGCGTCGCCTCCGACGAGAGTCTGGATACCGTAGTGGAGCTCCTAGCAGGGCAGTGGCAAGGCCGATGTGGGCGGCGTGGTGCTGGTTTTTGGAGACCACTCGTGCCGCTCGTGCTCATGTGGCGTGCGCAGCGCTGGGCTGGGGCGTGTTCGAGGCGGCGGCGGTGGCTTGTCGCGCTCCTGGCCAGGACGCGGTAGTTGGAGCTTGCCGCGTCTGGCTATAGCTCAGACTGGAGAGCTGGGGCTGTGCAGCGTTCCGGCGTAGACCACCGGTGGCCTCTGCGCTCATTGGCCGAGAGTCAGACGGAGAGCTGGGGCTTTCCAGCCTGCCGGCTCAGCTGGAGCGAGCGCTCTTGCCGCGCTGGCCAGGCCGCAAGCCCGCGACCCCAGGGACTCCCGTGCAGAGCGCGGCAAGCCTCGCGCCTGGCCCCTGTGCGTGCCCCGCCAGAAGCGCGGCGGCCGCTCTCCCTCTCGGCCCAAAGCGGCAAGCCCCGCAACCCCGCTTGGAGCTCGGCCTTTTAAATAGCCCCCTGACCTGGGCAGTGGAGGGGGTATTTTATGCAGGGGTGGCGTTGGGCTTCCAGCTGGCTCCCTGACCACGCAGGGTTTGCGATGCTTCAAATAAGCCGCGGAGCCCGCCCACCTCTTGCTTCCCCAGGCGTCGCCCCGCGTATCTAAAGGTCCCCGGGCTAGAGAAGGAGTTGGGCACTTCTAAGTGCTTGGTCCCAGCTTGCCTCTTGCTGGCACCCCCGTAATGACCTCCCAGACCTAGTCCGGCGCCGCCCTCCCTGCTTGCTAGCCAGCTCGCACCGCCTTGCCCAACACACCTCTGCCAAAGCACCCTGTCCTGTGGTTCTCCAGCCAACCCCTTTTGTCCACATCACCCTGCAGCCCTTGTCCAAAGCCAGCCAAGGGACGGAGGCCCCACACACTGCTGCCCGCACCATGCTCTGCACATCTGCGCCCAGCCCACACCCTGGGCCCTGGTTCCAGTAACCCCTGCTGTCAACTGCGTCCACTGCCTTGAGTCCGCCTTTAAGTCCCACATCCTCTAGTCTGGCCAGCCCTGGGCGTGGATGGGCAACCTCCTCTCTGTGGCTGCACCTGCAGCCCTCTTTGGGTGCCTGAAGCCAGCCCACCCCCGACCCTTCTCCAACCAGCCCCTATGTCCGTGCCGCCCACAAGGAGGCTGCAGCAGGGGGTTATGCGTACGTGCCTCCAGTCCAGCCGAGACAAGAACTGCCTGCAAACTGGGAGAGGTGTCGCGCACCGGCTACCGCCCCTTCAGGGCCAGAGTGCCCGGGCTGTGAAGCAGGGGGACTGACTGGAGTGAAACAGTCGGCAGGGGGTGTGGTTTAAGGGCAGAGTGTTGCAGAGCTGGCATGCGGGTGCAGCAAGTTGTGTGGGCCTGGCTGGCTTTGGGCAGGCTTGCAGGGCGTGTGTGGCTAAGGGCCTTGGCTTGGAGGACAGGACAGGGTGTTTGGCAGAGTGGCTGTGGGCACGGGGTGCAGAGCTGGCTGGGCAGGTTGGGCCGGACTGTCTGGGCAGGTCATGGGGTTGCAGCAGAGCAGCTTGGAACCCCAGCCTTTAAGTTAGCCCCCAACCCCTTCTACTCCGCGGACCTTTTAAATAGCTGCGGGCGCGCGCTGGGGAATGCAAGAGGGGAGGCGGGCTCCGGCGGCTATTTGAAGGACCGGATTATCTGGGGTTGGCAGAGGCAGCTGGAGCCCCAGGACTTTAAAATACCCCCTCACTGCCCCAGGGCTCAGGGGCCTATTTAAAGGCCCAGAGCTCAGCCGGGGTGCGGGCTTGGTCCGCTCTGGCCGGAGCTCGAGACGGGAGATGGGGCTTGCCAGCGCTCTGCCGGGGCTCCCGGCCGGGGGCTCCAGCCGGAGGTGCGAGGCTTGCTGCGCTCTCTGCCGGGGCTCGGCCGGGGTCGGGGCTTTGCCGTGTTCTTCCTTGGCCGTGAGCGCTGGGCAGCCCCGCGACTCCGCTCTCCCAGCTGAGCCCCTGGGGCTAGGAGCGCAGGTCAAGCCCCGCTCTCCCGTCTGAGAAGCTCCGGCCAGAGCCCGGTAAGGCCGGCGCTCCGGCTCGGAGCGCTGCAAGCCCGCTCTCCCCGTCTGGAGCTCTTGGCCAGAGCGCTTGGCAAGCTTCCGCAACTCCGCTCTCCTGTGCTCCTGTGGGGAGCGCGGACAAAGCCCCGCCGCCCCATCTCTCTGTTATGCTGGAGCCCTGGCTTGAGCGCCAAGCCGCCGTTCTCCGGCTTGGAGCTCTAGCTGGGAGAGGGTGGCCATGCGCGCTTCCTGCCGGCGCTCTCACTCAAAGGAGCGTTGACCATGGGCAGACCGCTCAGCGGGGGACAGGGTAAGTTTAAAAAAAAAAAAAAATTTAAAAAGATTGCCTAAGGTGGTGGGCCCTCTTGAGGCGCGGGGTCGATTCCGCAGCACGGGTCGTTTGGAAACAGGGAAGCGGAATACCCGCACCCTTTCTGTCCCCTTCAAACCCACTGCGCCAAAATGGGCGAGGTGCTCTGTGGGATGCTGCCCACAATGCACCCTCCAACAGCGCTGCAAATGTTATGTTGCAAGTGTGGACACACTGCAGCGCTGGTTGCTGTCAGTGTGGACACACTGCAGCGCTGGCCCTACACAGCAGTACGACCACAGCTGTAACTACCAGCGCTGCAAAAATGTAAGTGTAGCCATACCCTCAGTTTTTGGGCATTGTCAAACCTTGACAACTTCCCTTTACTTTCTTTGCAGCATGTCTTCAGGATGGGAAGCAGGATCGCCCATTAACTATGAATACCCAAGATAAAGGAAATCATATATCCTCTGTCTTCCCTGGAGCACTGAGGCATGGAGGAGACTTCTACTGAAAAATGGCAATTGATAACCAATATGTACAATTTGGTGAATTTATGTATGGATGTCCACATGGCCATCTAGTAGATCTCATTAGTGGAGACATGACTTCTTTGTCCTCAGACTGTGCTCTTACAGTATGAACTATGATGCTTGACGGAAGGAAGACTAATTTCTTGAATTTACTTTGTGACTAAATGTTATGACAGTTGTGAGGACTACCTATCTGAACAACAATACAATAGTGGGTCTTACCCAAGAAGGCTCCTAGCTTCAAAAGCTCATTTGGATTAGAGATAATTCTTAGAAAGCCTGCTTTAATGGATAGAAAGTATAAGGACACCTGCCATAGAAGTTCAAGTCAATTCTTTTAAGGACCAGAATGAAATTCCAAGGTTGTGCTGTATAGCCTTTTGGGACTGGAAACAGGGTAGCTGCCTTAAGGAAGCATGTCAGGGTTTGATAAAACTTCCTCTTCTTGAACATGCTGATACCTTATAACACAGACACTTGATCTTATGCTTGGACAATCTCATACACTCACATTAAACCCTTCCTTGAGGAATTCAAAGCTATGTTGTATTTGGTAAATGTGGTAGTTAAACCACTGATTTTGCTTTGGCCTGTAGAACACGTTCTATTTGTTGACTACTTTCCAGGGTCTGTAAATGTGATATTTACCTCATCCAAGTATCCATTTTAAATCTATTTGGTGTGGGATGGAGGATAAGTTTTGGCAATAGCTGACCTCCTCTGTAAGATAGAGGCATTGGCTGATCCAACTCTAGGTTAATCGGGCAACAGAGATATAGACTCTTCTGGCATACACAGAATCACTGCTGCTTTTTCCATGCTATCTTTTGCATGATCCTAGGAATCAGTGAAAAAAGGTAGAAAGGCATCTAGCAGAGACCTTGCCCCACTTTGCAAGAGAGATCTATCACCTTGTATCCTGGGTCCTGATGCACAGAGATGCCACTGGGCACTTGATTGAACTTTTTGCATCACCAATCCATCAAACTGATTTACAATGAATAAGGATACCTCTGGGTGCAGGTTTCAGCTTCTGCCATGTAAGAGATCAGGCAAATCCAGAGTCTGATCATCTCTAGGAAACACTGAAAAATCTTCCTCTTTGAGAAAGCCTTTCCACCACAAGCATCCCTTTCTAGTCCAAACTGCTTCCAAACTTTCTACCCAAAAACCTATCCCAAGCAGAATTTTGACCCTGAAGTCCACTAGGGACTTTGCTACTGCTGTTGATTTTATGTGGCAGGTACTCAGACACTACAGTGATGGGCAGGATCACGAAACCTTAAGATATGCAGAAGATAGTTAAGTCTTGATATTCACCTCCACTTTGATGGGCAGTGGAGCACAGAGTTAGGAATTTCTGTACTCTGTCCAGGACAGAAGTTGTTTTTCTCTCTCAGGTCAGGCTGATCCTGTTCTTCCTAATTTATTGATATGGTTTTCATAAAACATGTTGATCATCATAAGAACAAGACTTATCCCCTGGAAGGAAGATTGCCCTCCATGAGTTACTTGTGTTTCAGCTGGTGGATGCTGTGCCCTTTCTTTCTGGTACCCATTCTTTGGATTGAATTGAGCCCTCTCCATTATCCCCAGCTAGCATTTCATATATGGATTGCTCTGCAGGGATCGCTAATGGGTGAATATTTTTGAAAAAAATCTTATTTGCATTTACTATTTGAGGGAGTGGAGAATAGACAATGGGATCTTGACCTAGGCTAACATGTGATAGGGTGAGATGTGGAGTTAGTGCATAGGGGTCATGTGAACACTCGTTCTCAAAGCAGGTCCACGTACAGGACCTGCATTTCCAATAATCTTCACTAAGAACAGGAGTTTTAGTTCTGTGACTCCACTCATTTTCATTATAGCCATCTTCACCTTCTGTTAACATTCTTCTGAGATAAGATATTGCACTGAATAAGATTCATCCTCAGTTCAGGTCTATGAATGATTTCTGTGGCATCATGTGTCTGGGTTTATCAGGAATCCAAGATAGTCCAAAAACCATATCCTGATCTGTTTGTTTCAGCTTTTTCTCTGTACAGAGCCTGTCATAAATAGATAGCTAAGGGTTAATGTTTCTTTTACCTGTAAAGGGTTAACAAAGGGAACCAAACACCTGACCAGAGGACCAATCAGGAAACTGGATTTTTCAAAGTCAGGGAGGGAATTTTTGGAGTCTGAGTCCTTTTTGTCTGCTCTCAGCTATGAGAAGTTCTTCTATCTTCTAATCTTTCTGTTTCCCAAATTGTAGACAAGGTTAGAAAAACAATATAGGCTTTTATGTTGTTGGTTGTATTTACATGTGTGTAAGCTTGCTGGAATGTTTCCAAATTGGATATCTTTTTTGAATCAGACTGTTTTTTCATATTTTTCTTATAAGCAATAGCCCTATTTCACTGATGCAGAGATTTATATTCTTAAATGTTTTTTTCTTTCTTTCTCTATATATAAGTTTTCTTATTTTAAGATTTGTTTCGGTTTTTTCTCTTCTGGGGTAGGTTAAGGAAACGAAGGGAGGGAATCTCTTTGTGTTTAGATCTACGGAGGGTAACAGCTCTTGCAGCACCGAGGGAATGGTGGGAGGGGAAGAGAGAGAATCATTTCTTTTCCTGTATTGGGGTTTTGTCTCTTTGTAGAATAGGGAACGACATGCTTTGGGTATTGTATGTAAAGAGATTGCATCAGTACCTCAGGTTAGCCGCAGAGAGGAAAGTCTGGGTGGGGAGAAGCAGGGGAAGGGAAGTGGTTATTCCTTTGGTAAGACTCAGGGCTTCTGCGGTCTTGGGGTCCCTGCCAGGGAAGGTTTTTTCGGGGAGACCAGAGCCGGAAACTGGGAATTTTTGAATGGTGTGGCAGCAAGATCAAGCTAAGCTGTAATTAAGCTTAGAAGGGTTTCATCTAGACCCAGATTTCTGGACGCAAGGTCAGATTTGGATTAGGCTTATGATAGAGCCCTGATCAGAATTTTCCAGGAAGAGATAGGAATTAATTTGCTTCTTCCTTAACCAATATTAATACTACCATGATCTTGAAAGAGACCCTGGAACCACTCATCACACTGTAATGATCGGAGTTGAAGAAAAAAATACCATTCATATGCAAAGTGGAAAATTGTCCATCGAATGATAAAATGGGAATGTGAAGATAAATATCTAAAGAAATTCCTTAATGAAGCTTCTTATGGAGCCTTGGGCTATTTATTCCTGATAACCTGAGGCTAGAAATAGTATAAGGAACAGCTCTTGAGGGGATGTAGGTTATATTATTCTGATATGAAGTTGATGATGTAGATTTCATCAATGTACTGACATTTTCCTGGGTGCTGGAGCTGCATGGACATGACTAATAGGGCAAAACTGTTCCTGTGATTCTTGCACAGCTCCACAGCGTACCTCCTTCTGAGAATATCTAGTGATCTCATTTTGAGAAAAGGTATAGGCACCCCTTCCCCCGGCCCTCAATATGAAAGAAAATCTAGCACTACTTAGGGAGTCAAAGTCCAGACAGGGCTGGTTGAGAGTCATGAAGATTGCTCTAAAGCAACTCACCTCACATCAGCACCCTAGACTTGTTCCAGCCACCATTTGCAACATGGTATTCTCTCTTGTACTTCAGGGACTGCTTCAGCTTGCCACATGACCTGCATTCCATTTTATAGTGTTGGCAGGAGCCAAGATTTTCCAATGACTTTGTGAATAGCCTCAACTTTCCACAGAGTTTCCGACCATCTCCCTAAGAGAATAGTGGGAACTGATATGCCTGGGCACTGGACCTCAATGGTGAAGGCCCCATATATTTGCATAAAACAGACTAGCATTTCTCTGTCTCCACCCCTGGGAGATCACATTGGTCTATTTAACTTTTAGGTTGGAAGGGACTAGCAATACAGACCACCCATGTTAGCACTGGTTGTGAAAGCAGGTGGAGTGAGTCAAAAGATATTTCATACTTTATTTTTGTTGTTACTGGTCTGTTGCAGACAGTTTTCATACCCAGGGGAGAGAAAGGAAGAGACGTCTGCCTGGACTTGGCTGTCTCTCAAAGACCAGTATAGCAAGGAAAGCACTTTTTCAGGTAAAAAAAATCTCCCCCACAGAATAAACACTGGATACCTTGACCATCAGGGAAGATAGCTACATTTATCTTTGGTGGTGACACCAGGCTGAATTTGGATTGATAAACATTGAAGAACCTTGTGTTCTTATATAATGGAGGTCATAAGGACTAGAAAGAAGGAAGCCAAGAAGTCCCTTACAGCCTGTTTGTTCTTTCATGTGTGGGTTGGGGGAGGCAGCAGAAGCAGTACATTATGGCAACCTGTAGCAGCAGCTGGGAACAATAATCTGGACATTAAGGTGTGGTGAACCCCCAGTAGTAGCCAGTGGCAAAAGCATGATAGTTAGGGATAAGTGAAGAATATCATATACAATTAAAATCACATGGGGAATTTTAAGTAGACAAACTGTAAATAGGACTTGACACCAGCATTAACACCCTCAACTCTTGCAAAAAGCAACTTTGATTTTTTAATAAACCACAAGTGGCCCAGACTTCTATTTTGCATCTCAATCTGGAACATGCCCCCCCCGAATCACAGAACCCCTTAATACCAGTTTGTTAAATACTGAACCAGAGGAAAAACAGTCCCACTTTCTGGACACCGACAAGGCTCCTGAGTTTTCACTGGAAGTTACCTCATCCAAATAGTCACCATGACTAATCCACTTCAGTTTATGAGATGTGATAAGTCTGATGTGCTATGGCTTCAGGCGTAAACATTGCACTTGTTTTACTGCATAGTATTTGAAGCGACTTTGATTTCCATGTTTGCAGTGTTATAGTTGTGCTGGTCCCAAGACAGTAGAGAGACAAGGTGAGTTAGGTAACATTTTTTATTGGACCTGCTTCTGTTGGTGGAAGAGACATGCTTTCAAGCTTGGTGTAAGCTCAAAATCTTGTCTCTTTCACTAACGGAAATTGGTCCAAGCAAAGATATTACCTCACCCACTTTGTTTCTCTTGATTTCCATTTAACAGATTTAAAATATTTATTAAACCTCATGTTAAAATGTTATATAATACTCTATTATTCTGGGTATACTGCTTAGATTATCCACAAATACAAAGTTTGTTTTTAAAGTCATAAAATACATATAGAGCCTAATTAGCAACAATCCAAATTTAGGTGAATAAATTTAACAATAAAGTTTAGATATTAGCATACAAGTATTCAGATACATCACTCATGAAAAGTTATATAGTTAGCTGTGGAAAGCAAATATAGCAAGGAGTAAGGATTGTCCCCCTGTAATTGAGAATTTAGGATAGATTGTCCATTTAGACAATACTTTCCTGATAAATTGTATTTCAGTTACTTTCCCAACTGCGCTTCTCATTGGCACTCCAGCTCATCTCTCCTGGTATTGCCGCTGACCTTTGACCAGCCTGAGTGGCTCATGGCAGGGGGCTGGAAGGGATATGCCCTGTTCCAGCCCCTTCCCCAAGGCCCCATCCCTACCTCTTCTCTGCTCCTCTACCGAGCTGCGTGCACGCTGCTGCTCTTCCCCCTCCCCCTCGCTAGGGCCCATCAGCTGATTGGCGTAGGGAAGGAGAGGGGGAGGGGCAGGAAAGCACCACGCTGGGGGAAGAAGCGGGGGAGTGGGGAAGCTTGGCTGCCGCAGGACCAAGCTTCTGCCTCCTGCCCCTGCAGGGGAGAGCGGTGGGCAAGGGGGCTGCGATCGTGGCAGGCATGCATCAAATAGCTGACGCCTTCCTGTTGGCGCGTACCGAGGCTGGCCCCTGACGAGATATAACACTATTGCAATTTTAATATGTTCTTATAATATTACCATTTTAGCTAATCCTTCTACATACTACATACACTAACAAGGCGGGGTGTCACAGCTGGTCATTACATACGTGCATTTAAGACCGCGAATACATACGCTCCACTGTATCCGCCTTTTCGTTACCCTAGAAACTGAACGGCACATTCTAATGAGTTGCAGAGATTTTGGAAGCCCAATATTCGTCTTATCAGATGTCGCGGTTATCATCATTGATTCTCTAGATGGAGAAGAAAGAGGATGGAAATGTACAACGTATTCCATCAATAATAAATAGTTATCTCATGCCTTAGTGCCAGGCCTCTTATCTGAGTCAAGGAAGACATCACTACTCTGTGCTATTATCAACTAGGCTTAACCACTGCTTTTTAAGAAACAAAAAAAAATGACTTCACATATTCAATATGTTTACCGTATGCTGTTGCTAATATTATCAGAAATGTTCAAGATAAACCTGAAGTGACAGAACAAAGCTATTTACATTTTGTCCAAATTCCCTGCCAACTATTTGTTGAGGTACACATTTGGGAGTTTAGTTACAAATTTAGGGCTGAAAGTGGCGAATATTCACTATTTCGTGTTCTCAGCTCTAACACAGCCCAAATTATAATGCAACATATTACGCAATATATACCTCCTGATAATAACAATGACAATCCAACATTAACAAACGCTAATTTTTCTTTAGACATAAATTTTCTACACGCAACTGGCCACAAGGCAAATTTGTGCTTATTATCAAGGCAAATACAACAACTCAGTTGTAACAGACATAACATGAACAGCTAAAAACGGTAATTAGCACACCTCAGGTTCCATTCAATATCAAAAATCAAAAATTCAAAGTTCTTTATACACTCAAAATACATTCTGTTCATACCCTATTTTCATCCAACTTTACAGAAACTCATAAACAGCCATTAGGCAACAAAAACAGGTAAGCACTATCAAAAATGAATCTATAAAAAGAAAGGTCTAAAAACAATTCTTAAGGTTGAATACTCATTCTGTTTTAACTATGAATCAGTGAACATTGTAGAGGAAAACAGAAGTAGCCTTTAATGCCAAATGAAAGCACTGACAAAGTGAAGTGTTTGGAGCACATTGTCAGAAAAAAGGTAATTCATAATAATAAAAAAGGAAAGCTCTCAAATAGTACCTCTGAGTAGGTCGCCTTAATGCAGCATTAAGCACTGGATATGAAGGTAATTATAAGATTCTCATGCGGGCAACCCCTGCCGGTTGATAACCTCAGTCTCCAAGTTTCGGCGGCGATCTTGACAATTTGCGCGGTCCGCAAAACACTCACTTGATCCAGGTGCATGTTCTTGATTGGCGATTGAAAGGCTTACTTTCGTGTTTTCCTCTCCCAAGATTCTCACTGACTCATAGTTTAAGAACATAAATGGGATATTTCAGACCTTTAAGAATGGGTTTTAGACCTTCCTTATTTATAGCTTTCAATTTATGATATGGCGCTTACCTGGAACTGGTTTATTGTGTCCAATGCTTGTTTATCTGATTTCGGGGAGGTAGTATGGTGCAAGAAAATAGGTTCCTTACAGAATGTTAGTTTTAGGTATGAACAGACTTGATTTTGATTTTGATAGTGAATGATCGTTTAAGAACCTGATGGTTTGCCTCAATTAACCCGTTTGTTTGTAGCCGGATGTGGTCATGTTATCCTGTACAACCCGAGCTGCAACTTTGATGTACCTTGCAAATAGAAAGAAATTTGCTTGTAAGGCACAGTTCGTAGGAAGTACATGTTTAGGCCTAAAAAAAAAGGTTAGCTGTATGTATCATTTGGAAGTTTCGAGGTTCAATTAATCGCATATAAGACCTCGGTACCTATTTTTGCATCTTATATGGGCTGCTAGCCAGCTTAGAAAGAATAGTGTACATATCTCGCCACCTTTCAACCGCTAAAATGTGGGTACATAGAAACTCAAATGATGGGACACAAAAACAAAATAGTGACAGGAAGTTGGACAAAAGTGCTACAATACGTTGGTTCGGTCACTTCATTTATGATGAACATTGCTGATAAATAGCAAACAGCTAGATAGCAGTAATAACATTGATATGTGAAAGGTCTCATAGTTGGTTTTTTTGTTCTGATCAAGAGCAGTGCTTAACCCATAAGTTGGAAAAAGACCAGAGAGTACGGTGCTTTCCTGACCAAAGGAGACGCGCGATCACATAAAACTGGACCACCACTACTTACTGGCCACGTAGATACATTTAATGTATAGTATCTGATGAGAAAGCTTGACATTCCCATCCTCTCTTCTCCCACTAGAGCAACTTCAACTATATCAAATCACATAACAGACGCAAGCACAGAGGTCAATAATATATATATGCTCTCTGGGTTATTGCTCAACATATAAAACCCATGAGAGATCAGTCAAGGTAAGATCCTCAGTTTGCAGCAAAACAAAAGTACGACTTTAATGTAGTTATAGAAGATGTGATGATCTGTCAGGCTTAGAAAAATGCACAGGTTGCTATTGAAATAGATTTACTACAATACCCGGCCCGCTTGTCAATTTGCCGGCTAGTAGATTAGTAATCAAAGTTATAGTAAGTTCCCTGATATACCTCGCGTATCTAAATTGCTATCGAAATAATAGTAAACATCCTTGGTAAATACATATTAAATTCTCACTCTCATGGAATGTAATACGATCATCTTAAGTTAGCAGTGTCATACAGCTCTGGAACAATCTGACGGTACGCGTGCACCCCACCAACAGCAGTCCCGAAAGCTCCGTTATATTTTTAGGCGATATAGATAGCTCCTTCTAAGCTGCGACTCCTGAGTCCCGGCCCTCAGCCCCCTGCCCACCGCTCTCCCTGCACCGGGCAGAGGCAGAAGCTTGCAGTCCTCGGCCCAAGTCTGCGTCCCATTCATACCACCGCATATCTCTTCCCACCACAGCGTGGGCTTCTAGTCCCGCTGCTCCATCCTCTCCTGTTCTCCTACTCCATCTAGCTCGGAGAGCTCCTAGGCGTTATAGGTGCCGTGGTACGTCAAGACTCGACGCAGCTCACGCAGCTCGTTAGAGGTAGTCAGCGAAGACGTAGGATGGCAGGGCCCGGAGAGGGCTGCAACAAGCATATATCCTTACCAAGCCCACCTGCACTCACCTTCACTCAGCCTGGCTCACTGGACATCATCTAACTCGGACTTGCGCCACAGTGCCAGTAAACAGGAAAAAGCCCCACGAACTTTTGAAATTTACATTTCCATTCTTGGCCACTGAGCTCTGAGCAGCAGGAGGCGACTGCAAGTCCAAATCAAAAGAGCTCCAGCATAGACCGCACGCGACAGCATACTGGATCGATGCGCTAGGGAGAGACAATCTTTCCATCAGAGCTCCGATGTACAGAGACAAATAAGCGTTTGAAAACTCCAGCTACACTGCGCTGCTTGACAATCGTAACGGAAACCAAAAATCAAATGATGCTCATGGAGGATGTAAACTGAGGATCCACTATACCCAGCCACAGCCAGTCTCCAAAAACTATTTGCATTTTGGACTGAGTCCAGGCTGTACTTTCAAAACATGTCCAGCATGATTCAGATAATAGCTCGTCATTTACTCCTCCCCACCACAGAAAGAAAGGAAAAAATCGTTTCCTGAATTTCAATTAACCTATGTCTACTGATCTGGTGGAACGATGCTGCAGCATGAAGAGCAGATCGCTTTCGCTCTCCCCAGTGCAACAGTACAATATGATCTATCTGCTTCACCAGCGTGAAGTGTCCGGCTATGCCCAGTGAGGCCTGCCGGCGCCCTGAGTAAAAATAGGAATGATTCCCGTCGATTCCCATGATGTACAAACGGGCTGTAACCTCTATCAGTGCACTTGGGGCTGAGTCATCACCCCTCCCTTCTGTTAAAAAAAGACTCTCTGTATGCCTGATATATAGCACGGAGGTGCCTCCCCTGATTTTATCTCACTAACAATCACTGTTTCTTATTCCGCCACATGCCCGGAAGGTTGGGGGCGGAAGCACGGATGGTTGCAGCATCCATGAATGCATGCAGCTCTCATATTCTGCCGCGGGGGGGGGGGGGGGGGGGGGGGGGGATCTGAATGAGCCTGTGCTTCTGATTACACTGTTCTCTAGTACATTGCCATATCTCTAGCAGGATACTCTACTTTTTACGATCCAAAAGAAGAGATGACTCGGAGTCATTCCCATTTTTGCACTTGCGCCCCGCCAACTCAGCCAGGCTGGTACCACATGACGCTAGCACGCATAAGAAAATAACTCTTTCATTGCAATAAATGCAGACGGACGAACGAGAAACCGTCCCTATCGTGACAAACAATGAATCTGCTGATTGTAGCGCAGCATATCGCCTCTGTCAGCGGCATTCGTTAACATATGGTGACAGCAAAAAAAAAAAAGTTGAACGGCTCCATGTTCTGGACTATGGCGATCTGCCAGGGCCATCCAAGGAAAAAGGGCACAGAAAATAATGTCTGTGTTGCGTTCCAGAGAGGACATGACTGACGACATCTTAGCCCGGAACGATCTGACCAATATTTTTGCCCTCAGGGAGTGGGATCTCAACTGATTCGAAGGCGCGAGAGACTGCTGAATATGGGATAGCTACGAATGTACCCAGTGCAAGCTCGAATCGACTCCTCGACCACATGACGAGCACAGCCGAAATTAATGCGTGCTTAGGTCGGCCGGGCACTTCGACTGAGTACAATTCTGTTTACAAAGCAGGTTTAAGTTAAATCAGATCATCCTAGTTAGACGTACTAGACCTGACTGACCACCAATTGGGGGGAAGAGAAAGACTCCATTCCAAACAAACCTTCGACTAGTGTGTGTGTGGGGTGAGCGGGGAGTGAGGAAGATCAGGAACCGTATACAGAAACAAAACCAAATTCAGACTGATATGGGTGTGTGTGTCTGTTTACAGACGCGGTTCGACCGATGAGCGTGAGATCATGGGTTGAAGGGGCGTATAACCATATTAACACTGAAAAAGTTCTGACATTTTATTAGTTAACATCAGTTTTTAATCAATCACACAATATAAATTTGGCTCCCGAGCCTTCTATGAAGCACTATATCTACATCCCTTCTTGTTTTGTATATAATTTTGCAAAACCTGGTAATAACTTCTTGAATGCAAGCCATCATCTTTGTGCTTCTCATGAGGATCGGAGTATTCAATTCCTCACAATGCATGCCATTAGTTCATCAATCAATCAGCAGAAGGCGATTCTTTCTAAACACACAATTCTATTCAGTATGGAAAAGAGCTCAACTTAGTGTATGTACTGCGATTAGCAAGAGAAAATTCTCTGTCTTTTCACCAAAAAGGTGAAGATGGGTGAGCCCACTGTGATAAAAGTGAAGTCAAATCTTCATTCATTCGCGTACGATAGTCATCTGTGTTTCAAAAGTCTTTACTCGTCCTGAGCAGTGGCAGCCCATTGCGGTAGCGCCTTACTCCCACTCAATCTTGATGTTTATAGGACACAATCTGTAAAGAGTTAGAAAGGCGAAACAGATCTAAGTCACTGTGTAGATTTTTAGAAGTAGTTGTGTAATTTCATTTATTAAACAAAACATTTACGCTCTTTACTTAAGAGGTCAAATAAATGCCTTCATTCAACTTTTGATGAAGTCTTTGTTTTTCGAGTACTTTTTCAATGATAACTCTGTGGAGCAAGTGTACTTCTATTGCTGCAAGATCACTACTGTTGGCATATGCCTGAGATGCATTGTTTAATGACCAATGGTTCAACACGTAGCTTACAGAGAGGGAGGATGCAGTCTTCTGCTGAACATAGTAGCAAAAGTAATCACCAGCCTCACTACTTAGAGTCGCATCCTATCTTGGTTAATACTTTCCAAAGCTGTCTATAAGGCTAGGCACGTAATTTTAAATACAACAGCAAAGATCACTAATGAGAAACAGAATTTGCCAGGTTGGACTATTTGAACTTCGAGTCCAGCTATATCTCGATATTTTCAAGATATTCAGTCTTGTTGAACTTTATTCGCTGAAAAAAAGAATATAGATGAAACATTATATTATTGCTTTCATGTATTTGTGAAAAGTCTGCAGCTGTACTAGCAGCGACTGAAGGATGCCTTTCAGTCGGGGTAGAGAATAGGGATATACATTATCTGAGCGAAGGTACTGTACTGCCACCATGTCTTCCAGGAAAGATTTCAGCTCATCACGAGATCACAAGCAGGGCCATCTTTTATGCCAATGACAAGCATTGTATGTCTGTCTAAAATGTGGTTGTCACAATGCAAACGATGTGTCTTCTGTACATTGAACATCTAGAAATGATGCTGACGTGGACCTGTATCATCGTGACGATCGAAGATAACGTTCCAATGACTAAACGTTTGAGCCCATTTGGGATCAGGTGCATATAAGTAGGACATGATATGCACGATTCTTTGATTGGTGAGAAATTCTTCACTTTTTCAAACTGTTGAGTTGTTCATGTTTCACATAGTGCTTTCTATCAGTCAGTTGAGATTTCTGGCCGGAAAGATAGTTGAGAGTTGCCTGTGTTGTTCAGAACCAGGGTTCAACTTCAGGTATAACAGGGCAGATGGATTTTACGACTGGCCTGCGATTTGGTAGCTGTGTATATCTTGCATTAAATAGAAAGATGATGCACGGCCGGTTGTTCGGGATGAACTGGTTGTTCTTCCAGCATCTTGAACCGCCTCATTAAACGGACGACAAGTTTGGTCCGTTGATAAGAAGAGAACTCCAGATTCCGGAGTGTTTACATGAGGTTACTCCGGGGTGGGGAAGAAGCACCTTGCTCATTTCCCAGGGCTGGCTCACGTTTGCTTGCCCGCACTGGCTGTTCGTGTGCACTGTTCACTCCATTGCTTGTTGCCAATGCCTGCACGTCACTTCTGCTCCACTGCCACTGGGGCCTTGGAGTGCTCTGCTTGAGCTGTCCACCCCTCTCAGTTATTCAGCTGACTTCAGCTGGGAACTCGCTGCTAGTGCACTGGCTGTCTTCTTCCACAGAACACTGTCCACAGTAGTCTAAGGCGACTTTAACCGTTAGAGTGCATTTAGTTATATGGATCACTAACAAAACAAGAGACTATTCTATGGCTATAGCTGTCTGTTAACAGTGGAAGGGGCAATCAAGATGAATACTTGTGATCAGCGACAAGCAAAAACGAGTGTACCATCCGTTCAGTCGTCCGGTCATCACGCACATAAGTACAGTTCTTACCTCTGACTAATACATTAAGAACACATATTCATTACACTCCTCTTTCCCTCCGCCTGTCATTCAGTGAGCTTGAACCCAACCCCAGGCCAAAATCCTCATCACGTGGGCAACACACCTCTGTTGTGGATTACCTAGGGTAGAATTAGGTTAATGATGTAAACACAATCATGGCTGAAGCCGTTTCCCCCCGTTCACAGCTCCTCAAGGAAGCTTATTCGACTTAATTTCACTGGGGGAAGAAGCGGGGGAGTGGGGAAGCTTGGCTGCCGCAGGACCAAGCTTCTGCCTCCTGCCCCTGCAGGGGAGAGCGGTGGGCAAGGGGGCTGAGGGCCGGGATCGTGGCAGCGTGCCACTCAAAATCAGCTTGCGTGCCCTGTTTGGCACGCGTACCGTAGGTTGCCGACCCCTGCACTAGCATGATACACCATTGCAAAGATTTTAATATGTATCTTATCAATGATTTACATAGTTTGTAGCATAGATCCATTACTAACATACTACATTACACTAAAACCAAGGGGGGGTGTCAATCTTTCATTACAATGTGCATTTTTAAGACCTGCAGAAATCTCCATTATAATTCCTTGTCTTTGCCCTGAGAGATCTACTGAACTGTGCACATTTCTAATGAGTCTGCAGAGATTTTGAGCATGCTTGCAGCTGTTTGATCATTAGTTGATTGCTCTAGTGGGAGAAGAAGAGGATGGGAATGTCAACTTTCTCCATCATAATAAATTATTTATCTCTGCCTAGTGTTCAGCCTCTTCTGGGTCAAGGAAGACACTCACTCTCTGTTCTATTTCAACTTATGTTAACCACTGCTTTTTAAGAAACAAAAAAAAACTAAGACCTTCACATATCAGATGTTTACTGTATATGCTGTTTGCTATTTATCAGAAATGTTCAAGCATAAAACTGAAGTGACAGAACACAAAGTTATTGTACATTTTGTCCAAATTCCCTGCTCAACTATTTTGTTTTGTGTACCCATCATTTGGAGTTTAGTTACAAATTTAGGGCTTGAAAGGTGGCGAGATATTACACTATTTCTTCTCAAGCTGCTAAGAGCCCAAATATAATGCAAAAATATACGAGGTATATACTCGATAATAACAATGAAATTCCAAATGATACAAAGCTAATTTTTTTTTAGCATAAACATTTTTCTACGAACTGTGCCACAAGCAAATTTTTCTTATTTGCAAGGAATAAACAAGTTCAGGGGTTGTACAGGGACATAACATGAACATGGCTAAAACCAACGGGTAATTGAGGCACACCTCCAGGTTCTTCCATTTCAATATCAAAAATCAAAATCAAAGTCTGTCATACACTAAAATACAATTCTGTAAGTGACCCTATTTTTCACCCACTACTAGAAATACTCATAAACAAGCCATTGGCAACAAGAACACAGGTAAGCACTATCAAAAATTGAAAGCTATAAATAAGGAAAGGTCTAAAACAATTCTTAAGGTTGAAATATCATTTCTGTTTTAACTATGAAGTCAGTGAGAACATTTGGGAGAGGAAAACAGAAGTAAGCCTTTTAATGCCAATGAAATGCACTGGACAAAGTGAAGTGTTTTGGAGGCAAATTGTCAAGAAAAAAGGCTAAATATCCATAATAATAAAAAAAGGAAATGCTTCTCAAATAGGTACTGCTTAGTATGTACAGCCTCTAATGCAGGCATTAAAGACTGGGATATGAAGGTGTAATTATAAGAGTTCTCAGATGCACATAAAAGTGACCACCATTCTAACGCTGGTGTTGAGGCAGGCTGCCTCCCAATCTCATTCAAGGCACTACAGAGTAATTTTTGGGTCTGGGTTCTGAAACACATAAAACCCAGAAGTGAGGGATGGGCCCACTTTGCAAAATAGTACTGACTTTAGTAAGAGACTGTGAGGTCTGGTGGCATAAGAATACCCTGAACTAGGCACAGCAAGCCAGCAATTAGGATACAATCTACTGGAACCTGCTCCTCGAAAATACCTGTTACACAGGCCTGGTCTACACTATGCGTTTAAACCGATTTTAGCAGCGTTACACCGATTTAATGGGGCACCCGTCCACACTACGAGGCCCTTTATATCGATATAAAGGGCTCTTTAAATCGGTTTCTGGGGTAGCGGTTTAGCGCTACCCCAACGAGAGGAGTAGTGCTAAAATCGGTATTACCATATCGGATTACGGTTAGTGCGGTCGCAAATCGACGGTATTGGCCTCCGGGCGATATCCCACAGCATACCACTGTGACCGCTCTGGACAGCAACCTGAACTCGGATGCAGTGCCAGTAAACAGAAAAAGCCCACAACTTTAATACATTTCCGTTCCCACGTGGAGCTCTGATCGACATGTGCGATGCAGTCCCAATCCAAAAAAGCTCCAGATGACCTACGAGATACTGGATCTGATCGCTGTATGGGAGACACAATCTTTCCATCAAGCCCGTTACAAGATTCAAAATGCCAAGGCTTTGAAAAAATTCCAGGCTTACACATGCTGCTGACAAGCGACGAAACCAAAAAATCACTGCATGCCATGGAGGAGTGAACTAGACTCCATCTTCCCAGTTCCACACATCTCCAAAACTATTGCTCTTGGCTATCTCCATCCTGGAGTTCAAACACATGCTCCAGCATGTTCAAGTATAGCGTCAATTTCTCCCTCCACCACCACATGAAAGAAAGGAAAGAAATCGTTCTTTCACTTTCAATGTCACCCTATTGTCTACTGAATTTTTAACGCATGCTGCAGCAGTGAAGAGCAGTATCCGCTTTCTTCCTCTCCCTGGCACAGTACAATATGCTACTATCTGTCGTCACCATCAGCCCGTATGCTCCTGCGGCCTCATAGGTGCCGGGCGCACCTTGTAAAATAGGAATGATTCCCGTCAGCCCAGTAAGATGGTACGAACGGCTGGTAACCGTCCTCATCATAGCACTGGGCTGACTCATCCCCCCTCCTTTCATGTGAGTAAATAAAGATCTGACTGCCTGGACTATCATGCAAGCGGGAGGCTGCCTCCCCCTCATTGTATCTCCAAAAGTCACGTCATTTCCGCACAGTTAGCCCAGATGTGGGAGCGGAAGCAGTCCGGTGTGTCAGACAAGTCCCCGTGTAATGCATGCACTCGTATTTCTGCGGATCTGACATGGAGCACCGGGCTCTCTGAACACTGTTTCTCTAGACACTTGCCCCATATTCTAGCAGACACTCATTTTTATCCATAAAGAGAGGAGATTGACTCGGAGTCATTCCCATTTTGCCTTTGCGCCCCCACCAACCTCAGCCAGGGTACCCATACGCAGCAGCCAGTACAAACAACAATAACCTTTTCATCTCATCCCAATTACAATGCACCAGCGTACAGACACGACGAAAACCTTCCTGCTATCGTGCAAAACCGATTAATGCGCTTGTACCTCTAGTTATGCCCTCTGTCAGCGGCCATCAGTAACATATGTGACAGCAAAAAAAAAAAAAAATACTGAACGGGCTCCATGTTGCTGTTCTTATTGCGTCTGCCAGGCAATCCAGGAAAAAAGGCACGAATGATGTCTCTGTCTTTCCCAGAGAAGAAGACTGACCGACATTTACCCAGAACGACCCTGACAATATTTTGCCCATCAGCACTGGATCTCACCCAAATCCAAGGGCGGGAGACTGCGGAGCAACATCGGGATACGTACGAATACTACCCCAGTCAATGCTCCGAAATCGACCTAGCCTCGACCATGGACGCAACCACCGAATTAGTGCTAGTGTGCCACGTCACCGCACTTATACATATCTGTTTTACCAAACTTTATGTAAAATCAGCATTAATCCTAGGTCGACGTACTCCTAAGACTGACTGACCCAATATTGAGGAAAGGAAAATCCTATCCAAACATACGCATTATATGTGGTGTGGTGGGTGAGCGGTAGTTAGGATGAGGAGGTAGACAAAAACAACAAAATTGTAGACTGATATTGGTTGGTGTGTGTTGTTGTTTTACGAGGAGTTTGTCAGGTGCCGATGAGGGTGAATCATGAGGTGCAAGGCTGTTATAACCATATTAAAAAACTAAAAAAATTTTCATGACCATTTATAGGTTTAACTCAGTTTTTGTATCATCACACAAATAAATTGGACTACTTCGAGCCTTCTATGAAGCATAATCTACATCCTTCTGGTTTCTGTTATAATTTTGCAAAACTCTGTTAATTAACTTCTTAATTCAATCCACATCTGGTGCTTCTCATTGCCAGTTCCATACTTCCATTCCTTCAACTGATATGCTCATTCAGTCATTCACATATCGCAGAAGGCGATTTTCAACCACACAATCTATCAGTGATGAAAAAGAAAGCTCAACTGTAGCTGTTGACTGCATTAGCAAAGAAAATTCCACTTCTTCATCCCAGGAAACAGCATGAAGATTGGGGACACTATATGATAAAAAAGTTGAGAAGTCAAATCTTCATTCATCGTCGTACATATCCACTCTGTGTGCAAATTTCTTACTCTTCCTGAGCACGTGACCCCATTCTGTAGCCTCTCCACTCAATTTGTGTGAGTTTTATAGACACAATCTGTAAACATATGTAAAAGCTGAAAGAATCTATAGAATCACTGTGTAATTTTAAGAAGTCTGTTTACTTTTTCAGTTGTATTAACAAACCTTCTTACCTCCTTTACTTAAGGATCAATATAAATGCCTTTCATGTAGTCACTTGACGAGTCTTTGCTTCTTTCAGTTTTCAATGGATAACCTTCTGATACAAATGTACTTCTTTGCTGTACATAAATCTACTACTTGTCGCAGATGCCTGGATGCATGTTAAGTGAACCAAAGTGGTTTCAACTTAGACTACAAGAGAAGAGAATGCAAGTCTTCTCTGAACTAGTAGCAAAAGTAACCACCAGCCTCACTACTAGATCCATCCTATCTTAATACTTCAAAGCCTAATACGATGAATTATTTAAGACAACAGCCAAATACTCATGAGAAGCCAGAGATTTTCCTCATTGGACTAATTTGAACTTCAGTCCCATATATCTTCTTATTTTCCAAATATCATCTTGTGACTTATGCTTGAAAAAAAATAATGATAGACTATATTATGCGTTTTTTAAAATGTATTGAAACGTCTGCATCGTAACTAGGCGACTTGGAGTTAGATGCCTCTGCATCGTATAGGAGAAATTAGGATAACATCTATCTGAGGCCAAACTTACTCCACCATGTCTTCCAGAGAAATTGCCGCTCATCCAAATGCACAAGCAGCCATCTGTATCGTCCAATTACAGAGCATTAATCTTCTAAATGTGGGTTGTCACAGATGCAGCCGATGTGTCTTCTGTAACTGAACATCTAGAAATGCATCTACTGCCTATCTCTACATCAAATAACTTTTTCATCAAGACTTAATACCTCGATCCCCCCCAATTGCATCAGTGCATTAATCAACTATAGCACAATTCTTGAATTGCTGATGAATATTCTTCACTTTTCAACTGTTGATCTTTCACTCTTTCACCCATGCTTCTATCATCAGAGTCTGCCAAAGATATTTACATTAGCTTCTTTTCAAACAGTGTTCACTCAGATGAAACAATGCCAAAATGCATTCCCTTGGCTCCAGTTGTTAGTTGTGTTATCTTACTTAAATAGAAAGTATGATGCAAACCCGTGTTTCGCATAACTGTGTGTTGGCTCCAGCATCTTAACACCCTCATTAAACACGCACAAGTTTCCTTGATCAGCCAGACTCAGTTCAGAGGTTTTCACATGTTTACCTCCCGTGGGCAAGAAGCACCTGTCATTTCCCCACTGCTCACTGTTTGCCTGCCCCTGCGTTCTTGTCCACTTTCACTCCATGCTCTTCCCAATGCCCTTGCACATTCACCTTCTGCTCCACCTCACTTGGCCTCTTATTGCTCTCTTATGTCCACCACTCTCATATTCAGCTGAAGCTCTCATAGCGCGTACCTCGCTCTAGGCAACTGGCTTCTCTTCACAGAACACTTCCACATATATCTAACGCACTTAGACCTGATTATGATATTTCAGCTAATAGTTCACTAACAAAACAAGAAGACTATCTATGATCCTTAATCGCTCTGTCTTTACACTTAAGGCAGTCAAATTACTTTGACTCATGCAGACCAGCAAACAATACCTACCCCACCGCTTATGATGGCCCTCAACGCAAGGCTAAGTACATGTCTACCCGTTACTAATACCAATAAGACACAAACAATATTCCTACCTCCTCTCCCCCTTCCCCCTGCATTCAAGTATTGTAACCCTAACCCAGCCAATAAATTCTATTACTTGGCAACACACTCTGTTCGGATACCTAGGTTAGATAGTATGAATGTATAACACAATTGTCCTGAAAGCCTTTCCCCCCCAGTCACAGCTCTCCAGGAACTTATTTAACTAACTTTTCAAATTATATTCGTACGCATACGTTGCCAACATCACAAATAATGCACTAGTCATTAAAAAACACGTATAGAAACTATCATGTCATACTTTCAAATCTATTATACATTTCATCCATGTTATTATCATACACTTATATTCTTAAAAAACGGTTATGAATTTCAATCAATTCAAATTCCAGCAATCACTAAATTGGCACACGTATCGTAACTAGTTCACAAAAACTGGGGCCTTCAGAAGGGAAATCCCTGGTGGTTTGTGAATAAGATTAAAAGAGATTGGAACAACAATACCTCTCAAACTGGAAGACCCTAAAATCATCAGTCGCCCCCTGTTCACTAGCAGACCAAGTACTATTGCCCAATCCCTAGATGGCCCCCAAGACTGACTCACAAGCGGTTAAGGCCATCTAAACCACTAGCTATCCCTCCCCCCATAACAATCACACCGCACAACTCTGAACAACCTGTAGACTGAGCCTTTTGGAAGAGGAACGGGACAAACCCAGGTTGTTGATTCCGGTCCCGCTGACACCGTAATCCCTCCACAACGCGCTCGCACAGATCCCCCGGGACTAGTTGCTCGCATGACGCGCGTAGGGTGCGTGTTTACGTACAAAACAGAGAGCAAAGGCGGACCTAAACACCCGTCCGCGTCCACCCCAACCGACGACAGGCCTGAGGTGGACCCCACGCCGCTTCACAGACACCCTCACCCCTCCCACTCCCACTACCGCCCCCGGCCCGCCCACTCACGCATAGCGTGCCAGCACCCCGCCCTATTCCCTGTACAGCTCAGAGCTTCCCTTGCACTCAGCCACTGTACCTGCCGGTCCCCATCCTACGAACCGTTACCAGGAAACCCTCTCCCGCCGTGCTTCAACTGCCTCGCTCCCATTCAGGGCAATGAGCGAGAGAAACGCCCGCCACCATGCATCATGGATTTATTCCAATGTGGTCGTCAAGATGCAACTCGAACTACAACTCGCCATACAGGACGACCCAGCTTCCCCCACCTTGTCCGTGGGGCCGCAGAAAAACCACTTAACATCCAGGAAGCGCACGCATGCGCGTGAGAATGGATGCTCAATCTCTCTCCTTT
>NC_133771.1:135182488-135198091 GCF_003597395.2 Chelonoidis abingdonii
TCCCAGCCTCCAGCGTTGGGATGATGTTCCAGCCAACATTTGCCCACCTGATTCTCTCTTGTACTTAGCGACTGACTTCAGCTATGCCACATGACCGGCATTCCATTTTATAGGGTTGGCAGGAGCCAAATTTTCAAATGACTTTGTGATAGCTCAACTGTTCCAAAGTTCCGACATTCCCTAAGAGAATAGAACTGATATGCCTGCGCACTAGGACCCTCAATGGTGAAGCCCATATATTTGCATACAACGACTGCATCTCTAGCCCCCACCCTGGGAGATACTGTCTATTTAACTTTAGGTTGGAAGGGCACTAGCAATACAGACCACATGTTAACACTGGTGTGAAGCAGTTGATGTCGAAAGGATACTTTACATACTTTATTTTTTGTTACTGGCTGTTGCAGACCAGTTTTCAATTACACAAGGGAGAGAAGGAAAGAACGATCTGCCTGGACTTGGCTGTCTCTCAAAGACCAGTATAGCAAGGAAAGCACTTTTTCAGTTAAAAACAATCTCACCACAGAATAACCTGGATCCTTGACCATCAGAAGATTAGCTAATTATCTTTGTTTACACCAGCCTGAATATGGATACATAAAATTGAAGAACTGTGTTCTTATATAATGGAGGTATAAGGACATCGAAGAAGGAAGCAAAATTCCCTTACAGCTGTGGTCTTTTCATGTTGCGTTGGGAGGCAGCAGAAGCAGTACTGATGGCAACAGTACAGAGCTGGGACAATATCTGAACATTAAGGGTGTGAACCCCCGCTTAGCCGTCGGCAAAAGCATGATAGTTAGGATAGTGAAAATATCATGATCAATTAAAATCACACTGGGAATTTTATAGACCAACTGTAAATAGGATTGACACAGCATTACCCCTCAACTCTTGCAAAAAGAACTTTGATTTTTAATAAACCACAAGTGCCAGACTTTCTATGTTGCATCTCAATACTGGAACATACCCCGCGTACAAACCCCTTATAACCAGTTGTTAAATACTGAACCAGAGGAAAACGTCCCACTTCTGACACCGACAAGGCTCCAGTTTCACTGGATTACCTCATCCAAATAGTCACATGACTAATCACTTCAGTTATGAGATGTATAATATGTCTATGGCTTCAGCAAAACATTGCACTGGTTTTTGACTGCATAGTATTTGAACGACTTTGATTCCATTTGCAGTATAGTGTGCTGTCCCAAGACAGTTAGAGAGACAGAGTTATGTACTTTTTATTGGACCTGTCTTCTGTTGTGAAGAACATGCTTTCAAGTGGTGGAAGCTTCAAATTTGCTCTCTTTTCAGACGAAATATTGTCTCAAGCAAGACATTACCTCACACACTTTGTTTCTCTTGATTTCCAATTAACAGATTGAAAATATTATTAAACCTCATGTTAAAATGTTATATATACTCTATTATTCTGGGTATACTGCTAGATATCCCAAATACAAGTTTGTTTTAAATCATAAAATACATAATAAGCCTAATTACAAACAATCCAATTTAATGTGATAAAATTAACAAGAAAGTTAGTAGCTTCCTACACTATTCAAACATCACTCATGACAAAGTTATATAGGTACTGTGGAAAGCAATATACAGGAGTAGTATTGTCCCTGTAATGAGAGATTTAGATAGATTGTTATTTAGACAATACTTTCTGAAAATTGTATTTCAGTTACTTTCCAACTTGCGCTTCTCATTGCACTCCAGCTCATCTTCTGATTGCGGGGGGGGCGCGGGGGGATGACTTTGACCACCGAGGGCTCATGGACAGGGCTGGAGATATGCCCTTTCGCCTCTCCAAGGCCCAGCCTCCATTCTCTGCTCCCTTTACATCGAGCGGCGTGACCTGCTGCTCTCCCCCTCCCTCGCTTAGGCATCATATTGGCACTAGGAAGATGAGCTGAGTTGAGGAGGAAAGCACCACGCTGGGGAACGGGTGAGCTGGGGAAGCTGCTGCGAGGACCAGCTTTGCTCCTGCCCCTGCAGGGTTGACGAGCGGTGATGGACGGTGGCAAGTAGGGGCTGCGATCGTGGCAGGCATGCATCAAATAGCTGACGCCTTCCTGTTGGCGCGTACCGAGGCTGGCCCCTGACGAGATATAACACTATTGCAATTTTAATATGTTCTTATAATATTACCATTTTAGCTAATCCTTCTACATACTACATACACTAACAAGGCGGGGTGTCACAGCTGGTCATTACATACGTGCATTTAAGACCGCGAATACATACGCTCCACTGTATCCGCCTTTTCGTTACCCTAGAAACTGAACGGCACATTCTAATGAGTTGCAGAGATTTTGGAAGCCCAATATTCGTCTTATCAGATGTCGCGGTTATCATCATTGATTCTCTAGATGGAGAAGAAAGAGGATGGAAATGTACAACGTATTCCATCAATAATAAATAGTTATCTCATGCCTTAGTGCCAGGCCTCTTATCTGAGTCAAGGAAGACATCACTACTCTGTGCTATTATCAACTAGGCTTAACCACTGCTTTTTAAGAAACAAAAAAAAATGACTTCACATATTCAATATGTTTACCGTATGCTGTTGCTAATATTATCAGAAATGTTCAAGATAAACCTGAAGTGACAGAACAAAGCTATTTACATTTTGTCCAAATTCCCTGCCAACTATTTGTTGAGGTACACATTTGGGAGTTTAGTTACAAATTTAGGGCTGAAAGTGGCGAATATTCACTATTTCGTGTTCTCAGCTCTAACACAGCCCAAATTATAATGCAACATATTACGCAATATATACCTCCTGATAATAACAATGACAATCCAACATTAACAAACGCTAATTTTTCTTTAGACATAAATTTTCTACACGCAACTGGCCACAAGGCAAATTTGTGCTTATTATCAAGGCAAATACAACAACTCAGTTGTAACAGACATAACATGAACAGCTAAAAACGGTAATTAGCACACCTCAGGTTCCATTCAATATCAAAAATCAAAAATTCAAAGTTCTTTATACACTCAAAATACATTCTGTTCATACCCTATTTTCATCCAACTTTACAGAAACTCATAAACAGCCATTAGGCAACAAAAACAGGTAAGCACTATCAAAAATGAATCTATAAAAAGAAAGGTCTAAAAACAATTCTTAAGGTTGAATACTCATTCTGTTTTAACTATGAATCAGTGAACATTGTAGAGGAAAACAGAAGTAGCCTTTAATGCCAAATGAAAGCACTGACAAAGTGAAGTGTTTGGAGCACATTGTCAGAAAAAAGGTAATTCATAATAATAAAAAAGGAAAGCTCTCAAATAGTACCTCTGAGTAGGTCGCCTTAATGCAGCATTAAGCACTGGATATGAAGGTAATTATAAGATTCTCATGCGGGCAACCCCTGCCGGTTGATAACCTCAGTCTCCAAGTTTCGGCGGCGATCTTGACAATTTGCGCGGTCCGCAAAACACTCACTTGATCCAGGTGCATGTTCTTGATTGGCGATTGAAAGGCTTACTTTCGTGTTTTCCTCTCCCAAGATTCTCACTGACTCATAGTTTAAGAACATAAATGGGATATTTCAGACCTTTAAGAATGGGTTTTAGACCTTCCTTATTTATAGCTTTCAATTTATGATATGGCGCTTACCTGGAACTGGTTTATTGTGTCCAATGCTTGTTTATCTGATTTCGGGGAGGTAGTATGGTGCAAGAAAATAGGTTCCTTACAGAATGTTAGTTTTAGGTATGAACAGACTTGATTTTGATTTTGATAGTGAATGATCGTTTAAGAACCTGATGGTTTGCCTCAATTAACCCGTTTGTTTGTAGCCGGATGTGGTCATGTTATCCTGTACAACCCGAGCTGCAACTTTGATGTACCTTGCAAATAGAAAGAAATTTGCTTGTAAGGCACAGTTCGTAGGAAGTACATGTTTAGGCCTAAAAAAAAAGGTTAGCTGTATGTATCATTTGGAAGTTTCGAGGTTCAATTAATCGCATATAAGACCTCGGTACCTATTTTTGCATCTTATATGGGCTGCTAGCCAGCTTAGAAAGAATAGTGTACATATCTCGCCACCTTTCAACCGCTAAAATGTGGGTACATAGAAACTCAAATGATGGGACACAAAAACAAAATAGTGACAGGAAGTTGGACAAAAGTGCTACAATACGTTGGTTCGGTCACTTCATTTATGATGAACATTGCTGATAAATAGCAAACAGCTAGATAGCAGTAATAACATTGATATGTGAAAGGTCTCATAGTTGGTTTTTTTGTTCTGATCAAGAGCAGTGCTTAACCCATAAGTTGGAAAAAGACCAGAGAGTACGGTGCTTTCCTGACCAAAGGAGACGCGCGATCACATAAAACTGGACCACCACTACTTACTGGCCACGTAGATACATTTAATGTATAGTATCTGATGAGAAAGCTTGACATTCCCATCCTCTCTTCTCCCACTAGAGCAACTTCAACTATATCAAATCACATAACAGACGCAAGCACAGAGGTCAATAATATATATATGCTCTCTGGGTTATTGCTCAACATATAAAACCCATGAGAGATCAGTCAAGGTAAGATCCTCAGTTTGCAGCAAAACAAAAGTACGACTTTAATGTAGTTATAGAAGATGTGATGATCTGTCAGGCTTAGAAAAATGCACAGGTTGCTATTGAAATAGATTTACTACAATACCCGGCCCGCTTGTCAATTTGCCGGCTAGTAGATTAGTAATCAAAGTTATAGTAAGTTCCCTGATATACCTCGCGTATCTAAATTGCTATCGAAATAATAGTAAACATCCTTGGTAAATACATATTAAATTCTCACTCTCATGGAATGTAATACGATCATCTTAAGTTAGCAGTGTCATACAGCTCTGGAACAATCTGACGGTACGCGTGCACCCCACCAACAGCAGTCCCGAAAGCTCCGTTATATTTTTAGGCGATATAGATAGCTCCTTCTAAGCTGCGACTCCTGAGTCCCGGCCCTCAGCCCCCTGCCCACCGCTCTCCCTGCACCGGGCAGAGGCAGAAGCTTGCAGTCCTCGGCCCAAGTCTGCGTCCCATTCATACCACCGCATATCTCTTCCCACCACAGCGTGGGCTTCTAGTCCCGCTGCTCCATCCTCTCCTGTTCTCCTACTCCATCTAGCTCGGAGAGCTCCTAGGCGTTATAGGTGCCGTGGTACGTCAAGACTCGACGCAGCTCACGCAGCTCGTTAGAGGTAGTCAGCGAAGACGTAGGATGGCAGGGCCCGGAGAGGGCTGCAACAAGCATATATCCTTACCAAGCCCACCTGCACTCACCTTCACTCAGCCTGGCTCACTGGACATCATCTAACTCGGACTTGCGCCACAGTGCCAGTAAACAGGAAAAAGCCCCACGAACTTTAAATTACATTTCCTTCTTCCACTGAGCTCTGAGCACATGTAGCGATGCAGTCCCAAATCCAAAAAGAGCTCCAGATGACCCAGCGCAGATACTGGATCGATCGCTGCTATGGGAGACGACAATCTTTCCATCAAGCTCCGTGTACAAGATCAAATCCAAGGCGTTTGAAAAAATCTCCAGCTACACATGGCTGCTGACAAGCGTACGGAAACCAAAAATCATGCATGCCATGGAGGAGTGAACTAGACTCCATCTATCCCAGTCCACAGCCAGTCTCCAAAACTATTTGCTTTTGGCTGATCGTCCACCTGTAGCTTCAAAACATGCTCCAGCATGATTCAGATATAGCTCGTCATTTCTCCCTCCACCACCACATGAAAGAAAGGAAAGAAATCGCTTTCCTAATTTCAATTCACACCTATGTCTACTGAATCTGTGAACGATGCTGCAGCAGTGAAGAGCAGTATCCGCTTTTCGCTCTCCCTGGCAACAGTACAATATGATCTATCTGTCTTCACCACAGCCGTGAATGCTCCGCGTATGCCCAGTGAGGTGCCGGGCGCACCTGAGTAAAATAGGAATGATTCCCGTCAGTCCCATAGATGTACAAACGGCTGGTAACCGTCCTCATCATGCACTTGGGCTGAGTCATCACCCCTCCTTTCATGTGTAAATAAAAGATCTGTATGCCTGGATATCATAGCAACGGAGGCTGCCTCCCCCTGATTGTTATCTCCTAACAAGTCACTGTTCATTTCCGCACAGTTAGCCCGAATGTGGGAGGCGGAAGCATCCGGTGTGTCAGACAATCCCTGTAATGCATGCACTCGTATTTCTGCCGCGGGGGGGGGGGGGGATCTGACATGAGCCCGGGCTCTCTGATTACACTGTTCTCTAGTACACTTGCCCATATTCTAGCAGGACACTCTATTTTTATCCAAAAGAGAGGAGATTGACTCGGAGTCATTCCCATTTTTGCCTTGCGCCCCCGCCAACTCAGCCAGCGGTACCACATGACGCTAGCACGCATAAGAAAATAACTCTTTCATTGCAATAAATGCAGACGGACGAACGAGAAACCGTCCCTATCGTGACAAACAATGAATCTGCTGATTGTAGCGCAGCATATCGCCTCTGTCAGCGCGCAAATCGTGAACATATGGTACAGCAAAAAAAAAAAAAAAGCTGAACGGCCCATGGTTCTGGACTATGGCGATCTGCCAGGGCCATCCAAGTGGAAAAAGGGCACAGAAAATAATGTCTGTGTTGCGTTCCAGAGAGGACATGACTGACGACATCTTAGCCCGGAACGATCTGACCAATATTTTTGCCCTCAGGGAGTGGGATCTCAACTGATTCGAAGGCGCGAGAGACTGCTGAATATGGGATAGCTACGAATGTACCCAGTGCAAGCTCGCTGGAAATCGACGCTAGCCTCGGACCATGGACGCACACCACCGAATTAATGTGCTTAGTGTGGCCACGTGCACTCGACTTTATACAATCTGTTTTACAAAACCGGTTTATGTAAAATCAGAATAATCCCGTAGTGTAGACGTACCCTAAGACTGACTGACCACCAAATTGAGGGGAAGAGGAAAGATCCATTCCAAACATACGGCTTGACTAGTGTGTGTGTGTGTGGGGGTGAGGCGGGGGGAGGTTTGCAGGAGGATGAGGAAGTAGACAGAAAACAAAACAAAATTTAGACTGATATTGGGGTGTGTGTGGTGTTCTTGTTTACGAGGAGGGTGTCAGGGCCGATGAGGGGTGAGATCATGAGGGTGAAGGTGGGCTGTATGGAACCATATTAAAAACTGAAAAAATGTTTCATGACCATTTTATTAGGTTTAACTCAGGTTTTTTAATCAATCACACAAATTAAAGTTGGCTACTCGAGCCTTCTATGAAGCACTATATCTACATCCTTCTTGGTTTCTTGTTATAATTTTGCAAAACTCTGTTAATGAACTTCTTGAATGCAATCCATTCATCTTTGGTGGCTTCTCATGGGTCCAGTACTTCCATTCCTTCAACTGATATGCTCATTAGTTCATTCACATGATCAGGCAGAAGGCGATTTCTTTCAGAACACACAATTCTATTCAGTGATGAAAAAGAAAGCTCAACTGTAGCTGTTGTGACTGGCAGTAGCAAGAGAAGAATTCCTACTTCTTTCATCCCAGGAAACAGCATGAAGATTGGGTTGAGCCACTAGTGATGATAAAAAAGTTGAAGTCAAATCTTCATTCATTCGTCGTACGATATTCCACTCTGTGTTCAAATTCTTTACTCTGTCCTGAGCACGTGGCAGCCCCATTGCTGGTAGTGCCTTACTCCACTCAATTGTTGATGTTTTATAGGACACAGATCTGTAAAAGTTATGTAAAAGCTGAACAGAATCTAGAAGTCACTGTTGTAGATTTTTAAGAAGTCTGTGTACTTTTTCAGTTGTATTAACAAACACTTCTTGACCTCTTTACTTAAGGATTCAATATAAATGCCTTCATTAGTCAACTTTTGGACTGAAGTCTTTGCTTCTTTCAGTACTTTTTCAATGGATAACTCTCTGATACAAATGTAGCTTCTATTGCTGGACAAAGATCTACTACTGTTGTAGCAGATGCCTGGATGGCATTGTTTAATGAACCAAGTGGTTTCAACAGTAGACTTACAAGAGAGAGAATGGCAAGTCTTCTCTGAACGTAGTAGCAAAAGTAATCCACCAGCCTCACTACTTAGATCCATCCTATCTTGGTAGATACTTTCCAAAGCCTGTAATAACGGCTGAAGTAATTTTAAGACAACAGCCAAAGATCACTCATGAGAAAGCCAGAGGATTTTCCCAGGTTGGACTAATTTGAACTTCAGTCCCAGTATATCTTCTATATTTTCCAAGATATTCAGTCTTGTTGGACTTTTGCTGAAAAAAAGAATATAATGAAGACATTATATTTATTGCTTTTTAAATGTATTTTGAAAAGTCTGCAGCTCGTACTAGCGCGACTTGGAGTAGATGGCCTCTGCAGTGCGTATAGGAGAAATTAGGGATACATTTATCTGAGCAAAGCTTGTACTCCACCATGTCTTCCAGAGAAATTTGCAGCTCCATCAAATGCACAAGCAGCCATCTGTTTATGGTCCAATTGACAAGCATTTAATTCTTCTAAGATGTGGGTTGTCACAGATGCAGCCGATGTGTCTTCTGTAACTTGAACATCTAGAAATGCATCTACTGGCCTATCTCTGACATCAAGATAACGTTCACAATGACTTAATACTTGATGCCCATTTGCATCAGTGCATTAATCAGACATATATGCACAATTCTTTGAATGTGGTGAGAAAGTTCTTCACTTTTTCAACTGTTGAGTCTTTCACTGTTTCACCATATGCTTCTAGTCAGTCAGTTGAGTTTCTTGCCGAAAGATAGTTAGCATTTGCTGGTCTTGTTCAGAACCAGTGTTCAACTTCAGGATGAACAAGTGACAATGCATTTAGCACTGGCCTCCAGTTTGTAGCGTGTGGTATATCTTACTTAAATAGAAAGTATGATGCAACAGCCACGTTTGTTCGCATGAACTGTGTTGTGTCTCCAGCATTCTTAACAGCCTCATTAAACACGCACAAGTGTTGTCCTTGATCAGCAGAGACTCAGAGTTCAGAGGTGTTTTCACATGAGTTTACCTCCCGGGTGGGGGGCAAGAAGGCACCTTGCTCATTTCCCCAGCTGCTCACTGTTTGCTCTGCCCACTGCTGTTCGTTGTGCCACTGTTCACTCCATTGCTCTGTTGCCAATGGCCCTGCACAGTCACCTTCTGCTGCCACCTGCCACTGTGGCCTCTGTGAGTTGCTCTCTTGAGGTTCCACCCACCTCTCAGTGATTTCAGCTGAGCTCTCAGTGGGGGAACCTCGCTGCTAGTGCAGACTGGGCTGTCTCTTCCACAGAAACACTGTCCCACAGTAGATCTAAGCACTTAGACCTGATTATGAGTGATTTCAGCTATAGTGGTCACTTAACAAAACAAAAGACTATCTATGGAGCCTAATCAGCTCTGTCTTTAAACAGTGGAGAGGGGCAAGTCAAATAGTACTTGTGACTCAGGCAGATCATCAAGCAAAACACCTGTTCCCACCCTTTGTCTTGATGCCCTCAGTCAGCACAGGCTAAGTACAGTTCTACTGCCCTTTACTCAGACAATAACAACATTTACACCCCAGCCCCCTGCATTCAGGTGGTTTCTAACCCAACCCCAGCCAAAATCTATCACTTGGGCAACACAGCTCTGTTTGCTGGATACCTAGGTAGATTAGGTATGAATGTAAACACAATCTGGTCCTGAAGCCTTTCCCCCCCAGTTCACTAGCTCTCAGGGAGAGCTTATTTAGACTTAATTTCAAATTATGATTCGTACGCAATTAGGTTGGCCAACATCACCGAAATGAATGCACTGATATTGTCATAAAAAACAGCTGTATAAGGAAGCTAGTCTATGTTCATACTTTTCAAATCTATTATACATTTTCAGATCCATGTATTTTATCATACACTTTATATGCTTTAAAAAGGTATATGAATGTTTCAATTTCAATTCAAATTTCCCAGCAATCACTAAATTGGCAACACTGTATGTAACTAGTTCACAAAACTGGGGGGGGGGGATTCAGGGGGAGGGAAATCCCTGGGTGGGTTTGTGGGAATAAGAGATTAAAGAGATGTGGGACAACAATACCTCTCACAGAACTGGAAGGGACCCTGAAAGATCATTGAGTCCAGCCCCCTGTCTTCACTAGCAGGACCAAGTACTGATTTGGCCCAATCCCTAGATGGCCCCCCTCAAGGACTGAGCTCACAAGCCTGGGTTTAGAGGCCAATGCTTAAACCACTGAGCTATCCCTCCCCCCATAACAATCACACCGCACAACGTCCTGGAACAACCTGTAGGACTGAGCCGTTGGGGTGGGGGGAGAGGAGGGAACGGGACAGAACCCAGGTTGTTGATTCCCGGTCCCGGGCTAGACAGCCGGGGTAATCCCTGCCACAACGCCGCTCGCACAGGGGATGCCCCCGGGACGGCTTGAAGGTTGCTCGGGCTGCGGACGCCGCGTAAGTGTGCGTGTTTGTACGTACAATACAGAGAGCAAAGGGGCCGGTGTGACTAAAACACCCGCTCAGGGCGTCCAGCCCCGAACCGGGACCGACAGGGCCTGAGGCTGGGTGACCCCACCCGCTTCACAGACACCCTCACCCCGGAGCTCCCACCCCACTGACCGCCCCCGGCCCGGCCCACTCACGCAGATAGCGATGCGCAGCACCCCGCGCTGATAGTCCCTGTACAGCTCAGGAGCTTCCCGGTTGCACTCGACGCACCTGTACCTGCCGGGCTCCCCCATCCCTAGCGAGAGGCCGTTACCAGGGGAACCCCTCTCCCGGCCGCTTCAACTTGCCTCGCTTCCCAGTTCAGGGCAATGAGGCGAAGAAACGCCGCGCAGTGCATCATGGGAGTTGTAGTTTCCAGACTGTGGTCGTTCAAGGGATGCAACGGTCGGAAACTACAACTCCCATAAGGGAGCGAGGCCGCAGCTTCCCCCACCTGTCGCCGTGGGGGAGCGCGGCAGAAAGGAACCACCTTGAACATGCCAGGGGGAAGGCGCACGCATGCGCGCTGAGAAGATGGCATCTGCCACCGGGACCTGCTGTTCCTGGGGCGCCGTTGCGCTGGGGCAGTTCGTGCTGCTGCTGTTGGGGGCGGCCCGGGCGGCGCTGGCCCTGACCGAGTACTACCCGGCCCTGTCGTTACTCAAGCAGGAGCTGCAGCGGCAGCAGCTGCAGGGCCAGGCTGGGGGCTGCCCCCAGGCGCCGGACTGGGGGGAACAATACTCGGCCGAGTGCGGTAAGTCGGGTCGGGCAGTGCCATGTCCTGCCCCGCTGCCTGCTGGGGGAGCCGCCGGGCAAGGTCCAGCGGAGGGGGCGCCCCAGACCGGCGGCAGGGAGGGGGGCATGGGAGGGGTTCCCCTTTGTCCTCTGTGTGTGGGGGGCGTGTCACCGGGCGTGAGTGCGCGTGGGAGGCGCGCGGGAGGCGCGCGGCGGGTCCTGGGGTGTGAGTGCGCGTAGGGTGTGCGCGGCGGGTTCTTCCTGTCCGTGGCTCTGGTGAGGTGCTGGCCGCCAGTCATTCCTTGGTGCCCTTCGCCGCGGGGTCCTTCCTCCCAGCCCCGGGAAGGGTCCCATAGCTACTTAGCCTGCGAGCAGTGGGTTTGCCCTGTTTTGCTTGGCCAGCATTGGCCTCTCTGCCATCCCGCTGTCTCCGCGGTGCCATGAGCCTGGCAAGCCTCTGATGTGAGAGGTGAATGGTCAATACCTCCGTGAGGTACCTGTCACCTGAAGGCAGTGGGATGATGTGGACTTCTCCCGTCCTTTGACTGTGTCTTGGAAAAGGAAGGGGTGTGAGCGATAGAGGCATTTCTAGTGAAATTCACTTCTTTTCTCTGCTTTGTGGGGCCGGGATGACCCTGGAGGTGACTGAAAGTAAAACAGGAAAAACAAAGCACAGATTGATCCCTTGTCACAGAGACACTGATCAATTTCAGATAGAAGAGAGAATTTTGGCTCACATCCTCTCAGCTGCTTTGCATGGGCAAACATTGCAGGGCTTAATTTGGGCACAAGTCCATGAACATGAAGAAATTTGTAGGCTCTGGTCCTTTAATTATAAGAAATGCTGGTGATACAGCCCTTATTTTTGGATAACTCAGCTTCAGCTAATCAAGATTTAAATGTTCAGTGTAACTTATTGTTACAGTATCTTTTGTATAAAATGTATTCCTAACAAACACTTTAGAGTTGTATAGTACATTAAAAATTATCAATGATGGTACCAAATCATGACTTTGGCTGTTGCAATAAGCTAACACGAAGAAAAAAGTTTTCAGTTTTCAAAAGGCCAACAGAAAGTGAGAGTCCTCTTGACTGATATCGCTGGTTCTAATTCAAAATGAATGAAAAGAGAGCTGGCAGGTTTGCAAAGTGCAAATACAGAGCCTGTGCAAGCCTGAATTGTGTATTTGGTGGTATGGAGATTTGCCAGCTCCTTATTTGTTAGTGTGTTGAATAGGATTCAGTTTAAAAAAACAAAAAAAAGTTGTCTTGCTGGTAAAGTTAATGTTTCACTGATTCTATTTGTTTTGTTGTTAATAAAGAATCTGCTTAATTTAGACCCTAATCTTGCAAAGGTTTAAGTATTTGCATAATTTTACTCGCATGAGAAGCCAGCAGTGGGACTAAAGTTCTGCATACACTTGAGTCTTTGTAGGACATTCAGTATAACATTTGATCATAAGCACGTATTTATTCATCCTTTGTGACTTAGATATAATGCACATCACTTACAGGCAATACATGTGAACAAAACCAAATGAATATAGAATTATGAAAAAAAGAAAAAACAAAATCCAATGTAATAGAGAAACTGCCAGATTTATTTATGTAGCTTGTAACTTCCCTGTGTTGTTTTGCGATGTGTGTACTGGCATATCCTGCTAAGGTTATTCAGAGAAGTTTAAAACAAGTTTAGCAAAGACTTGTGAAAAAATATTTTTGTCTGTATATGTAAATATGTATATTTGGATATGGAAATATATTTCGCTCTGCTCTTAAGACTGCTGCCCTTTAAATTGTTCATGTAAAGCATCCACTTTACAGCAAATGGTTAGTTCAGGGGTCGGCAACCTTTCAGAAGTGGTGTGCTGAGTCTTCATTTATTCATTCTCTAATTTATTGTTTCACATGCCAATAATACATTTTAACCTTTCTAGAAGGTCTCTTTCTATGTCTATAATATATAACTAAACTATTGTTGAATGTAAAGTAAATAAGGTTTCAAAATGTTTAAGAAGCTTCATTTAAAATTAAATTAAAATGCAGAGCCCCCAGAGCAGTGGTCAGGACCTGGGCAGTGTGAGTGCCACTGAAAATCAGCTCATGTGCCATAGGTTGCCTACCCCTGGGTTAGTTGTTTGTATTACTGTAGCACCTAGAAGCCTTAGTCAGGGACTACATTCCCATTTTGCTAGGTGCTGTAAAAACACAATACAAAATTGGTCCACGCTTCGAAGGATATAAAACACAAAATTCTTAGCACTGTTTGTTCGTTCCATGTAGCCTGCAGATAAAGCAGATCTGGTATTTTTATATGTTTACAGGTTACATCCTAATATAACATAGCTTATCCATTCCAGTGTACTGCTGTTTCTTATGTTTATAATGAAATAGGTACTTGTATGACAGGCTGAATTAGGATTCTTCAATGGAGAGATGTTTGGAAGATGAAAATTTCGATGTACTGGTTGGGATATAGCTTGTATGAAAGATGTTATGCAAAATAAAACATGTAAAATGGTAGTTCATGATTAGTTAAACTAATAATATCAAGCAGAGAGTTCTGTGGCACCTTATAGACTAACAAACGTGTTGGAGCATGAGCTTTCATGGGTGAATGGCACCTTATAGACTAATAAACGTGTTGGAGCATGAGCTTTCATGGGTGAATACACATCCGATGAAGTGGGTATTCACCCATGAAAGCTCATGCTCCAACACGTTTGTTAGTCTATAAGGTGCCACAGAACTCTGCCACTTTTACAGATCCAGACTAACACGGCTGTCCCTCTGGTACTTAAAAATATCATGTACATTAACATTAAGTTGAAAGTTTTTCTTCCTTATGACTGCATTGATCATACAGCGACTCCTTATTGATTTAACTATGAAACAATATCTATGCTAGTTTTAAAACCAGTGGCACACCAATCCATTGTCAGCTGTTTACAGATCTTTCAGTTCTGGTTAAATGAATCAATAATTGGAAAAAGCTCTCCTTTTGGCTAAGAGGATTTGGTTTTCTCAAACTTCCCCACTGCTGTCATGCTCTGTCAGTTCCTGTCTATATTGTAGATCCAGTATGGCTTCTCCTCTGGCTGGATTCTCTACTTTGTGGTTCATAAAGTTGTCTTCTGCGTAACCTAAGAAACAATTTCATGCAAGTTTGACAGTATTTATTAACCTAAAGATTTATGGGTAGTGAAATCCCTCCATAAATAGACTAATCTTAGAGTTTTGAGAATCTTGTAAATTGGTTCAGAATTTCTTTTTAAATGTCCTCTCTATACTGTGATTTGTAACAGATAGTCCACTCTAATTTTTCCCTTGTATCCTTACGCAAAGAACTTAATCATTAAACACATAGTAGTTGAATTGTAGCTCACTGGCATAGTAAATAGTTCTGATGTAATGGCATGGCACTCCACCCCCTCCACCTTGATTCTTTATGCAGATTAGACATTTGCAGGAATTACTGGATTAAACTTTATAGCATGCATTAGGCAGAAGGTCACACTAGGTGATCGTTGTAGTCCCTTCTGGTTTTAAAATCTGTGAATCTTGGGCTCCTCAAACAGTATAATTCCTGTTATGAGAATGATCCCACCAAGTTTCATTTATGGTTCATTTAGAATCATAACTTCATTTTCTACTGGCAGTGACTAATTTTTAGTTACCGTTCCAACTTGTGTTTTATAACTAGACTGTGTTGCTTTTTGCGCTCTCTCTCTCTCTCTCTCTGAATTACCTAATTATACCATTTTTGTTTGTTTTATAATCAGGACACACAAGTAAGATGTTTCCTACAATAGTAAAGAGGAGGAGCAACAGCTTAACAAAATTGAAACAAGAAGGCTGTTACAGAGTTTTCTTGCATTTCTGCTGATAAATATTTTTTAAAACATTGCTATTTGCAGTAGATAAACAAAGGATTAATTTTTTTTTGCACATGTGGTAGAAGTCTTTTGTCTTCTTCAATATTTAAACTGGTGATATACCAATCTCCTAGAACTGGAAAGGACCTCGAAAGGTCATTGAGTCCAGCCTCCTGCCTTCACTAGCAGGACCAATTTTTGCCCCAGATCCCTAAGTGGCTCCATCAAGGATTGAACTCAGAACTCTGGGTTTAGCAGGCCAATGCTCAAGCCACTGAGCTATTCAAACTGGTGAAGAAGATTTTTAGTTCAGTTTCTTGTGTAACCCTTCTGCCCCTCTGACTTGGCAGCAACAAGGGCCGGGTTCAGTATGCAGGGGTTCCGTTTCGATAACACAATGCATAACCGGCTTGAGCCCCCACCCAGTGACCTAGGACACTTACATACCACACGCTCCTGGG
>NC_133771.1:135198734-135261174 GCF_003597395.2 Chelonoidis abingdonii
AATCAAAATTAGCTCTACTCTTTAACAGTGGAGAGAGGAGGATGTGCAACTGGTGTTCCAGGCCCTCAAAAGGGGCCCATACCATCAGGTATACACACCAGTCCCCAACCTCTCTCCATTCACTGGGTTTTGGAACCCATGTCCCTTGTCTGGCAAGTGTCACTTAATTTATATTGAGACATCTCTGTCATAAAGCAGTCTCTAGTTCCTCATTCACATAATCGAGTGGCAATGCTTTATTTATCCTGCCCCAATAACAAAGAAATTGGGGATCCTAGAGCTGTCAAAATAACCATCCCAGGCTGCCTTGGGCTATGCTGGGCGTGCCCATGCAAATACCCGAGATTTCACATCCTGAAATTCTTTCCACACTTCCCATAATTCACCACCAGATGTCAGGGTAGAGCTCATCCTGACTCTGCTTACACTTGTATCTGTCAGTCCAGTTAACTGTAGTCATTAAACTCTGTAATGCCTCAGATTCTGTTTTGATTTCTACAGTTAAGCAATGTATATTTTTTTTTCCTTCGCTCTCCCCCACTTCCTCACCCCATTTACATACTCTTTCTTCATGTTAGATTTTCTATAATGCCTTTCACTGTAATATCTTAACTGCTACTTTTTCATGTGTTTGTGTCCCATCCCTTATTTTTACCATTTTTTCTACTCGTCTCTTTAATCTTTCTCATCTATCCCTTTCCAGTCTTTACCCCACTATTTGCTGGCCAGCATACCAGCCACCTTTCCTCCATCTGAAGGCTGGACGTAGACCCATCCAGTGATTCTCCCTAGGACCTGAATGTACTGGCTCAAGGAGCGAGGGACCAGATAGTCTGAAACTGACATGCTCTGCTTTTCCCAATCACTTTCACACTTCCTCCTCCTTAGGTTTCCCCCTCCTCATCTCCTGGTTTTCTCCCGATTCAGTTTCTCTGTGCTACTGCTCTTGCACACAAATTTTGGTCAGCTCCATAGGCAGAAATAGTAGTGAAAGTAACTGTATAACAAGGTTCACATCAGCTACTGCACTTCTTGCCATCTCCCCTGGAACAAACATGATGTATGGAACATATGAACAGTCCTACTCTATGGGACTGCCTTGTAGAGGAATTTTTAAAAGGTGGGGTTGGCATGAGGAAACATGGCATTTGCATGATCTGGTCCATTTATACCCTGCTTAAGTATAACAGTTCAAGTAGACTATCCAGAGATAATTCAAATATTTGTTTTTGCAGATTCACCACTTTTGCACTTCCATGAGTCAGATTGTGAACTAAGAGGGTCTTCCTCCTGTGAATCTCTGCTTTCTCTCAATACTGAAAAAATTCTGGTATGCTGTATACTATTTTATTATGTACAATAAGAATGCTAATTGGTTGTAGATGTGAGAGAATTGGGTTTGTGTATCTATTTACTAGATGTCAGAATTATTAATAATATTAGAAATTATTATTATGGGAGACCATAAGAGACTAATTTGACCAAAAATTCATTTTTTTAAGTCCAAAGGCCAAATGGCATTTTCTAGCATTGTTCTAAACATGCCTAACAGCTTAAAAATAAGCAGTCAGTTCACCCAAAACAGTAACAAAGTATTCATAAGCATATGATCGGTATACTTACTAAATAGACTTGACCAAGGGAAAACTATCTCATTGTGATGTGCTCCAAGATGATCAAGTAGGGTCTAACAAAGAAACCTCAGGTTCATAATGTGATGAGTCATTCCATATTCTTTATGAAAATATGCTTATATGAATGACATAACTGAGATATACTTTATGCCAGATGGCTCATGTGAGATATCATTAGAAAGGTTATGATTTATTGAACGCGATTATCCAATTTGTATGCCTGTATCATTTCTGTATCTGAAGTTAGGAATATTGATTATGTATCTGTATTCCTACTATGCTATTTTGGGTGATCCCCACTGCTAACACTTTAGGTGCAACAATGGAAAAGACAAACAGGGGTGATGACCCATCAGCAAGGACAATGAGCTGTGAAAAGCTTGACATTCCTGTGGACACTCCATACTGCCGCTGACTCATGGAGGCTGTGATATACTACAGAGTCAGGTGGTCTGTCACCGTCACCTGATACTAAACATTACCTGGGAGGAGTTGTAACTTTCCACTGTAGGGGGGGGTGGGCGTCAAGTTTGGGAAACAAAGGATTCCCACTGTATGTAAATCCCTTTAAGGATGGGGAGGAAGGCAAACAAGACTCCTCTCCCTGGCCTATCTGCCCGAGAAGAAAGACTGCAAAAGGGAAGGCAAGATGGAGAGTCCAGACTGAGACAGGGGTCCAGTCTGAAAAGGAATTTAGCTGGAACTATGAACCACAGAAACCTGCAACAATATCTAGGGTGAGAAATACTAGCTGTAACCAATTTCTTTAGTGAAACTAGCTTAGTTTGCGTGTTTGATTTCATTTACTGAGTAATTTGCTTTGTTCTGTTTCCCCTTTTACTACTTAAAATCCTGCCTTTTATAGTTAATACAATTTATTTTGTTTATTATTAAATCTAGTTTCTGTAATTTTCTAACTGGGGTGGGGTGGGGCGGAAGTGTGCACACTTCTCTCTGCATTGTGGGGGGAAGGAGGGAGGCAATTTCATAATATCTCTTTGGGTCTCCACCCCAAGGAAGGTGGACATCTGAGTGCTGGAGCAAGTCCCTTAAGCTGAGTCTTCCCAGAGCTGATCTGCAGCTGGGTGTAGCCCTGCCTGTGTGTGTGTTAGAGAGGTTTTTAGAGCCTGGCTCAGCAAGACAGGTTAAAGGGGACCCATGCTGGCAGAACAGGTAGACTTTGGTATCTCAGCACATCAGGTGGCTTCCCAAGGGGTCCAACCCATCACACACAAATTATGTCATCGCCAATTATTGACTTCCTCTAAAAAAAATTTGACACAAGTCACCCTTCATTCCAGTCTTAATCCAAATAAGATTTTCTTCCCAAGGCCCTTCCTCTCCTCCTCCTTGCTGACCAACAGTTTTTCTATTGCAGCTGGGTCCACATATGCTTTACTTTTAAGAAAAAAGAATAAGGAGTACTTGTGGCATCTTAGAGAGTAACAAGAAAGCTTAAGCTCAAATAAATTTGTTAGTCTCTGAAGTGGCACAAGTTCTCCTTGTTCTTTTTGCGGATACAGACTAACATGGCTGCTACTCCGAAACCTGTACTTTTAAGATAACACTGGTATGTGGGATGGGAAGGTTTGTTGGCTCCTTTTAAGACAGATTCCTTTTGTCTTATTTTAAACCATGTGAAGTCACACCTGTTGGTCAGAGGCCTTCTTTTTAGAAATTCCCTGTATTGTATTAGATATTCTTTGAACCAGACATCCTCCCTACCTCATTCCTTCTAGCCTTATAACTAATTATTTTCAAGGCCTTCCTTCTCCTTGCTAGTCAGGGCCTGTCTTTATAACACACACATTTTCTTAACCAAACGTAAGCTAATTTTAAATTCTTTAATTTCATATTTATCCTGCACTACAAATTAGTTCAATTTGGCTATGTAGAGGGAATTTGTACAAATTGTTTGCTTCTATGGCAACCTGCTCTTGGATCAATACACTGCACATCTACCCATGGAACTAATGCTACCACCAGGCCCGTGCACACTGCTTATTTGCACTCTGTTAGTGGGTCTCAACTCTTTTCAAGAAATGCTGCCTCTGGAAGTAATGGATTAGTGCACGCTCTTCATAGTGAATCTTCCGCTTCTGAGACTGCCAAAGGTGCCAGGATCTGGTCTGACACCACAAGAGCATTTAGTGTAGGACTCTGTCAGTAACTAATGTAAGTTACTACAGAATGGCCACTATTAACTGGCAGTGTAAAAGGAAGAAGTTATGTATCCCATTACCTGTCTCTAATCAATTCAGTCAGTCTACATCACATTTTGTCACATTGCAAGTGTCATCATCTACTGTCATTACATAGAGAATTCCGAAGGGACAGTTTCAAGATTTTAAAAAAATCAGTGTTTTATAACAATAATGCTGGCTACCTAACTTCTTCTATTAAAGATCAGAATAGTTTTAGAGGATATATGATCTCAGTGCTGTATAATGGTCACTGACTTTGTGGAATCTCTTATTTCTGTAGTGTATCAGCGAGAGATAGTGTCATGGAGTGTGTGTTCGCAGGGGAAACTGTTTTAAAAAATAATTGGTCATAGCCTGTATAAACATGCACTCTGAGAAGACTATCTCAGTTGGAAGCAATTACTCTTGGGGTAATTTAAAAACAAAAAAAGCCTAACTCTCTTATGTAGTGCAAATCACCCATTGTAGTTCTCAGACTAATTCTTTGTTCTGTCACCACAGCAGTTATTTATTTGGCCAAATCTCCTGATTGACCTAGTAATTCCAGGAGTACTTGTGGCACCTTAGAGACTAACAAATTTATTTGAGCATAAGCTTTCATGGGCTACAGCCCACTTCATCGGATGCGTAGAATGGAACATATAAGAAGAGTATGTATATATACATACAGAGAAGATGCCATACCAGCTCTAAGAGGCTAATTCATTATATATCTGATAACAGGTCATCTTACCTTCCAAGTCAGTGGCACTGCTATGGGCACCCACATGGCCCCACAATATGCCAACATTTTCATGGCTGACTTAGAACAACACTTCCTTAGCTCTTGTCCCCTTAACGCCCCTACTCTACTTACGCTACATTGCTGACATCTTCATCATCTGGACTCATGACCATCTTGATTATCACTACAAAAGTTTTCTTTTCCTGCTAATAACAGGTCATCTTAATTAATCAGCCTCTTAGAGCTGGTATGGCATCTTGTCTGTGTGTGTGTGTGTGTATGTAATATATATATATATATGTACTCTTCTCATATGTTCCATTATATGCATCTTACGCTCAAATAAATTTGTTAGTCTCTAAGGTGCCACAAGTACTCCTGTTCTTTTTACGGATTTTGTATGATGGATTTTCTATGAACAAAATCTTTTAGTTCATTCACTAACTGCCATTGACACTCTAGCCCTGCAAAGTATACTTTTGTAAATGTACCTTAAACATAATAGTGAAATCCAAAAATGGTTACCAGCAGTTTGGATTTCTAACTGTATCAGGGTGTTTAGTGTAGCTCTAATTTCCTAATTGAGATAACAATTGAAATATTATTACACTTGATCCTGTTGTTGATTCCAATCTTGTATAACAAAGAAACCATACCAATCTTATAACCGAGGCGTCAGATTCCAGAAACTGAAACAATAATACAGAGACTATATGAGAATTATAGCCTTTTCAATAAGAAATGCCAGTCTTGGTGGATAGGGAATTATTGCAATAAAGAAACTGATATTCCTGTCAATAAAACCCCAATTAAATGCCGGTCACTATTGATTTGCTTTCCCCTGAAGATTTTTTTTTTTCTTTTACCAAAGGTAACCAGTTGACGAAGTGGGTATTCACCCACGAAAGCTCATGCTCCAAAACGTCTGTTAGTCTATAAGGTTCCACAGGATTCTTTGCTGCTTTTACAGATCCAGACTAACACGGCTACCCCTCTGATAGAGTATATATTGGCATTTGAAGAATGCTAACAGTTTCTGGAAAAGATTTTTCTTCCAGCCAGTACTATGGCTCTAGCATCTATTGGGCAGTGGCTCTCTTGTGTAGTTTAGGCAATGTTTGTTCTAGGGTGTGGATCATTCCATTAGTGAAGCTAAGATTTAGTCACAGGTATTTTTAGTAAAGGTCATGGACTGGTTACGGGCAGTAAACAAACATTCACAGGCTGTGACCTGTCGATGAGTTTTATTATATAAATACCCCTGATTAAAACTTAGCAGCTCCTGTAGCTCTGGGGGCCCCAGGACACTGCTGCTGTGGGGCCCAAGCCACCCCTGCTCCTAGGCCCTGGGGACTGTTGCTTGGGTACTCCCTGGGGCTGCACCTGGGACTGCTGCTTGGGTGCTTCCACTGGGCCAGCCGCCTGAGCAGGGACTGGTGCAGCTTGCCCCGAGACTGCCTGCGGGACCGCTACTCAGACCTTCCTCAGGGCCAGCTGCCCAAACAGTGGCTGATGCAGCTGGCCCTGGGACAGCCCCCGGGACTGCTGCTTGGACCCTCCTCAGGGCTGCTCCTGGGACCGCTGCTCAGGTGCTCCCTGGGGCCAGCTGTACTGAGCTGCCTGAACAGTGTTCGATGTGGCTGGTGGGACCGCTGCTCGAAGGCTCCCCAGAGCCAGCTGCCCTGGGACCGCCTGAGCAGCACCTGGTGTGGCTGGCCCTGGGATCAGCCGCACCCACCATTGCATCTGCGAAAGTCACAGAGGTTGCAGAAAGTCACGGAATCCGTGACTTCCGCAACCTGCATGACAGAATTGCAGCCTTATCCATTAGTGTCCATTACTCAGATGCACTGTGGAGTGAAACTTTTTAATGCAACAATTCTGTGCTTGTCTTGAAGGGGACAAGAACAAGGCTGAAGCCTTTTGCTGGGGAGGAAAAAATAGGAATGAAGTTGAACACATGGGTGAGAGAGGGACATCTAAAGCTGCAGAAGAAAACTGAAGTGAGAGAGGAATAAGGAAGATCAGACCTGTCTTTCACTTGCTTCTTGACATAACTCACTTTTGGAAAGCCTTTATCAAATGAGCTGTTATATTTAAATTCTTGAGTGCATCCATGTATGATACTTCCCTTAGAATAATTTAGATGAGCAGTAATCTAAATATGGGTAGCATTGACTTCAGTAGCAAAAATCTTTCACCCAACTTTGGTTAAATTCTTCATCATCTTTTTTTTTTTTTTGTAAGTTTTTTAAAATTTGTCAATGTCAATGTGGTTACAAATAAGTAAAACATTAATCTTGTGGTAATGCCCAAAGGCTCCAGTCAGGATCAGGCCCTGTTGTGCTAGGTGGTGTACAAGCATGCAGGACAAACCAGAAAAGTCAGACTGACTGAGCAAGAGCTTCAGGATTGTGTTTCCTCTGTACAGTGGGATTTGCTTTTGGTACTAAAAATGTTGCCCACGTTTCTTTGATTCTTTTAGAATTAATATGCCTTAAATTTCTCTCAGCCAAAGGTTTAGCTGCATTGACTTCAACAAGAAAAATTGGAGACAGTAGTACAAAGTCTTTTTGATTGGTTGTTCAGCTACAGCTACTTCTGGCTACAGTTTTGCTCCTATAGTCCACTTAAATGCCTTCAGTTGTTCGGTGTGGTGTTTGCTGCAATGTATACTTACGTTGTGGCAAAACATGGCAGATTTATCCTTGAAGTTCTGGCAACTGGCATAATGTGAGCATATCTTGATGCTGGCAAGAGTTGGGACTCCTTGGTGTACACAGTTGTTGTGGGCAGAGAGGCGAAGACTTTTATAACAGACATTTAAAGATATCAAGTAGAGAGTTGGTAACTTTGGAGATCCATCTGTTTTGTTTATTTAGTAGCAATTGTATAGTTCTTTTTGTAAATGTAATCTGTTATTACATGACAGTGGACATAATCCATCTCAAAATAAAGGATTCTGATATATCCACAGCAAGATCCTAACCTGGGTCCATGTTGCAACAGTTCAGTCAGCAGTGTTCTGTCATTTACCATTTCTGTTTTCAAGGTGGCCAGACATGACCCGTTGATTAAACATGTGTTGCTCTGAATGGTGTGTGAGGGATATAATATGTGCAACTCCGAAATAATGAGGTAGCTGACATATTAATGAAGCTATCTAATAACTTCTATGATCTACATTTGGGGGAAAAAACATGGGACCAGATCCACAGCTGATGTTAATTGACTTAGCTTATTGACACTCAGTTATGCCAGTTTACTCCGGCAAGGATCAGGTACAAGATCTTTAGATCATTTGGCACCCTTTCTTCTCTACAGCTTTGACAAAAAAGGAACTAAACCACTTAAAAATGTACTTGAATTAAATTAGTAAAGATTACTAGCCCAAACATCACGTACTTCATTTAAACTTGATCCGTAAGAGGTATGTTTGCATCACAGTTTGAGAAAAGCATCTTTGTGGCCCTAAACTGCAATGGGAGTTCTAGGCAAGACTCAAGGAATCAGTGGGAGTTCTCTGTATGAATCAAAGGTGTTTATACTTGTTTGGACATCTCCATGTACGCTTCATTTTCATATTATCCTGTTCTGCAGATACATTTTCTGGAAAGAGGTTTTTCCAGGCAAGTCTGCTTTTGTGGTTCCTACTTTCTCTGTAATTCCAGTATATATGCTTTAATTGTAAAGGCATGTAGTAGTGACGAGATTAACAATGCCAGATCTAAAAAAAAAATCTTAATGAAACTTCTGTCCTTTATTATTGGGTCTGTTTTCTTATGTATTCGTTTTATAGTCCTTCACTCTTTCTTCTCACTGGACAAAGGGTAGAACTTCCGTTCCACTATGTAATACATTGCTTAGGGACATTTCCATAATTCAAGTTAAAATGGGATGTATACTATAGTAAGGACATTGTTTTATATTTTTTGGTTGTCCTAGGTGTATATACTTTCATCTGGTATGTTAAGTTGGCTGTAGTATCAGAGGATAGCAGTGACATCTGAAAAGCAGTTTATCCCCTCACAAAAGGTTAGGAATAAATTTTAGTGCCTTTTTTCAGTTTTGTTATATCATGGATTTTGCTTTAATAGTAGTAGTTACTTTGATGTCAGATGTTCTTATAAGAATTTAAGCCTTAAATTGTCAATGCCAAATTCTGATTTTGTAGGATTTTTTTTTTTTGCTACTGTCAGCTAAAAGTTAAAACCATAATGTTTTACAGAGCCAAGCAAAGTCACTTGCGGAACAAAAACGATTCCCATTTGCCACCGATAATGACAACACAAATGAAGATTTGGGTAAGATAATTATATAATGTTTATGGGGATGATTCTAGATGCCACTCAGAGGCACAATGTTTTGATACTGTAAAATTATAGTTGGTAATTCTGATCGATGCTTTAGGATCACTTTTTTCACTCCTTGCACAATAAAATTTCAGTCTTTTGTTTTTAATTATGTGGAAAGAACATCATATACCTTTTTTCCCCGTAGTACTTCTTTCTACTCTGAACAGTGGGACATTTCACCATTCATTTGGTCATGCAAATACGAAGAAAATATTTTCCCAAACCCTGTTTAACACCTATGAACTTTTCCTACTCTCTCTTTCCTGTCATGGCTGATAACTGAAGATTTTTCTGGATGTTTGAGAGAAGCTTTCTCTCAGGTGAACTTGCTGCTCCATGGAGCTTGGAACTGCTGTTTTTCCTAACTTTTCTAAGTCTGATAGGCAGGTGGGAGGTTCTTGTGGATTTCTTTCTCTATGCAGTCTACTTGTTGGCACCCTCTAGAAGTGCACCTGGTGAACTGCTGTGACATTGCTCTACAGTCTTCTGCTTCTGTGCTGAGAGGCAGATATCTTCTAAACGGGTATCGGAGGGAACCCTGTGCTGCTGAGGTTTTTTTGTTTTTTTTGAATTGTTTGCCATTTTCTCTCTCTTGCTTCAGCTTGGTCTCTGTCTGGTAGGGGGAAAGTTTGCGGGAGAATTTTGAGGAAGGTTGGAGACTTCCTTAGTCTAGCAGTAAATCTTCAGCCCCTCCAGTGGTTCAGCATTTGCCACATGGGAGCCCAGGTAGCAATGTCAAAGGAACTCCATTCCCATGTTTGGCTCCATGGCCTGTCATCCTACCTGCCCTACTCCTCCTTTAGGTAGATCTTTTTGGAAGTGTCTTCTTAGGAGTTTCCTAGATGTCTGGCATTTTTCTGAGCCGAGGTCCTTGTATTTGTGCTTATTCTGCTTCAGTAAACCTTAGGGGAAGAAATGTGAATTGTGTCGGGACTCCTTAAAATGTGGGCTGTTCATATCGCCTACAACATTCTAGGCAGTGTCTTTTCATTGTTTTTCTCCTTTCCCCAATCCTTCTCTCTTCCACAAGACTAGTGTATTCAGTTATCAGTCTGTCCTTATGTGACAATAGTTTATTTCCTTGGGAATGATTGTAATACCATATGAATGATGGCTAATGAAGTAGATTTAAGAATCTGGCAGAGAAGGAGGACAAATGAAAAAATGCAAGGAGCCTTTCTAGTTGCCATTGGGTCCCTTTCACTCCTCATACTGTGGGAATACTGTGTGCAGCCTCACCTCCTGACTGATTCTCATGTGGTGTATGTATAGTGAAGATTTTTATGTATATACAAAGGGATATCCCTACATAGTATAAACAGACACTTCACTCTGCTCAGTGCAGACATGTTAATGGTAGTGCAGGTTGGGCTAGGCCCTCTCCTAAACCAATTCCCAGGACAAAATTAAGAAATGTCTCCCCACAATGACAGCACTGTCCACCTGTATGGGTATTTTTTCTTCCTTTACATCAGCAATGCCACCTGAATGTGTTTGCTTTGCAAAAGACAGGTTCTTCATGACAGAAAACATCATAATTGCTGTTAATTAGCACCTTTGTTGGCAATCTCAGCTGAGATACCAAGGGTTGAATAGGCTGAAGAATGGTTCTCTTGTCCCTAGAAATGATCCCTCCAAGTCAAGGTTGGGAAATATTGGGATGGGAAAATCTGTATTCAATCTCTACCTGTTCTGTGGATAAATGGGTCATTGTTCCCTAGGGATATCTATCCAGCACCTTTCACAAACACTAAACTCACTGAGAAATATACTACATATTCTAGGTATTTATGTCATGGTGATAGATGAACATGTTAGAAAAATGAGTTTTGTGATAGTTTTGTTAAGGTTATCTACATTTATTGCTTTCATCTTGCTTACTAAAGGGTTATTTAGAAACTGAGAAATAGCCTGAATTCTTACTGTCTTTTTCTGACTCCTCCTCTGACAAACTTAGCTGGGCTATCACCAGAAACAAATATTTTACTGAAAGCCTATGTCTGCCATACCTCTCCACCAAGTACTGCATCCTAAAATAAAACTTAACACGTTGAGTTTCTACTAATAACTCTTCTAATGCTTGAAAAATAAAGCCTTGGTAACTCCTTTTAGCAATACAGCTGTCAAGGTAAACTCTCATCCACCCACCCACCGACCCACACACACACCCACACACCCACTCACATACACACACACAAGTTTCTGATAACTTTAGCTATCTTAATCTCTGCAATTATAAGATGTTCTGAACAAACAAACTTAGGCTACTACAGCCAGATTCTGCAATGTGATGGGCACATGCAGTTCCCATTATCTTCAGTAGAAGTTGCATCTGTGTATCCAAGAGCAGGTTCTGGCTTTTAAACTTTATTGAAGAGCTTACTGCCAGACCTATTTAGAAGACCTACTAAAAGTGTTTTATCATAAATGTAAAATTTTCATCCCTGATACTTGCAACATAAACATTGCCATAGGTTGAGACTTTTTCTCCAATACAACTATGAAAGGTAAGTTATCTAAACCATTCTAAGAAGTTTTGCAATCTTCTCCAAGAAACATGACATACCACTGCTGAGTAAACAAGTGGGGAAAAAAAAAACCAGTAGCCTCTCATGTGAAGTATTTTTTTAGTTAAGTATTTGCAGTTGAAATACTGTGGACTACTCTTTATACCAGACTCTAAGCTGTGGAGGGCAGGTATTGCTCTTCGAAAAGAAAAATAACATTGTCCACATGCCCCAACATTATACAAGTGCAGAAGACAGGATTAGGAAAAGCCCCAACAAAAGCCCTCTACTTTCTAATCTATCATTATCAATCATCATCAGTGTCTCCCAGTGTGGACCTATCTTGTGTATCGTCTAGACTCCAAGCTCCATAGGACAAGGTCTACCTTTGTGTCTTATTCTGCACTGACCTCATCAACACTTAATAATAAGCAAAAATTCAGCTAATCCATATGTAATAATGTCTGTCATCTGAGAATTTCAAACTGTTCTTTGATCACTAATAAATTTAGCCTCACAATATCTTTTTATGATATGGAGAAAATTTTACACATAAGGAAACTGAAATAGGAAGGCTAGGTGCCTGATTTTCAGATTTTCCGAGCACCCACGTCTACATTTGTGGAGCTGCAGGCACTCGGAACCTTTCAAAAATAATCCCTAAGTGACTTCCCTATATTATACATAATAAACCTGTGTCAGAGGCAGACTAGAACCCAGGTCTGCTGGCTCCCTGTACTGTGCTTTAACCATCCTGTTGTTTATATTACTCGCTCACTTGCTGGAATGTTAAGGTTTCAAAATCAAGCACTCTAAAGCTAGGAAACAACAGAATTAAGGTTATATCAGTCCTAGTCTCCTGGCTTCTTGTCCCAGACTCTTTCCCTAACCCAGGGGTAGTCAATTATTTTTTTGTCAAGGTCCAGACTCCAGAGAAAATAATACAAAAATAATAACAATGATGATAATAAGTTTAAAAAAAATTTCAGTCTATTCAAAAGCATCTGGCAGTCCTGATTTGGCCCCCATTCTGCCTATTGTGTACCCTTACCCTAACCAGTCCCAGTTCTCCTTCTGCACCCCCATTCATTGTCAGCTCATCTCCCATTCCCTTGATGCTGGTTCCTAGTCCCAGTCTTTGTCCAGCCAGTTCCAGTCTCTTCTGGCTCCTCATCTGATTTGTATTTCCCTCTCCCTGTTTCCCTCACCAGCTCCCATCCTCCTTATCCAGTCAGTACCAGCCTCCCCTCCATCTTACACTCCAGCTATCCTTGCTCAGCTAGTCCTAGTTTCTCTTCTCTGCCCCCAGCCTAGGGTTGCCAACCATCCCGGATTGGCCAGAAGTCTACCAGAATCTGCATCGATTTCCCAGTGGCTATTGAAAGCAATCTAGGAGATTTTAATAGGCTGGTAAAAGTCCAGTGGCAGCCCAGCGGGGCTAGGGCAGGCTTCCTACATGCCCTGGCTCCGTGTAGCTCCTGGAAGCAACTGGCATGTCCCTCCGGCTCCTAGGCTACTAGCTCTGCCTATAACTATGATACATCTATTGGCTATATTTGGGATTAGAATCCCCTTGTGCTAAGTGATTTACAGTAAGATACTTAATTTACATTTTGTTAAATATGACCAAATTTTAGAATATTTGAAAAACTGACACGTTATCTGTGGTGTTTTTATTTTACTGTTTGTAATCTTGCTTTGCCAGCGATTGCCTACGTGTTGATTGGCAGCGGCCTATATGATGAAGCAATAAGACATTTTTCAACAATGCTACAGGTAACTGTTTGCTTGTTCTAGTTTTGTAATTTTAAACTTAAAGATGATGAACCTTGAAATCCATCACTGAGGAAAATGGTTTGTAGAAAATATATATTGTTATAAAATTCAATCTTAGAACCATTATAGCATTTGAGGCTGACAAAGCAGATAAAATACATAACTCTTAATAAATCCCAGGACTCAGATTGGAGAGATTCTGCTATCAGATGTGAAAATGAATAGAATGGATAAATGAGGTTTTAAAAAAAATCTCATTACCCCAGTCTCCTAATAAATGAGTACACTTCTACCCCGATATAACATGACCCGATATAAGGCGGGTTCGCATACAAGGTGGTAAAGCTCTGACACGCTGCTCTGAGCAGCATGTTAAGGGTGCCAGGCCAGGCCAGGGCAGAGGGTCTCGAGGGGGAGAGGAGGGAGTCAGAGGCTTCCCCCCCTCCCCCGACAGGGTCTGGGGCACAGGAGCTGTGAGAGGGCACTTTTGGGGGCCCCGCAGTCCCAGAGTGGCCCAGGGGATTAGTGGCGGGAAGCAGAACAGCCCAGCCCCAGCCAGCTCCACTCCATCAGCTCCCAGCCGCGTTGCTTCGCTTCTCGCCAGGCAAGTGAGTGCAGGACCTTTCCTCGGCCACCTCCCAGCGACACAGCTGGGGACGGGGCAAGGAGAACAGAGCGGGCTGGGGCTGCGTTGCTCTGCTTCCTGCCGCAGGTGAGGGGGGGAGAGGGGGCATTCTTTCCCCAACCTCCCCGCACTCACTGGCAGCAGGAGGCGGAGCACCGTGGTTGGGAGGTGGCAGAGTGGAGTGGGCTGGGGCCACACTGCTCTGCTTCCTGCCACTGCCGGTGAGTGCCTGTCAGGGGATAGAGAGGGGTGTGGGGATGGATAGGGGTCAGAGCAGTCAGGGGACAGGGGTGTTGGGTGGGGTCCTGGGCGTGATTAGGGACAGGGGTCTCTGGAGGGGCGGACGAGGAATGGGGAGGCCAAAGCAAGTTTGATATAATGCAGTCTCACCTATAACATGGTGAGATTTTTTTCTTTTTTTCTTTTTCTTTTTTTTTTTTTTTTTTTTGTCTCCCGAGGACCGCATTATATCGGGGTAGAGGTGTAAAATGTAAGCCAACTTACTTTTTAGAAAGAATAGCTACAAAAGAACAAAAAACATACTTTATTTTGCACAGTTCAGTTTCCTAAAAGTTCACTTGATTAGGACTTCTTAGTGTATTAGATTGAGATTTTTTTTTACTATATTCTTGGTTACAATTATCATATTGCCAGTAACTTACTAGCAGAATTACCTCATATGTGACACTGGCATTATGAGAGCTCCATATTATAAACCAGACTCCATCCCAGGTTAATACTGGGTTCTCAGTTAAGAACTTGGCTGCTGTAATATTTAAGCAAAATGTTATTTATTCTCTAATATAAATTATTTTTCTGATTGGATGGAGTAGAATCCATATTATTTTATCATTCAGATTGCTTAATGGCAGGCTGACAATTTTTTTAAAAGGGCACCATCGCTTAGTCACACTTGATTTATAAATATGTATCCTTATGGACAAGATGGTCTAATTGACTGAAGCATAGGCCTTTGAGCCAGTACAGATATAAAATACATCAGGAGTAGGCTATAAAATGGCATTAAAAAGTTCTGTGTTGTAATGTAATAGCATCCTGCTATGTTTTTTTCAACTCTTTCTAATGGCATATGTGTTTATGTGTACAGTGAGGGTATGTTTGCACTACAGCTGCTACAGTGACACAGCTGTGGCACTGCAGCTATGCCTCTGTAGTGTAGACAGTTTCCACATCAACAGCAGGTTTTTCATCCATGCAGGTAATGCACCTCTCTGAGAGATGGTGGCTGAAGTCCTTTTGTCGACTGGGAGTTAGGTTGACCTAGCTATGGTGCTCAGCATGCAAAATTGTTCACACCCCTGAGTGATGTAGCTAGATCAACCTAAGTTTTAGGTGTGGACCAGGCCAACTGGGGGAGGGGGCAGCTCCCACCCAAGGCAGTAGCAGGACCTTGCTGGCTCCATTCCTGGAGGATCCCATGGCATGGATCAGCCCAGGGCTACTTGCCTCCCTCCCCCTGCCCAGAGCCTCTTGCTCCTGCAGGCTCTAGAACAGAGGTTCTCAAACTGGGGGTCGGGACGCCTCAGGGAGTCATGAGGTTTTTACGTGGGGGGGGGGTTGTGAACTGTGAGCCTCCATCCCAAACCTTGCTTTGCCTCCAGCATTTATAATGGTGTTAAATATATAAAAAAGTGTTTTTAATTTATATGGGAGGTCATACTCAGGGGCTTGCTGTATGAAAGGTGTCACCAGTACAAAAGTTTGAGAATCACTGCTCTAGAAGATGTAAAATATAGAAGGCTGCAGCTGGCTAGTTATCCAGGGCAGCAGCAGTGAGAGCATGCAGGGAGTCCCCAGTAATCAGGGAGAGGAGGAGGGGAAGAGCACCAGGATGGAACTGTGCTTCTTCCCCACCCCTGCAACCACTGAGAATTCTGTGTATGCTTTCCTCTCTGTTGCCCTGCCTTGGCCTTGGCACTTGGCTGGCCACAGCGCTGTACATCCTATGGTGTGAGAATCTCTGAAATAGGTAACTTTTGTGCTCATTTTTTCTATGTGTTGATTTGCTGATGACTGCCCATGCCACATTTTAATATCAGGTAATTTTGATATAGCTTTAATTTAAAAAAACTGTGTGGTTAGAATTATTTTTACCATGGGAAAAGAGGTTTCTCCTCACTAACTCTACTCAGATTTGGTGAAGACATTTTACTCATTTTCCAAGTAATTCCTCTGTAGGCAGAGATGAAACATGGACATTTTCAGCTCATAAATCGCAAGTTATGAGCTTGTGGTGGTGATGGGTTATAATAATCTCTTTTGTGTTTTTTACCTGGAGACCATGACTAAGGCCTGCTAATATTAAACACTGAGTATTAAGTGAAAGTAGACAGCTGAAGAAAGACACCTTCGATTCTTTTACTTTAATTTTTTTTAAAGATTGGTTTACTTGTGTTTTCCTCTGAATAGGAAGATCCAGAGCTGGTTAGTGCTATTTATGGACGAGGGATAGCGTATGGGAAAAAAGGACTACATGTGAGTATTTAATAATTTAAATGATTGTCAGAAGTACTTGCCTACAAACTGTAAGAGATTACAGGAGCTAGATCAACTAGAATTTATTAAACATATATGCAGTCCCAAAGGCTTTTAGTATGTATTATCATGCTATTAATGTTTTCTCTGAAACATCCTCTTCCTCTTATCTGAAGATGCTTTATGACTGGGGATCATACTTGTCAAGGATCAAAATCCTGTGGGGTGTGTGTGTGTGCATAACCTCATGGAGATTCCTGAAGAATGATAAGCAGTAGAGGGGGACCAGCTACTTTGTTTAGCAAACATACAGTGAGGTACTCATGATGGCATTACTGTTTGGGCTGTTTCAAGCAGCTTCTATTTTGTATTCTTTGAATTGTCTTATTTATATTCTATAGTGTCTGTTGCTCCCTTTCCTCTTGGGGGTCATCCCTAAATACATACCCTATTCTTGGATTCAAGTCCTCAATGGTATTAACATGAATAATTTAATTTTATTTATTTATTTATTTTTGTTAAATAATAAGTATCTGAACTACACAGAGCCTTTCTTGTTTAACACAATAGCACCTAACTGGACCATTGTCAAAGCAGTTTGTAATATAAAGATCACTAGGTAAAGACCAATACAATGATTCAGAGTTTGAAGAGTTGGCTATTAAGGATTAAAAAAAATTAGTAAGGAAAAATGGATTGAAAAAATAGCCCTTTGTTTTATGTAGTATAATTAATGTGTCCAGATCCTGTCAGGAAGCTGAAATTGGCTTTTCGAATTCTGACTTCCTGCAGTCCAGATTAATTGGTTGACTCAGTGGAAAATCCCATTGTGCAGAACTACTGTGTGCTAGAGAATGTTGACAGGTACTCACTTTCTGTGATCTTCACATTCATTTCTGTCTCAGCAAAAAGTTCTCTGGTTTTGGCAGCTGATTAAAAAAAGATCTACTCCACAAATGATGGCTTCTGTGAGAAATATTTTGAAGTTTTTTTTTCCTGACTTGATTCTAAAGATTGGCAAAAGGTTCAGGCAAAAGCTCCAGGTCACTCAAAATTCCTTCCCTTCTCCAAAAACTCAAACAAATGAACCAACCAACAAAAACAAAATAAAACCTTTATCTCAAGTAGAGTTTCTCTAGCCCAAAACAACAGAAGAGCCAAAGAAGCTATAAAGTCTGATATGGATTTTGCCAATATATTTTATGTGTAAGTTACTCCAGTACTAGGATAATGAGTGGCAGTACTGCAAAACCTTTAGATAGGTAGGGGAAGTACTGGGAATGCCACCATATTTTCTAACTCAGATCATCAAAAGGTCTAGCTGACACTGGTTTAAAGCACTAGTGGTTCCACACAGTTCCCATCATTCTTGCAGGTGAATCAGTAGTGATAATGGTGGTAAACTTTAGGGAAAAGTTTAGTGTAGACAAGGCCTAAGGAAATATTTTCTCCAGAGACTTGTGGGATAAAAAGAGGAGGCCATATGAACCAGATATTATAATATCTGTGTAGACTTTGCAGCTAGTTTTGTCATGGTTCAGCTAGGTTATTGGCGATACAGATGTCTTTCAGTTAGCTTGATTTTTGAACGTCCTTAATTATGAAACACAGCTTTGGCCTTTCTGGCTGATGCAGTAATGAATTGCTAATTTGTTCTTCTGGAAAAAGCTTTTCTCCATTCTTGGGAAGTAGTGTCAGGAGGAGCTTGTGATATCACAGAAGGGAAGAAACTCCAGTCACATTTATCTGGCTGTTGCTGTTTCTGCTGGGACTGCTTTACTCAGCAAGAAAAAAAAAAGTAGTGTACACTGAACCAGACAAAACTGTTTTATGGTACATGTTGTAGAGCCTCATTTTTTTTTTTGTTTCAAGGGAGTGTGACAATGGCTTTATATTAGCTGACAAAATGCACTTCGTAGTACCACAATTCTTGGTGAAGAGATTTTGAGCACTAAAACATAATGCTTATTGTATAAAGAATATTTGCAGTGCAACCCGAGTAAGTGAAGATGAAACACTGAGGGGTCTGTTTGCAAAATATTGCAGATGTTGCATATAGATAAAAGGAGTCCCTTTTAGTTATTGAGTTTTAGTATACAAACAGCTTGTTCAATTAATACTTGCAGTATAAAGCATCTTATCCCTATTAGAAATGATTTTGAAGTACTTTGATGACTGGAGATTACTGTTTATTGATTGTCTTTTGACCTTTGTCCTTAAAAATTATTAGTGTAACTCTCTAAGATCACTTACTATAATAATAAAGCATGAACTGGCTGCTCATACCGTTTAATTTCTCTTTGTAAGGACATAAACAATGCTGAGCTTGCCCTGTATGAGCTGAGCAGAGTAATTAGTCTGGAACCAGATCGCCCTGAAGTATTTGAACAGCGAGCAGAGGTGAGATTTTTCTTTTTCAGACTTTTCAATTGCAACTCTTTCAAATATTTAAACATATTTCTTCTGGCTTCATTCACCCTTTTCATGGTTAAAGCTCTTGCTTTCTCCACTAGAGATATCTCCCTGTTTAAATGCTTTTAAAGTATACATATTTGCTACAAGAAAAGTACATATTTCATGGTATTTGTGAAAACTTGTATAGAATGTGTAGTGACTAAAGCTAAATAGATTGGCAAGTAATTGACATAAACAAGTATTTAGCTTTGTATATATTTGAATAACGGAGAATCATTCTTTCCTTTGTAACATGTTGTAATGAATCAAATAATAGATAAAAACCCTGTTCAGTTATGGTTATTGTACTACAAAATATTCCTAAGTTCAATCATATTGCATTATGGCTGCCAGTTAAAACATCCAGCATTCAAAGTGTGTGTTAATGTAGCGCTTTTGCATTCAGAAATTTAAACGAGATTAATCAAGAATTCTGTAACTTTTAACTGAAGATAATGTTCAGTGTGGTCAGTTACAAAAATGTGCACAATTTCTGCAGCCCAACATCTCCCACAATTCTCAATGTCTAGGCTCTTCCTCTCCTCTCTGGAGTTATTGAAGGTGGATCAAAGTCCTGGTGCCTCGTGCTCTGGCCACTCTCCCGTTCTCCACTTGCCACCAGATTCTCTGCCTCCATGGCAGCATGTGGGCAGTAATTCTGTCTCTCCAGCCTATTTTCTTTGGAGAGCTTTTTGGCAATTTTGGGAATGGAGAGCAGTGTTCTCCCTTTCTTCCTTCCTGGTTCGGTTTACAGGTGGTGACTTAACTCACCCTACTCCTCTGCTACAGTGTCTTCCCTGCTGGCTCCTCTGCACTTCTCAGGCATGAACAGAGCAACCCAAAAAGTGCCTGTCATGGTACAATTCCTCACTCTGAACCTTAGCATCCAAGAGATGGGGTACCAGCATGAATTCCTCTAAGCTTGATTACCAGCTTAGAACCTGTAGCGCTGCCAAACCAACCAAGAATTCCAGTGCTGTGCACTCGTCCGGTCCCCCAAAACCTTGCCCGGAGGAAACCCCAAGACCCAGACCCTCTGGATCTTAACACAAGAAAGCAAACCCTTTCCGCACCGTGCCTCTCCCAGGCTTCCCCTCCCCTGGGTTACCCTGGAAGATTACTGTGATTCAAACATCCTTGAATAACTTAAACAGAGAGGAAAAGTACCTTCCCTCCTTCCTTCTCTTTCCCCCTCCCAGACTCTCCCTGAGAGAGAGAAGTAATCCTAACACAGAGCAGAAATTTAACGCTTTCCTCTCCCCCTTACCTCCCTTTCTCCCACCAATTCCCTGGTGGGATCCAAGACCCAGTCCCCTGGGGTCTCACCAAGAAGTAAAAAACAATCAGGTTCTTAAAACAGAAAAAAGTTTTTTAATTTACTGTTTTCTTCATCTTAATTATTTTTGTAAATTTAAAATGGAATAAGTACAGGGTCTTTCAGCTATAGACATGGGAATACCCTCCCAGCCTAAGTATACAATACAAATAAACAATCCTTTCAGCAAAATACAATTGTGAATCTCTTCTAGCCAAATTACACATTGAATCTCTTCTCAGCCAAATTACAACATTTTGCCAATAAAGAAAACAACTAAGCCTAAACCACCTTATCTACCTATACTTAACTTTCTGAGCAAATAAGAACTACGTCAGGGAGATTGGAGAGAAACCTGGTTGCACGTCGGTCACTTTCAGAACCCAGAGAGACAACCACCAAACTAACAGCACACACCAAACTTCCCTCCCTACAAGATTTGAAGTATCCTGTCCTTGATTGGTCTCTGGTCAGGTGACAGCCAGGCTGCAACTGACTTGTTATACTCCTTTAACAGGCAAAAGAGAGATGAAGTACTTTTTGTTCTATTAACTCTACTTATCTGTTTATGACAGTGGCAAACAAAATCGAAATGGTCTCCCATTTTGAGACCACTTTCCTGGGCTTAGCAGATAGTGAGTTGTACCCAGGCTGTACCCAGTCTTCTGTCCGTAACTCAGTTAGGTCCTGGGCTGTGACTCTCCTGGCTGAAGGATCTCAGGGCAATAAAGGGTAGAGAGCACCCTGACTTTGCTCTATTTAAAATAGTTTTCCCTGGCAACAGCATTCATAGGTGAGAACCTGAAGGGGTTGTCATAAACAGATTAGCTAAGGTGTTAATGTTTCTTTCACCTGTAAAGGGTTAACAAAGGGAACCAAACACCTGGACGCAAAGGAACCATTCAGGAAACCGGATTTTTCAAGTCTGAGGAGGTGAATGTTTGGGTCGTGTCTTTGTCTGCTCTCAGCTATGAGAGGGGATCTTTTTCTATCTTCAAGCTTCTAATTTCAGTTCCAAGTTGTAAGTACAAAGGTAGAAAAATAATAGGCTGTTTATTGTTTTTTGTATTTACATGTGTGTAGTTGCTGGAATGTTTAAATTGTATCTCTCTTTTGAATAAGGCTGTTTATTCTTTTCTTTTAAGCAATTGACCTGTGTTATTGTCACCTTAATACAGAGAATATTTTGATGCCTTTTTTTCTTTTTTATATAAATTTTCTTTTTAAGATCTGTTTTGGAGTTTTTCTCTCTGGGTAGGACTAAGGAAAAGGGGAGGAAATTCTCTTTGTGTTAGATCTATGGAGGGTGAATCTTTGCAGCACCAGGGAATTGTGGGAGGGGGAAGAGAGATAGAATCTTTTCTGTTTCCTTTGTATTTGGTGTCTCTTTGTGGAAGAGAAGAGACATGCTTCTTGGTATTGTGATGTAAAGAGGTTGCATCAGTAACTCTCAGGTTAGCCCAGAGAGGAAATTCTGGGTGGGAGAGAGGTGGGAGGAAGTGGGTTATTTCCCTTTGTTGTAGACTCAGGGCATCTGAGTCTTGGGTTCCCCAGGGGAGGTTTTGGGGAGACCAGAGTGAGCCAAAACACTGGAATTTTTGGATGGTGGCAGCGATATCAGTTCTAAACTGATAATTAAGCTTAGAGGGTTTCATGCAGGCACCCAGATTTCTGGATGCTAAGGTCCAGATTTGGGAATTATGCTTATGATAGGGGTACAATGAGGTTCCGAGCCAGAGCCATGGTTTCCAGCTCAGTAACCAGGAACCACCTACTGCTCCATCCTTGGAAGATGGATACCCACTCAAAGCACGTTCTGTGCTCTACCAAGTTTACAGACTCCCTTCTTTTCAGGGAAAAGCTAGACAGAGCAGTGGCGGACCATGTGGAAAAATCAAATCAATCTTTCCTAGTGCTACTTATTGCTTTCAGTAGAGAATACAGACTTGCCATCAGACAGAGAGGATGGTTTTGGCCTTCATCCTCTCAGATGTACCAGAGAAGGCAGAGCAGATTCTTCAAAGGAGAGCTGTGGAAATGGGCTTTGGGGGAAAGCCCAAAGGGAACATCACCCTTTCCAAAGCCTCTTTCTGACAGAGACCTCATAGGCCTCTGCCCAGAGCTGAAGCTAGAGGGCAGGCAGAATTTCCTGTTTCCTGGAGGAGTGGGTAGCATTGACTACAGACAGGTGGGTAAAGGGTAGGGTGACCAGACAGCAAATGTGAAGAATCAGGATGGGAGTGGGGGGTAATAGGAGCCTACGTAAGAAAAAGACAAAAAAATCAGGACTATCCCTATAAAATCGGGACATCTGGTCACCCTAGTAAGGGGATAGTGAGCCAGGGCTCCCCCCATCCATATTCATCCATTTCCCCCATCTCCCACAACCCTATGAAGTGCAATCTGATCCAGAATGAGATGTCTTGTCTTTTAGATATGGAAGCAATTGAAAGTATTCCCTCAGAAGCACATGGCGGGAATCTGAGCCATTCCTGTCTTTAAAAGGTTCAACAAGTGGATGAAGAAAACAAAGTTTTGAATGGAGACCCTGAGATCCCTGTCTTGGGGAATCTTCTGGCTTCTGTGTACCTGACAGATACATGCTTCCATATTTCTATCAGATTGTGGAACTGCAGATTTCTAAGGTTTGTTTATGGCAGGAAGCATTATCTATACTGTATGTTCCCATTTGGCCTGTCCACAGCCCCCAGAGTCTTTGCAAAGAAGTTGGTGGCAATCAGCCAGACTCTCGTCTCAGGTTATCCACTGGTATCCCTTCCTGGAATCCTGGATGACATCTTGATCAGAGCTTCATCTCCTTCATTAACACACACAGCCATGTCCTTGACACTTAATCTGCAGGTACACTTCTTTGTTACCAATGTTAAGAAAAGCCTTTTGACTCCATCCACCAAAAATACCTTACTTAGGAATGGACGTAGATACCTTGATAGCAAAGATCTGCCCATCCCTAGAGAGATTCCAGAAGATTCAGGACCTTCTTTCATTATTCTGGAGCCACAGGGTGAGTATTTAAAAGTTGGTTTGTAGCACAGAGCCTGTGGTCTGGTAGAGAACCCACAGGTAGGCAGATTTCTTAGAGCAATCCGATTAATTAAATCAGTGGTCAGGCTCCTTTTTGCAAGAACCTGTTGCTTGTGCTGAAAGCCCTGACAAGTCATCTCTTCAAACCACTAACACCAGCATCAGCATTCTGTTTGTCTATCATTACGTGCTTTCTGATAGCCATCATGTCTGCCACATGAGTGTTGGAGCTGGTGGCCTTATCTATGCAGGAACCTTACTGCTTGTTCCATGAGGACATGGTGGTGCTCAGAACTCTGGAGTCGTTTATTCCACGTTCTTCGTCGAGTGATTGCTCATATCCATTCCAGTAGGTGTATGCGCCGCGTGTGCATGTTCGTCGGAAGACTTTTACCCTAGCAACTCCAGCGGGCCGGCAGGTCGCCCCCTAGAGTGGCGCTGCCATAGCGGGTAATATATACCCCTACGCGGCGAACCAGCATGAGCCGGCGCCGGGCGCGGAGAGGCTAGCGCCCGAACCCGCTAACTATATACACTAGAACTATAAACTACAACTATACTACAACTAAGTGAACTATAATTAAAACTAGAACTAGAACTAGAAACAATGAACAAAGAGAAGCTAGGGACGCGGAGGACAGCTATGCGCGCTCCACAGTTCCAACGACCGACCGGCGGTAAGAAGGAACTGAGGAGGGCGGGCGGCGGGCCGGCGTTCAAAACCGTGCTCAGCCTGTAAGAAGCCGATGCCTACCAGCGATCCCCCACGACGCCTGCTTGAAGTGCCTGGGGGAATCGCATATCTCCGAGAAGTGCCGCATTTGCAAAGCCTTCAGACCGAGGACCAAGAAGGAGCGAGACCAGCGCCTCAAGACGCTCCTGAATGGAAGCGGTGCTTAATCCTTCATCCTCGCGCACCGAGTGTCGCTTCGGCTCCGGCACCGGACCACTCCGGCGGCGTGAAGACGCCACGGCACCTGACCATTCTCCGGCACCGGTTCAGGGGAAGAGACTGTCTACCTCCTCTACCTCAGCTAAGCTGCCTCGAAAGAGCACCCGGCATCGACGCCGGCTGGGTTGGCCATGCCAGGGACTTTGTCGACTCGGGGCCTGGCAGGTCCATCGAGTCCGCGATCCCTCTCAGCTCCCCGCCAAGCAGACTGGGGTTGAGCTGATGGTCCCGTCCACGCCCGAGACCTTCTCCTCGGCCAGGGACCTCATCGCTCTAATGGAGCCTGTGCTGCCCCAAACCCCTGGCACCGCTGGTGCGGGTTCTGCAGTCTAAGGGCAAGCCCGGACACGATGCGATACGACGTCCCGCGACTCCCGCCCTGGTCACTGATACTTTCAAGCGAGCTCCGTCAGGGCTGTCAGTTGCCGACAGCTCGGCACTGATTTCTCGATCCCAAGGAGGTCTTGGCGTTGCTACGACGACGCCAGCTCGCAGTTTACGGCTCCGCGGCAACGCAGATCTTCCACTACGGTACCGGTCAACTCGCCGGTGCAGATCACCTCGCGCCGGTCTCGATACTCACGGCATCGTTCTGGCTCCAGCCACCGTTACTGGCACCGGGACTCGAGGAGTCGTTCCCGGAGTCATCGGCGATCCAGATCCCGGTCAACCTCCCTCGGCACGCGCTGGACCTCAAGGGCGCACCAGGACCTCCCTCAGGCATGTGGCGCAAAATATGAACATCCAGGCTGAGGAGGTCTCCGAGATCGAGGACCCAGTCGTGAGCATCTCTCGTTTCGGATTTATGCGCCCACTCTCGTGTCGCCCTGCCCTTCATAAGGACATATCCAAGCCCTCATGCCACCACCCTATCTGGCAGTCATTGAGCTTCCGTTTCCCCCCGCCCCGCTCGGGGTGTCGAGCTGTAAATACATGGTCCTTCGAAGGGCTATGAGTACTTTACTGTCCACCCCGCCACGTGTTTCCCTCGTCGTTCAATCTGTGAACTGAAGAGGGAGCGCCACGGGACAACAAGCTCCGGCCCCAAGCTATGCTAAGGATGCAAGGCGAATGACCTGCTGGGCCGCAAGGTTCTATTCCGCAGCGCCCTGCAGCGCTGCGGGTCTCCAACCCAGAGAGCTCTGCTCAGTCGCTACACATAAAACACCTGGGTGGCGGCTGATAAATTTAAAGGGAGCTGCTCCCGCAGGAACGCTCGGTCAGGAGTTCGCCGCTCTCCTTGACGAGGGGCAAAAAGGTCACGCGCACTTCCCTACTGGCAACTTTGGACGCTGCAGACTCGGCCACCAGGACTCTGGCCTCCGGATCACTATGCGCCGCATTTTGTGGCTTCAGGTCTCTGGCCTTTCCTCCGGAACTCCAATATACCATCCAGGATCTTCCGTTTGAGGGCCAGGGCCTGTTTTTTGGACAAGACTGGCCCTCGGCTGCAAAGCCTCAAAGACAATAGGGTCATTATGCGCGCCCTGGGATGCATACGCGGGTCACCCAGCATAGACCATTCAGGCCTCAACAGCAACCACAGGCCTTACCCCCAGCCCAGGCAAAGGCTAGACTTTGCCAGGGCGGCGAAACAGGAATGGCAGGCGCAGACAATCGGGTAACCAGGAGGGCCAAAGCCAGGTCCCTCCAAGCCTTCCTCCGGGCCGAAGCCCTCTCGTTTTGAAGGTGCGCCTGAGGGGCGCTGTACCAGTCCCTCCCCCGATCCATCTCCTCCCTTCTCCAGACCGTCTTTCGTTCTGCTCCCAGACGTGGTACCAGCTTACTTCAGACCACTGGGTCCTCTGCGTGTTGCGGCTTGATACCGCCTACAGTTTGCTTCGTGCCCGCCCATCCCACCCCCCTTCCCGTCCCTACTTCAGGGGAACCCCTCTCACCGAGCAGATCCCTCCTCCTCAGGAGGTACGAACGCTCCTCCTCGACAAAGGACCATAGAGGAGGTTCCAGAGAGATGAGAAGGGCAGGGGTTTTACTCTCGTTACTTTCTGATCCCCAAGGCCGAGGGAGGTCTCAGACCCATCCTCAACCTACGAGAGCTCACCAACAATGATACCTGTGTCAAGTTGAAGTTCCGTATTGGTGTCCTTGGGGGGACCATTATTCCCATCCCTGGATCCCGGAACTGGTATGCCCCTTGACATACAGGACGCTTATTTCCAATAGCCATCTTCCCGCCCCATCGGAGGTTCTTCTTCGCAGTGCTTGCTCATATCATTCAAGTACGGTGTGCGCGCTCCGCGTGCACGTTCGTCGGAAGAATTTCCCCCTAGCAACAACCCGGCGGGAATCGGGCAGGCACCCCCTGGCACGTGGCGCCTTTGCAGCACCTGCATATATACCCCTGCCGACCCGTCCGCTCCTCAGTTTCCTTCTTACCGCCCGTGGTCGGTCATTGGAACAGTGGAGTGCGGCTTAGCTGACCTCCACCTCCCTAGCGTTTCACCCATTCTCATCTCCAGTTCATAGTTATGTTGTAGTTTGAGTGTTGATTACTTAGTACTTATTAGTATAGTGTGTTAGTATAGTTTTATATATAGTTTGAGGGCTGAGGTTAATCCTCCTTGCCCCTCCGGTGATCCGGCTCATGCCTGGCTTCTCCCGGGTTAGCAAACAGTGGTCGGCCTGACGTCGGCCGATGCCAACAGCGGAGACCCCATGATCGTTGCCTGAAGTGCCTGGGGGGAATCCCATCTTACGGACAAGTGCCGGATCTGTAAGTCCTTCAACGCGGAAGGATCACAAAAAGGAGCGGGACTCCTGCGTTCGAAGCAGCTCCTTATGGAGGCCGCCCTGGACCCCTGCAGCTCCGGCACCAAGCGCACCGCAGTCCGCACCGGGCAGAAGTTCTTCCTCGGCACCCGGAAAAACGGCGGTACCGCCAGAACGCCATGCCACCAACAGTCTCCAGCGCAGAAGTCAGCCCGGCATCGCTCCCTTCACCAAAGCGAAGAGGTCGAAAGGCTCCTGCGGCTGCGGTCTGGCACCGCAGTCTGAGCATGGGAAACCGTGCCAGCCGGCACCGCCATCTGCCATGGCACCGTTATCCCGGGCACCATCGACTCCGCCAGGCAAGAGCCGTCGAGTCCGGTGCAAGACAGCTCCCGCGCGCAAGCCCTGTGTCGAGCTCGCTGTTCCCCACTACGACCTGCGAGACTTTTGCAATGGCGAGGAGAACTGATTGCCCTAACTGACAGCCTTCCCTGCCTCAACCCCGGCACCAACCGGTGCGGGTCCTTTCGTCAATGGGGAAAGCCGGCTATGCTCCAACCAGTGTCTCTAGGAGCAGCGGACAGGCACTCGGTCGCGGTCGAGATCTCGGCACGCCGCTCCCGCTCGCACCGCCGTTCGCCTTCACGACGCCGTCTCGCCAGTCCCCAGCCACCGTTCCCACTCTCGGCGCGGTCGTACTCGCGGGGCACCGGTCCAGGTCCCGTTCCCTGGACCGGCATTCGGCACGACGGTCTACCTCCCGGCACTGCTCCCGACGGAGCCCATGTCCTACCGTGTGTTACACCCGATCCCGGTTTTGACCTCCTGGCACCGTGCTGGTCGTAGGTCCCGCTCCCGATCTCGGCACCGTACGATTCCCGGTACCTTCTCCAGGGCGAAATGACGTCTGGCACCAGTCTCACGGCTATCCGCTCCGCCTTGGCCGTCGAGGACACCCTCGGGTTCTTCCCGCCCAGACAGCCTCTCTACGGCGATGTGGACCCACACCCGTTTCCCCCGGAACACCAGGGACTGGACCAACCGCCGCAGTGGTCACTTCTGGACGCCTTGGCGTACCACCAAGCCCAAGGCGATCCCACCACGGCATCGAGATCTGCGGTTTCTGCCCGTCGGGTGCCGGAGGCCTCCGTCAGTTGCCCTTACCTCCCAGGGACGACGTTTCTCCACCGCGACCCAGGACCCAGAGGCTGCCCCGCTTTCGAAACGGGCCCCCCCTCTGGAACAAGAACCTCACGAGGAGCTGCGGTCCCCGGTCTTTCCTCCTCCTCCTCGCCGGATGAGGCGGTGGCGGGCACTTCTACTTTGGGCCCGCACCCCATTGACCTTCGGGCTCACCCAGGACCTGCTCCGCCGTGTGTTGCATTGAGCAGGGTCAACCTCCAGGCGGAGGAGGTCCCCGAAGTGGAGGACCCTGTCGTGGACATCCTGTCCTCCGACGCCCCGACGCGGGTAGCCCTGCCCTTTATCCGCTCTATTCAGGCAAAGGCGGACTCTATCTGGCAGTCTCCGGCGTCCATTCCTCTTCGACAGCCAGAGGCGTGGAGAGGAAGCACATGGTACCCTCTAAAGGGTACGACTACCTCTACACCCATACCTCCTCCATGCTCTCTGGTCGTACAATCTGTGAACGAGAGGGAGCGCCATGGCCAACCAGCCCCGCCCCCAAATCGCGGGAGGCTAAGCATATGGATCTACTGGGGCGCGCAAGGTATACTCCGCAGGGGTCTACAGTTGCGTGTAGCCAACCAACAAGCGCTGCTCATTAGGTACAATTTTAATACCTGGCAGTCCATCGCCAAATTCCACTGAGCTGGTCCCGCTAGAAAAAACTCCCGCCCTGAGTTCCAGAGCCTCCGGCGAGGAGGGAAAAAAGATCTCCAGAACCTCTTGCAGGCCGCTCGACGCCACAGATTCGGCGGCTAGGACCGGTCGCGTCTTGGGGTCACAATGAGGAGGATTTCGTGGTTGCAGGTCTCCAGATTACCCTCCAGAACTGCAACACATGATTCAAGACCTTCCCATTTGAGGGGCAGGGCCTCTTCTCTAATAAAACGACCCAAGGCTCCAAAGCGCTTAAGGACAATCGCATCATAATGCGCTTCCCTGGGCATGCACACACCACAGACCCAGCGGCGGTCCTTTCGGGCACAACCTCAGTGCCCCTACCCCCCCCACGCCCCTCGTCAGGACTTTAACAGAAGGCGAGGCCGGTAAACCGGAGACGCCAGTCTGGTTCCCAGGGGGGACGCAAATAACGGTTCCACCAAACCACCGCGCGGACCGAAACAAAACTTTTGAAGGTGCGATCGAGAGCAGAGCACCAGTCCTTCCCTGGACTCCTTTCCTGTTTTCCAACCCGCCTTTCTCCCTTCCTCCCGGCGTGGACCCGACTAACTTCGGATCGTTGGGTTTTACGCACGGTGGAGTTTAGCTACCATCTTCAGTTTGTTTCGGCCCCCTCCCTCCACACCACCCTCCTCGTCCCTCTTCAGGGACCCCTCTCACGAGCATCTCCTCTGCCAGGAGGTCCACACGCTTCTCGAAATCGGAGCCATAGAGGAGGTACCTCGAGATCTCAGGGCAGAGGGTTTTACTCCCGCTATTTTTTTAATCCCCAAGTCGAAAGGAGGTCTCCGACCAATCCTGGACCTCCGCGGACTCAACGCCTTCGTAAAGAAGTTGAAGTTCCGCATGGTGTCTTTGGGTCTATTATCCCGTCCCTGGATCCGGGAGACTGGTTTGCTGCTCTCGACATGAAAGATGCGTACTTTTCATGTTTCAATTTACCACACCGCACCGACGCTATCTACGCTTTGTGGTACGGACCGCCACTTCCAATTCACGGTCCTGCTCGCTTCAGCCTTTCCTGTGCCCCGCGGGTTTTCCACAAATGCCTATGACAGTCTGTGGCTGGTCTTTCCTGCCGTCGGCAAGGCATATGTAGTCTGTCTTGTCCCTTACCTGGAAGCGACTGGCTGGTTCGCGGGTCTTCAGAGGCTCAGGTCGCCGCGCACATAGCGGTTATCAGGAACTGTTCGAAACTTGGGCCTCTTGCTCAATTTCGACAAGTCCATCCTCGTACCAGCTCAGAGGATAGAATTCATTGGGGCTGTCTTGGGCGACTCCACGCTCGCGACAGCCTCGCTTCCACCCAGCCGGTTCCAGGCGATAGTCTCCATCATAGACAGCCTACTCGTCATTCCCGTGACCTCGGCCCGGGTCTGTCTCAGCCTCCTCAGCTCGGTCACATGGCGGCCTGCACCTTTGTCACCAAGAACGCCAAGCTCCGACTTCGCCCCCTGCAAATGTGGTTAGCCTCCGTTTACCGCCCACGCAGGGACAGCATGGACGTGGTCATCACACTCCCAGAGAGTGTATTGCACTCCTCCCCGCTGGTGGCAAGACCCCTCCCTGGTGTTGTGCGGGCCTGCCATTCCACCCCAGGGAACCGTCCATATCAGTGACAATGGACGCATCCTCTCTGGGCTGGGGAGCTCGCATGGGGTCTCATCGGACAAAAGGCCTCTGGTCCGCTCAGGAGCTGTTGCTGCACATAAATGTCCGGGAGCTGCGAGCGGTCCGCCTCGCCTGTCAGGCCTTTATTCGTCACCTGGCGAGGACGTTGTGTCTTAGTGCTCACGGACACCACCACTGCGATGCACTATATAAACAAGCAGGGAGGGACCCGCTCTCTCCCTCTTTGTCAGGAGGCGATCAGGCTGTGGGAATTTTGTATAGCCCACTCCATGGATCTGGTGGCCTCCTTCCTTCCAGGGGTCCAGAACGAGTTAGCGGACCACCTCAGCAGGTCCTTTCTGGCCCACGAGTGGTCCCTCCACCTGGACATAGCCCATTCTCTCTTCGGAGGTGGGTTTTCCCCAGATCGACCTCTTCGCCTCACGCAGCAACCGAAATGCCCCAGGTTCTGCTCCTTTTGAGGTCTCGCCCGCGGTTCGATCTTGGACGCCTTCCTCCTGTCCTGGTCGACCCACCTCCTATATGCTTCCACACCGTTTCCGCTAGTACACAAAGTCTGGTGAAGCTGCCGCAGGGTCCTGTGAAGCTGCGCAGGGACAAGGCTCGAGTAATTCTCATCGCCCCAGCGTGGCTCGCCAGCACTGGTACACCACGCTGCTGGACTTATCAATAGCCAGCCCCGTTCTCCTGCCGATCCATCAGGACCTGATATCCCAGGACCACAGCAGGCTTCTCCATCCCGACCTCCAATCCCTCCACCTGACGGCGTGGTTCCTGGCTGGTTGAGCGGCTCAGAGCTGCGCTGCTCTACCCAGTGCAGCAGGTGCTCCTGGGAAGCAGGAAGCCTGCGACCAGAGCTACTACGTGGCGAAGTGGAAGAGGTTCTCCTGCTGGTGTCAGACACAACAAGTACCACCTACACAGGCTCCCATCCATGTGATTTTGGAATACCTATGGCACCTCAAACAACAGGGCCTCGCGCTCTCATCCTTGTGCGTGCACCTAGCTGCCATTTCAACGTTCCATCCAGGAGAAGGCCCTTCCTCCGTGTTCTCGCTCACCCAATGGTCTCGAGGTTCCTCAAGGGCCGGGAGCGCCTGTTCCCCCAGGTCCGCCGCCCCGCCCCTTCCTGGGACCTCAATCTGGTTCTCTCGAGGCTAATGGCCCCTCCCTTCGAACCCTTGGCAACCTGCTGTCTCCTGTATCTATCGTGGAAGATGGCGTTCCTTGTGGCCATTACATCGGCCAGGAGAGTCTCGGAGCTTTGCACTCTTGTGGCGGACCCGCCTTACACGATATTCCACAAGGACAAGGTGCAGCTGCGCCCGCATCCAGCCTTCCTTTCCCAAGGTGGTCTCCTCCTTTCACCTTAACTAAGACATATTCCTCCCGGTCTTTTATCCTAAACCTCACGCATCCCGTAGAGAGCAGAGCCTACACTCCCTCGATGTTTGTAGAGCGCTGGCGTTCTACATCGACCGCACCTGACCTTTTCGTAAGATGTCCCAACTTCTTGTTGCCATGGCAGACAGGATGAAAGGTCGCCCTGTCTCGTCTCAAACAATCTCGTCCTGGGTTACGGCCTGCATTAGAACGTGCTATGAGTTAGCTCACGCCTCTCCAGGCCGAGTGACTGCACATTCCACAAGAGCTCAGGCCTCGTCGATTGCCTTTCTCAACCGTGTTCCTATCCACGACATATGCCATGCAGCTACGTGGTCCTCAGTGCACACTTCTCTGCTCATTACGCCTTGGTGCAACAGTCCAGGGACGATGCAAGCTCTTGGTTTGGCTGTTTTGCATTCAACAGTCTCCAACTCTGACCCCCACCGCCTAGGTAAGACTTGTGATTCACCTACTTGGAATGGATATGAAGCAAGCACTCGAAGAAGAAAAGACGGTTACTCACCTTTGTAACTGTTGTTCTTCGAGATGTGTTGCTCATATCCATTCCCCACCCGCCCTCCTTCCCCACTGTCGGAGTAGCCGGCAAGAAGGAACTGAGGAGCGGGCGGGTCGGCAGGGGTATATATTACCCCCGCCATGGCGGCGCCACTCTAGGGGGTGACCTGCCGGCCCGCTGGAGTTGCTAGGGTAAAAGTCTTCCGACGAACATGCACGCGCGGCGCGTACACCTACTGGAATGGATATGAGCAACACATCTCGAAGAACAACAGTTACAAAGGTGAGTAACCGTGTTTTTCGTAGACTCACAGACTTTAAGGTCAGAAGGGACCATTATGATCATCTAGTCTGACCTCCTGCACAACACAGGCCACAGAATCTCACCTACCCATTCCTATAACAAACCCGTAACCTATGTCTGAATTACTGAAGTCCTCAAATTGTGGTTTGAAGACCTCAAGCTGCAGAGAGTCTTCCAGCAAGTGACCCATGCCCCATGCTGCAGAGGAAGGTGAAAAACCTCCATCTGTGCTTCCCAAGAGGAGATTCTTCCTTCATTCTATCTGAGGTCACAACATCCTGCAGAGAAGAGATGGTGCACCTTTGATGTCAGAAGAGCCTGAAAATCTACTTCAAACATATAGAATCTTTGAGAAGGTTGGGTGCCGTATTCATGTCTTTCCACCCAAAATGCAAAGGACACAGAGCTTCCAAGCCTCCATTGCTAGATGGATTAGTCTGTGCATTGTGGAGGCATACAAGGCATCAGAGTGTCCAATCTTGAAAGGGTTCAGGGCACGCTCCCAGTGATCCTTGGCTAACTCATAGGCAGAAAGAGCAAATGGGACACAAGCAATTGGCAAGGCAGCCACCTGGTCAACAGCTGCTACATTTATCGAGCACTATAAGGTGGCCTTCCTGTCTGCAGAAGCTCCCTTTGGCAGGAAGGTGCTGGAGACAATAGCCCAGATATAAATCTTTTAAAGGGGGAGGGATACCTTTCTTCCCCCCGCCCCTTCTTTCTGACCTTTTCTACAACCCTCCCTACATCTATTCACCTCTTGCTACTTCCCAGACATCCAGACTTGTGGAAAACGCTGGACTATAGAACCGAAAATTTCTTACCGATAGTTTCCTTTCTGCTGTTAGAGGCTCCCACAATTTTACCCACCCCAAATGGTTTCTATAAGCCAAAAAGTCAGATACTGGCATGGGATTTTTACTATGTGAACATTTTATGGTTCACTGTACATAGTTGGTCTAAAGCGACGAAGAGTCCTGTGGCACTTTATAGACTAACAGATGTATTGGAGCATAAGCTTTTATGGGTGAATACTCACTTAGTCGGATGCATGTCATGCATAGTTGGTTTAGTTACCTCTGGAGTGTTTGTTACTAATATTGTTTATAGAAATTTTTATGGTATCATAAGCATCTTTCCCAATTCTGAACCTTAGTGTCCAAAATGTGGGTGCCTAGCATGAACCTCCAAGCTTAATTACCAGCTTGGATCTTATCTCACTGCCACCAGACAGGAATTACAGCGCCTGCCCTCGCTCTGGTCCCCCAAACTTTCCCTGGGACCCCAAGACTCAGAGGTCCTGAGTCTTACCACAAAGGGAAATAACCACTTCCCTTCTCCCCTCTCTCTCCCACCCAGACTTTCCTCTCTGGCTAACCTGAGAGTTATCGATGCAATCTCTTTTACATCACAATACCAAGAAGTATGTCTTCTCTCTTCCACAAAGAGACAAACCCCAAATACAAGGAAACAGAAATGATTCTATCTCTTCCCCCTCCCACAATTCCTGTGCTGCAGAGATTCACCCTCCGTAGATCAAACAAAAAGAATTCCCCTCCTTCGTTTCTTAGCCTACCCAGAGAGAAAAAACTCAAAAACAAGTCTTAAAAAGAAAGCTTTATATAAAAAAGAAAGAAAAAGCCATCAAAATATTCTCTGTATCAGAATGACAATAATACAGGATCAATTGCTTAAAAGAAAAAATGAATAAACAACCTTATTCAAAAAGAGATACAATTTAAACATTCCAGCAACTACACACATGTAAATACAAAACAAAACATATAAAAGCCTATTGTTGTTTGCTACCTTTGTACTCACAACTTTGAAATTGTAGATTAGAAGCTTGAAATAGAAAGAAGCTCCCATAGCTGAGAGAGAGACAGACAAAAGACCCAGACCCAACATCCCTCCCTGAGTTTTGAAAAAAATCCATTTCCTGATTGGTTCTCTGGTCAGGTGTTTGGTTCCCTTGTGTAACCCCTTTACAGGTGAAAGAAACACTTAACCCTTAGCTATCTGTTTATGACATATGGTTTTGGAATAACTCATCCGATGGTAAGTGGGATCAAAGGGGGAATGGCCCAGAGCACGTAGCTCTGAGACTTTGATTTGCTTTGGTAGCTGCAGAAAGAAGGGGAGCTGCTCAGACATCCAAATTTGTGAGAGACACTGCTAGCAGAAAGGAAATGATGAGTAAGAAACACTGTTTTTTGCATTCCAAATATGAAGAAAATAAAGATCTGTCAAAACACAACATAATTGTGTATACAATTTTTTCTAATAAAAAGTTCTGATTCACAGTTTTCATGCTATTTTAGGTATGGTGGTTTTGCAATATTCTCTTAATTTTTATCTAAGGGTGTATATACCAGAGTTGGTCAAAACATTTCATAGGAACAGTTTTCTGTTGGAAAATACTATTTCATTTGAAATCAAAAAGTTGATTGTGTCAATTTCAGCTATTTTGACAGAAGTTTCAAAATTAATTAAAATTAGAGTAGACTATTTCAACTCATTTTGTTCTGACATTGTAGTGTATTGTATTGACATTATCAAAATTCAAGCATATTTCCAAATATTTTGTTCTGTGAGATATTTTGAGATTTTGACTTTGTCCTGAATCAGGAGAAAAGCAAATGTCAGAATTTTCAGTGGGATGAAAATTCTGTTTTCTGACCAGCTCTAGTAAATACACAAAGTAAAATACGTATATACTTGAGAACAAGATTAATTGTACAGGCATGAAAGTAAAAACATATTGCAAGATAAAACAGTTCTAAGATTGCTCAGCATACTCTAGGACAACTCAGTGTACTCTTTGTAGGTTAATTGCTTACTTTGGATTTATAGATATTGTCTCCCCTGGGCCGAATTAGTGAGGCACTGGCTGATCTCACCAAAGCTATTCAGCTGCAGTCATCAGCACGACTTTACAGGCACAGAGGTACTCTTTACTTCATATCTGAGGTTAGTTTTTTGCCATTAGATGCTACTTTCATGAAAAAATAAGGATTTCTCCCCTCCCCATTGAAAACTTATCTTCATATAGTTATGATTGACCAGCAGTTTACTTGCCTTTTTAGAGAACTGTGATCAGAGGAGGCCTTAAAGTATTTTTTTTTCATGAATTTCTTAGTGGAGAGGAAATATGTTGTATAAAAATTAATGCAGACAATCTATAATCTCATAACTACTTTTGTGCCTTCTGGGGTCAGTGGGGGTGCACAGAGAAACTTGCTTTGATAGTGAAGATAATTGTCCATGAGGATTATTGTTGGATACTCATTTTTAAAAAGGAAAAATATACAGAACTACAGGGGTGTGTGTGTGGTGTGAGAGAACCCCAGACCAGCAATATAAAACAATCTATTATCCTCACAAAATGCTGAAATCCTATCTTCTTGCTATGAAAATAATTATTACAGTAAAAGCTATTTTATCCAGCACTTCACCAACCAGAAAGCTCTATTTCTGTTTCTGATCTTCATTTAAATTCCGGTTTATAGTATGGTTGGTACAAGGCTGGCAGGGGATTGGGGCACAGGAGGGAGCATGGAGCGCAGGCTCTGGGAGAGAATTTGGGTGCGGGACTGGGGATGGGGGCATGGGTTCTGGGAGGGAGTGTGGGTGCGGGAGGGTGCAGGGATTTGAGATACAGGGTGCCAGATCTGGGGGGCACTTATCTTAGGCAACTCTCCACAAATGGTGACCTGCCCCAACTGCTCCTAGGTGGAGGCGCGACAGGCAGCTCTGTGCGCTGCCTCTGCCGTCAAGTGCTGCCCTCGCAGGTCCCATTGGCTGTGGTTCTCAGCCAATGGGAGCTGTGGAGCTAGTGCTTGGGGCGGGGTTGGAGCAGCATGCAGAGCTGCCTGCTGTGCCTCCACCTAGAAGCAGCTGGGACAGGTTGCCATTTGTGGAGAGCCACCCAAGGTGAGTGCCCCCCCAGATCTGGCACCCCGCACCTCCTCCCACGCCCCAACCCTCTGGCCTGAGCCCCCTTCCGCACCTAACTCCCTCCCTCTTAGTTAATCAGCATTTTTCACTTACCGGCACTCCTCCTTCCCCCAACATGCCGGATAAAACAGCTTTTACTGTATTATTATTTTGGCATTTTTAAGGACACAGCTTCAGGTTAGTTTAGATATTTTTGCCTCAAAAATGGTATGCACATTGAATAGCTGATATCCCAACGGAATGATGTAAAATCAGTTTATTCAGTTGACTTAACTCAGCCTATTTTCTATCCATTTCTCTATTCACTTCATCCCATTTTTTTCTTGCAGCAGTTGCTATGAGAGGAAAGATGGAAATAAATTGTGCTATACATTCCTTTTTGTTTGCCATTCTGACTGACATTTGGCTATCTCTGCTGCTTTAAATGGTACTGGAGCTGAATGCCTTCTATTCTCCTTCTTAAGGATATTTGCTTTCTTTGTTCCTTCTAAAGAAGAGGCATTTTATCTTAGCACTATTGAGATTGAGTCAGCATATTAATATAAACCTAGAACTTGAGATCTCTCTGTTGGAGCAAAATGCATACATGTAACCATAAGAGAGTTTGTTGTATTCCTCTTGATCAGCTAGATCTAGCAATTTCTTTGTCATCTGAAAGCTATTTTTGTCCAACAGGACTATGCAACAGCTCATGAAGACTTTCAGCGTTCCTTGGAACTGACCAAAAATCAGCCTATAGCTATGCTATACAAAGGCTTAACCTTTTTCCACAGAGGACTTCTGAAGGTAAATTTTGTTTTTAAATGTCCACTTACAGAACAATGCCTTTAATATTAAGTTATTTCTATAAAATATTCTAGCTGTTGTAGATATTCTGTAGGTGTCCTTGTTTTTTCTCATGACTGAGATAAATCATTATACCAAACCTTTTTAGGCTCTGTTAAATCCAGTGGCACTTCTTGGTTTACTGAAAATATATCTGACGCATCATGTAGATATGTGCCGTGTAGATATCAGATATTCTCACTGGAACGCATTTGACTGATGGAATAATATGATGTCAATTAGGGACAGATTTTCAAAAGTGCTTGACGCCCAGGGGCTGACGCTGAAAATATGTCCAGTTAAGTCCAAAATTTCTTTCTGTCAAATGAAAAAGAATGCCTAGGAATATTGACAAGGAAGGGAACTGGAGAGGAAAACACTGGTAGCTTCCTTAACGCATGAATTAGGAGAGGGTAAGGGGAGTCCCCTCCAGGCAGCCAATGGGGATATTTACATGTGCATTTAATGCATGTCAAACCTGAAACTCTTATGCATACATTATGGAAGGGAAAAGCCAGTGCCTCCAAAGACTTGAAACAGAAGGCAAATAACTCCCCTTCACACAAAATGGATTTTCTAAAAATCACATGATTTTTGGACGTCTGACTCAGATTTTTGAATGTTTGAGGTTGGCAATACTGGATCTGTTCCTAACTTACTGGAGTGTGGGGAGCTGCTGGTGCTTTTTTTCTCAGGGTTCCTCCCTCCCAATCCATCTCCCAGCTGCTGCTTGTTTTCCCCTATACTTTTTCCATTCCTGAACTTTCAATCAAAAATCAGGAAAGAGCAGGTTAAGGACCTTAAATTGTCAGGCTGTCTTTGTAAATCTTATCTGAAAGTGGCACAGTGGCCCTTGGTAGTGAACTAGATCCCCAGTGTAGTGCTGACTTGAGAGAAATGTGCTACTTACTGAATCACCGCCACCACTTCCTGCAGCACCCTGGATTATCATTGGTGCAATTCTATCCAAATTGTGATTTAAACCCACCCTGATTTAATTTGAGACTTGATGAGATTAGATCCTGGAGTGGATGTTTGATTGTAATTAGTGCAGTAACTGAATTCTTAACACACTCAAACTAGAATTGAAATACTGTAATTTGCCAGTTCTGTCATTTACCTGTTCTCTAAATCAACACGTATATTCATTTGTTTAAATCCCATCCTTGCCTAAAGGCTTAGTGGGCATTAAGTTCTTCTACTGACTGAAGTCCTACCTGTGCTGTCTGTCATTTATTAAAGCATTAAACTTAGAAGTATTAAGAGAATTCATTTGAGTCCTAGTTAATGAGCTATGAGTCTGAGGTTTAGGTTAATGAAATCTGGACCATATAAAGTAATTTGAACTCCAACTGACATGGCTCTGCCAGCAAAAATCCTATTTTAGATGCAGTTATACCAGCAAAAAATTATTTTGCCAATGTAACTTATTCCATTTGGGCAATTAGTTTAAACTAAACCTGCAGAAAAACTTTTTTGCCAATATAAGCTGCATCTCCATGAGGGCAATATACTGGTATATCTATCCTGTGAAGTGAATCTGTGTGTAAAAGTTAAAAAGAGTGTTGTGAGTGAGGTGGGGGTCGGGAGGAAGACAGGATGGCCTTGTAGTTAAGGCATTGGACTAAATCTCAGGAGAAGAGTGTTAAGTCCCTCAATGCATGTGGTATTGGGAGAGTCGCTTACTTCATAGCTTATTGTAGCATAAAAAGGATTCTAGCATTTTTAATTGTGTGATTTGTAGCACAAACTACTGTAATATTTTACTTGTACACTTTTGGGTTTTGTAATGTATAATGCCTTGGTCAAACCTTCCACAGGTCTTCCTTAACAGCACAAAATCCTTAGTAATTACTGAATTAATGTAAATTTAAAGTTATTGAATTTAACTTTAGACAAGGATAATTTAATGACAGATAATCATGATGCCTACTTGTGTTTTATGTAGGAAGCTATTGAATCATTCAAAGAAGCCCTGAAGCAGAAAGCTGATTTCATAGATGCATATAAGAGTCTGGGACAGGCCTATAGGTAAGCACATTCAGAAATAGCTTTTTAATACCACTGGCTTAAAGCCTCTACCACACTTTCAACACTACATATCAATAAAAATAACACAATAGTCTTTAATCACAGATTTGTTTCTCTATATTATGATGTGTTATTGTTGATAATTATCGATAGCATGGACTTCAGGGTTGAGCTCAGTATAAATAAAACAAAGGCAAAGAGGTTTTAGTATAAATCCAAAGTAAACAGGTCTCTTAAGGTATATCTACACTGCAGTCAGAGGTGTGATTGCAGCCTGGGTAGGCATACTCTTGCTAGCTTTAATCTAACTAGCAGCGCTAAAAATAGCAGTGAAGATGTGGTGTTGGGGGGGCCCCGGCATGAGCTAGCAATGCAAGCATGTACCCAGGAGAGCTTGTACAGTCCATGCCTCCATGTCTTCACTGCTATTTTAGCATTGCTAACTATATTAAAGCTAACATGAGTATATCTACCCAGGAGCGGCGCCAGAATTTCTGGCGCCCTAGGCAGCATTCGGGGGGCGGCATTTTGTGCGCTCCCCACGGGGCGCGCGGGAGCGTCCGGTTCCACTTCCATCGTGCAGCTGAAGAAGGACCCTCCGCTGAAATGCCGCAGGCGACAGTGGCAGTTATTGAGCTGCTAAATTGCCTGCCGCTGTTTTCCGTGACACGTCGGCAGAAGGTCCTTCTTTGGCGGTGCGACGGGAGCGGAACTGGAAGCTCCCGTGCGCCCTATGGGGAGCGCACAAAATGCCGTCCCCCGAATCCTGGCGCCCTAGGTGACCGCCTAGGGTCGCCTAATGGAAGCGCTGGCCCTGTATCTACCCAAGCTGCAATCGCACTTCCAGTTGCCCTGTAAACATACCCGTTGGGCCCTCATTTACCTGATCTTTGGCTTGTTATCAGTACCATTGTTGAAACATATCCCCAAGTTATATTGTATAAAGTGAGGTAAACATTATGAACCACAGTTGAATATTTTATTCTCATAATAAGAACTTGCTAGATGGTTTCTGAAATCATCATAATATTTAGACAGCAATGAGTGGTTTTTGCATGTTTAAGTTTTGACTTAATAATATAGTGCCACAAGTGTGATAAATGCTATATAAATTAATATAAACACAGGGTCTCTGCCCTTAAGTGTTTGCAATCTAAATACTTACACTAAAACTGGGAAGTAATTATTTTTAAAAACCAAACTGTTGTTTTTTGCTCTAAGTATCAGCAAAATAAATTCTTTTTGAAAAACCTAAAGTATTTAAATTGCACTCTTATTCAGGAGTTAGGTAATGGGTCATTCTTTAGTTTTGCTTTTAATAATGATATTGAAATGATGAGGAGAGAGCTTGACTTTGTTTATTAAGGCTTTGAATTTATATGTCTTTAAAAAGGTGATCTACAGATAATAACTAGATAGAAAAGCAGTTGTGGATAGGTTATATATTTAAAAAAATTAATAATATATAAACCAGTCATCATCCTGACTACTATGTCTGTATATTGTATTCCCTCTCTTCCCCACAACGCTCTGTACTCCGTCAGTTTTTTCTTTCATATTTTGGACTATTAAGTTTGGAAAACACCTACATTATGTGATTGGTGCTACTGCAATATAAATTGTTGCGTATCTAATCTTAATTTGCCCCCCTGGCAATATGCATTATAATATAGTCTTGAATTATATGATCACCTACTATTTTTTCCTACTGGACCCATGCCCCATTTTGTGCACAGGATGGACTGTACACCTGTTCACAAGTTTTTATCCTTATCGTTCAGTGTGTTGTTTGCCTCTGTCTTGTTTACCACAGCATCTAAACCTTGCACTGAGTATGCAATTATTAATTCCTCATGCGTTTTCTGTGACACTCATCACTGGAGTATGATGCTTCACAGACATTAATTCATTCACAACATCTGTTTGAGGGGAGAAGTGGAGATTTTTATTCTTCTTCTATACATGGAGAATGGAAGCAAAAATTGTCAAATGTCTCCTATGTTTGGGTGCCCAGTTTAAGGATCCTAGGACCTGACTTTTTCAGATAATTTAGTATTGCCAACCCCAAAGGTTCAAAAATCATGAGTCAAATCCCCCAAAATCATGAGATTATTTTTAAAAGGGTTATGTTGTGATTTTGATCTGTTGTGTTTTAACACTCTGCTCAATGTATGGGTGTGACAGTTAGCATAGACAGCTCTCCCTGATTTCAGTAAGGTGATTTTGGCCACCTCGGCAGGAGCTTTTATTGTGTCCCTGATGGTGCAGAGCTTCCAGCATCTCTCTAATCCCAAAATTCTAATTAATTGTCCCTCCATCTGACCAACACCCCCACCCCAGCAATTTATTATACAACCCTTGCATCAGTTCTGTCCTCTCCCATCTCCCACATCTACTGCTGCTGCAGGTTCATGATTCTTCTCTGCCTGTAGTGGGGGCAGGTCCGGGGCTCTTTCCCTTCCCAGTCCTTGTGTTGCAGGGATAGTGGGGGAAGGGGGAGGAGCAGAGGGAAGATGATCCATCTTTCACAGCAGGGAGGAGGAAGCAGAGCATCCTTGCACTGCTGGGCTATGTGTTCCCTCCTATGAGAATGGAGTCGACTTCTCCCTCTCCCTTCTCATGTGAGTGGAGCAGAGAGGGATCTGCCTGCCCCTATAGCTGTTTCCCAGGAGATAGGTAGCTAGTAACAGGATCTGGGGGCCCTTGCAGCAGGCAGGATTGAAATTCAGGAGAGGGATGGAGCTTCTTGCATCATTGTGAGGCTGGTTCTACCCCCAGCCAAAATTGTGTTACTTGTGAGGAAATTGCATGAGTTGATGACACTGGAATATTTAACATTTTATAGCCCTTTAAATGTTCATAAAACAGATCCCATTGACTTCATTTACATTTATTAACGCTTAGCACTGCTACAAATCAGACCCCAGAGCCTCAAGTTGGGAACCCAGAAAATGAGGAACACACAATTAATGACCACCTGTGAAAAGCTTGATTTAAATGATTTCTTCAGAGTCACATACGAACTGTATGGCAGAGTAGGAATAGAATCCAGTTCTCCAGGATGGCCTTCAACTGTCTTCACCATGAGACGCTTCTTTCTCTTCCTACAGTCCCCTGCCTCATTCATTACACATCTTCCAACTTCTGTAACAAATGTAGCAAGGATTCTACAGAAAAAGGCCTCCTTCATTGTGCACTCTTGCTTCAATCCCTGAGCACTGTTCATCCTGTCCACTGAGTAAAAAAGGCAGAGATCCTGCAGGGGGAAAAAGTATGATTATCATGCAGTTAAAGATTGTATGCACAAGGGGGCAGAATTAACAATTGCACAAGCAACCTTATAATAGCATATTTAAAAAAAATAGCCTATTAAGGTTATGTAGTGGATGTCTCAAAATAGACATGGTAGAGTAGTATTTCAGCACATTAAATTCAAACTTACCTCCTTTTGTCTTTCTTGCCAAGCACAGACCCAATGCAATCACCAGTGCCTTGGTGCACATCTAATCATGCACTTTCCTGGTAACATCAGACCCACCATGGCTGAGTGCTGGAGCCTGCCTGTAAGGCAAGTCCTGTTTTATTTTCCCCAGTAGTGCATGTGTAAATCTGTATCCATTAAGATACATGGTATTAATTTCTTGAAAAGTAACCTCTTACTCTTTAGGAGATTTTTCAGCACAGCTATTGCTTTTGTTTCTAATATAGGCAGGCTCCGTCAGTAGGGGTTTTGGCAACTGTTCGCAAAATGGATGTTGGGATATGCAACTGAACAGGAGCTGGCAGACATGGGTATGCAGGAGTGTTGTTTCATTTCTTATTCAGGTCTGCTAATTTAAAGTTTAGCAAATATTAAAAACATGCCAAAATGTCTCTCTCAAGTCATTTGGAAAACAAAGCCAACATTTTTCAGACATTATTTGTAGATCACCTTTTAAGCTAAAGATAAGATAATAAATTCATAGAATTTTTTTAAGGACAGAAGGGGTTCATTGTGATGATCCAATCCAGGGGTTTTCCAACTGGGGGTCAGGACCCCTCAGGGGGTCCCAAGGTTATTACGGGGGGGGGGGAGTCACGAGCTGTCAGACTCCACTCCAAACCCCATTTTTAAATATTTAAAAAAAAAATGTTTTTAATTTATAAAGGGCGGGGGGAGGGTCGCATTCAGAGGCTTGGTATGTGAAAGGGGTCACCTCAGTACAAAAGTTTGAGAACCACCGATCTAATCTGACTACCTACATAACACAAACCTTAAATATCACCCAGGCACTCCTGCATCAAATTCAATAATTTGTGGTTGAAATAGAATGTATCTTTTTTCAGATCTGCTTTTGAAAAGGCTTTTGAATATGAACATTAATTAGTTAATGATCCAGCTTTAAAAATATAAACTAGTTCTTCTGCTTGGTAACTGTACATGCTTTGATTCTTTATTTTTAATGCTGCTATCTTAAATGTGCATGGTTGGTTGGAACTCATTTAATATATTAAAATTGGATATTATAAACTGAATTCAGAATCTTTGGTTTTACATGCCAGTTTTATCAAAAGGATATTTAATTTAATTTTTAAAACTATATCATGTTCTGTTGGCTGTATCTACTTCTGAAATTAAATAATTCTAAATGTAATGATCAGTTTGGCTACTAACTGAAAATTGGCACATGTTTTTTCAAACGGCAGCTTCTGAAAGACATAAAATTTACTTATACTTCTGAATCCTATAAATAGCTTGAGGGGGAGGGGGAGGGATATCAGCTGGACGTCTTCAGTTATATCTTATTCGAGGGTGCTCATTGTAGGAGGCTTTCATTCTTGTCGATTCTGAGAAAAAGAATGTCCAGGAAGTGCATAAAGTTTCATAGTTCAGTGGTTAATGCCCACGGAGAATTGTGTGAATCCAGGGTCTAGTGGGATTCTGTATCCAAGAGTAGATCCTGTAAGTGAAGAATTGTGAACAACAGTTTGGTTGTCACTGTTGAAGAAGTTGCAGAACTCTTACCTTACTCAAAGAAATTGCCCCAATGTAATTTAAAAAAAAATCAGCCCTAGCTATAGCATATCTTTTCTTAATATCTTCATTTGGACTGCATTAAAATTTATTTGGTAAAAAGGTAGATTTGTATGTTCAACATAGTTTTTTATGTTCCTCACTTATGACTTTATGGAATTACCTAGGGAACTTGGTAACTTTGATGCTGCCACAGAGAGCTTCCAGAAGGCTTTGTTGCTAAATCAAAATCATGTTCAGACGTTACAGCTCAGGGGAATGATGCTTTACCATCATGGTAGCCTAGATGAGGCACTGAAGAATTTTAAGGTAAGCACAAGTAGACGTTAAAGATGTGTACTAAATTAAGGATTGATATTTTTAAATTCGACCTAATACTTATCAAATTACAATTAAAATGAAATACAGTAATGTTATATTCCACATTCTGAATATGAATGAAAATTTGTACAAGTCTGTTGCATCTTATGCGCATTTAACATGCGCGATTTCAGCTTTACGCAGTCAGCAAAAACAGAGAAAAATAACAATTTTAATACTGTACCTGTAGTGCGGGCTATTCCTCCCACCATTACACTCAATGTAATTTTGAATATACACGATTTTTGCTGTATGCGCTGACTGTGGAACGTAACCCAAGCGTAAGATGCGACAGACCTGTATTGCAAGTAAAATATAATTCTGTATACAATCTCCGTTTTGTAAGCATGATTTGTAGTCTTACAAATAGTGAATCATGAACCAGTTCAGGCATGGGAGGGAACTGAGACATTTTCCCCCAGACTTACCAATTGTTAATACTAGACTCTTAAATGGTATTTCATAAGGTTTTGAAATGCTCAGATTGTTCTTATTCAATAATATTCTGGTCAGAAGTGGTACCTAAAGTTTTGAAATTCCATAAGGGGTTGGAGGGCTGTTCTCATAAAACAAGTAGCCAATTTTGTAATCTCAAAGTTTAGATAAGCATCTGAACTTTTGGATGCTTATCTGAATCTTTTCAGTTTTCTCCATCATGAACAATAACAGCTAACACTTTTGTGGAGAGTGATCCATCTGAAATTGTAAAAACACATGCCTGTCCATGAGGCAGATAAATTATATTCTAATTTTGCAGGTTGAGAAACTAAGGCACAGATATTAAATGACTTGCCCAAAGTCCCACAGTGAGTCATTGGCAGAGCAAGGAACAGAACCAAGTCTAAGAATCCCTACTTCCCTATCTTAACAAGCACACTTTCCTGTTTGTTTATTTAGAACATTGTATATCTTTATATAAATTACCATGTGTCCCTGTTTTGTTACTCAGTTTATAGATCTTGTATTTAAAAACCAGCTTCAATTTAAATAGCAAGTGCTGTGTGAAGCGATGCAGATAACTCATGAGTGTTTAATACATCCATATGGTCAGAGAATTTTGTTTTGGGGTACTAAATTCTAAAGTATCCAATTGTCTAGCATTACGCTAAAACTATCATGATGTAGTGCAGAATTGACTGTCAAGTAATGGTAGTGCAGTGCGTGCATTTCAGAGCTATGATGCTTAGTGGAAGAGAAGAACTGATGGTAGATACATTATATAAAGTTGCATCTTAAGAAAAATGTCTCCTATTTTTAGAGTCTGTTTGCACTAGGAAATAATATGTTTTGCCAATGCTTGTCAACAGTAGGTTCCTTCTAGCCTCACTCATCTGGTTCTGAAAACTGTTTAGCTGTGAGTGTAGCTTCAACAAAATCGCTTGGTTACGAAAAGTGTGATCAAGATCAAGTTTGACCAACACTGTTACATTTTGTGTAATGGTGATAAAAATATTTTCTCCATCTTCACTAGCAATTAATTAAATTAAAGAAAAGTCATTGGGAAAACAGTTGCTGACAACTTTTGAAAGTAAAAGACCATTCCTTGGTGTCTGCCTTGTGATTAAAGAGCTTAGTAATGTATATTAGACAGTTCCAAGATACCCAGGTTAATTTTTTTTTTATTTATTGACTTATTTCTTTAATCTTCTAGAAATGTCTTCAGCTAGAGCCATATAATGAAGTATGCCAGTATATGAAAGGTCTCAGTCATGTTGCAATGGGGCAGTTTTATGAGGGCATAAAAGCTCAGACCAAGGTTATGTTAAATGATCCACTACCAGGCCAGAAGGCTAGCCCAGAGTACCTAAAAGTGAAATACCTCCGAGGTAAGTTACAGTTGGGGGGGGAAATGTCCTTTGACATAGGACTAAAATTGCCTATGTGTAAGAATCACTTATGGAAAACTATTTTTAAATAAGATGTATTTATTCACTGAAGTGCTGTGTTGAGTGAGTTGTCTTCATAGGTGTCTTGACGCTTGTTTGTTCAGAGTTAAAAGCCAGGACCAAAAATCAAATTTGGGTCTTGGTTTAGTAGTAAAGGTAATTATGATTCCACTTAACTGGCCTGGACTTTTAACTATTTAGCTAGGATGAAGTTTAACACTGATTAATTTAGTAAGGTATTTATCTTAAATATCTTAACAAATATATACTCCTGTTTTAAATTCTTTTTTGGGGGTATGTATCTGTTGGCCTAGAACAAAAATAACACTTATTGTATTGTTTTTCTTTACCTCCGCAGAATATTCTCGATATTTGCATGCCCATCTTGATACCCCTCTTACTGAATATAATGTAGATACTGATCTTCCTGGAAACTTTAAGGACCATTGGGCCAAAAACCTTCCCTTTTTAATAGAAGACTATGAAGAACAGCCAGGATTGCAGCCACATATAAAGTGAGTGGTTTTTAGACAGACCATTTAGACCATTCCTGGTAGGATTTTTTCAAAAAATGCATCTGAGGAGTAATTTGTCACAAATATTTAACAGTGCCTGAAGCCCACAGAAAATGTTGGGCACTTTGAAATTCAGAGGGGCTGCAAATGCTTGGTAAAAAAGCTTTAGCTCAGTAAAAAAGAGATGGAATCAGAACTTGGTTAAAATAATCTTCTCTAGTTCCATGTAATTCAGTAAAGATAATTCAGGTTATACAGCCATGTTAACTTTTTTGTTCTTTATTTTGTCTTGGAACTGGATTAGTAATTAGATTATACATCTCTACCCCGATATAACGCGCGTTCGCATACAACATGTTAGAGCTCTGACATGCTGCTCTGAGCAGCGTGTTAAGGGTGCCGGGCCAGGCCGGGGCCAAGGGATTGGATAAGGGGCAGAGGGTTTTGGGGGCAGTCAGGGCTCCCCCCTAAGGTCTGGGGGGCAGGAGCTGTGGGAGGGCACTTTTGGGGACCCCGCAGTCCCAGAGTGAGGGATTAGCGGGGGGCTGGGAGCAGTCCGCTGTGCTTCCCTCGTCCCAGACTCACCAGTGTTGCTCGGGGGAGGGGACTTGGGGGAAGGGATACCTCCCGCACTCACTAGCAGCTGTGGAAGCGGGACAGCCCAGCCCTAGCCCGCTCCACTCAGCCAGTTCCCAGCCGCAGCGCTCCACTTCCCGCCACAGGTGAGTACAGAGGGTGTCCTTTCCCAACCTCCCCGCACTCACCTGCAGCGGGAAGCGGAGTGCCATGGCTGGAAGGTGGCAGATTGGAGCAGGCTGGGGCTGCGTCGCTCCACTTCCCACTGCCAGTGAGTGTGGAGGGCAATCCTTTCCTGAACCTCCCTGCACTCACCGACAGTGGGAAGCGGAGCAGCCCAGCCCGCTCCACTCCGCCAGCTCCCAGCAGCGGCGCTCCGCTTCCCGCCACAGGTGAGTGTAGGAGGGGGCATCCTTTCCCTAGCCTCCCTGCACCCACCGATGGCGGGAAGCGGAGCGCCGCAGCTGGGAGCTGGTGGAGTAGAGCAGGCTGAGGCTGGGCTACTCCTCTTCACAGTGCTGCTGGTGAATGCTTGTCTGGGGTGGGGGGTGATGGATAGGGGTCGGAGCAGTCAGGAGACAGGTGGGGTTGGGTAGGGGATGGGATCCTGGGGGTGATTAGGGACGGAGGGGTGGTCAGGGAACAAGGAATGAGGCGGGGGGGGGGGCAAAGCAAGCTTGATCTAACGTGGTCTTACCTATAACACGATGAGATTTTTTGTCTCCCGAGAACCGCATTATATCGGGGTAGAGGTATAGATCACTTTAGTTCTTGAGAAACTCAGGATGGACATCCATCTGGACATCCATCCTAAGTGTAGAAACCTCAACTTAGAGTTTTCTTACTGTTGAGTATTTAAGATTTTTTTTTAAGGGTATAATTTCTCAGTTTCTTGGACATTAGATATATTAATTGTAACTCTGACTGAATGAAATTATTTCTTACGCTCCACCTCTAGAGTGGTAGTAATCAGTCACCAAAGCAAAGGCTTTATCAGATTAGGATTTAAAAGTTTAACTATCAGGGAAGTAGACCTTTTCCACACATGAGATTCTCTTTCTTTGAAAACTGGCCTTCAGTTTTACGGTCATTTCACACAACATGGCTTAGAAACTTGTCATTTTGTAGGTATGGGCTCAAACCTCATTTCTTATGCATGTAAAATGTCTGCTGACTTCAGTGGGAGTTCTGGAGAAGGAATTACAGAATCAGACCCCTAGTCTGTTACTCCTCATGGGTTTTCTTTCATGCCATAGCTCTGATCCCTATGAAATTCAGGATTAATATACACTGAGGAGGTGACTCACTATAAAGCCTTTTGCAATAATTAAGTCTGGTGAAATACTGTTCCTATTGAGATGAATGAGTTTTGCTGTTTACTTCATTGGGGTCAGAATTTCACCTGGATTGTTTTGTGTGTGTATATACAACATGTGTGTTTTTTGGTACTGCTTTTAATTTTTTTCTGAGCTTGTGTTACTGACCATCACAAATACAGATTGTTTTTAAGTTGTTTTCAGGAGCCATCATGGAAGATGGTGGTTGATATTTACTTTGTGACATTTTTTTCTTCAAGGGATGTGCTATTTCAGAATTTTGAAAGCTATAAACCTGAAGTGCAAGAACTTGTATGTGTGGCTGATCGTCTGGGTTCACAGATGCAATATGAGACACCAGGATTCCTTCCAAATAAGAGAATACACAGAGGTATGCGGGGGGACTTTCCACCTGGGAATGGAAATGAAAAATGTCGATGCTTGCTTTGATAGCACTTTGAGCTAATAAACTTAAGGTTATTTTACACTGGGTTCTTATATTGGCATAATGACATCTCAGGGGTGTGCAAAATCCACATTCCTGAAGGGCTTAGCTTTGCCAACTGCCTCCTGATGTAGACAGCACTAGGTTGATGAAGAATTCTTCCGTAGACCTGGCTACCAGTTATATGGGAGGTGCATTACCTACAGTGATGTAGCTCTAGTGGTTTAATTAAAAATATACTCTTAAAGTGATATGCAGTTGTAAAACCTTTTTCTTTACATTTCCATTCATCTGAAATGTATTAATCAAAAATGCGTAGATGTAAAATTTACAGATAACCACACTTTGTATCTTAATATGTACATATTTTCTGAGGCATCATGGTCTAGCTCTGGACTGGAAGCCATGAGCTACTGGGTCTTAACACCAGCATTAACACTAGCTGCTTCTGTTCACTTGGACAGGTCTCTTAACTTGGCTGCTTCAGTTCCCCTCTGTAAAATAGAAAGTCTCTGAGTGGACTGACTGGTTCTATATATTTTTTGTTGTTCAGCAATGGGGCTGGCTGCGTTGGAAGTAATGCAAGCTGTGCAGCGGACATGGGCAAACTCAAAAGTTCGAATGAATGGGAAAACCAGATTGATGCAATGGAGAGATATGTTTGACATTGCTGTGAAATGGCGAAGGTAATGCTTAAGAGAAGAGAGCTACTGAGCGTTACCTTGTGATATTGATGCAAGTTCCTGTTAGTGGAATTTAAGAGAGACTGAACAGCTGCAGGCTTTGTACTAGATGTGAAGGCAAATCTCTTCGGAATCTTAGCCTCTACTGCTTTAACTGCATCCTCACTTATGGGCTGGTCCACTGTGTAGTGTTTGCAGGGATTTTCATAAAAGGATGTTTAACAACTCTTCATCCAAAGGATGAATACTCTATTGCAGATTGAGATTTCCTTGATCTGCGCTTGGCAGAGATTAGAGGCACTGTACTTTTTCACAAGATAATTTTGAAAAGCTAAAATAAATAAGTTGTTTTGAAGGAGACAGAGGGTAGTGGGATACAAATTCAGCTAGCAGAATAAAGGTCGGTTATTGTGAAGTAGTTTATACTTTCTTCACATGCAGAGGACTCTTGCACTGTATTTTTTTCCATCAGTTAATCCATTTGGGGAGGGAAGTCCATTAAATAGTATGAACATTACTGAGTTAACTGTAGGAATCAAAAAGGTTTGGTATGCAGAGCATGCTTTAAAGTTCCTTTTTATAAAGAAATGTCTGGGCTTTTTTTCTGAACTTTGCACAGAAGAGTAAAAACAAGTTGATATCTTGTGATGGCATGCATTGTTTTTAAATGGAAGCCTGGATCTAACCATCTTTCTAGCCTCTGCTTTCAATTTTACTTGTTCTCAATAAGGTAAAAACTTGAACAGTAAGACTATTTTTGTTGTAAAAATTGTTAACAGAATGTATGCACTACATCTATTGTTATTTACAAAAATCTTACATTTTTTTTCACTGCTTTCTCCAACATACTGCCCCTTCCTGGGAGTTGCAATTCAGTTTGAAGAACTTTGTTCTAGATTACTGTTTCAAATGCAGTCCAACTGATGACCAAAAGTTTCTGAGAAATGGACAAGAGACAATAATTGTCACCCTTAGTAACAGTCTCAGCAGAGAGAGAAATGAGAATCAACTATTTCATTCTTTTGTGAGTTATTGGCCCATGGATGTCACTCTTAGCACATGTGTATGAGATTGGATTCTTTTAGTTCTTAGTTTCTGTTAGGGCCATGCCTGCGCCCACCCCATCCCACAAACACACCTGAGGGCAAAGGGCCCAGCTGTCTCTCAGTTCCTTCTTACCACCTGTGACGGCAAAATGAAACCCTTGTAATGTCCACTCTTTGCTCTGTGCGTTGCTAGTGTGAATTGGGATTATAGTTGGTAAAATGCATGTTGATTTAAAAAAATTGCTTTGTTAGGTAGTTGACATAGACTAGACACCCAAACCCCCAATACAGGGTTGCTAGCAACATGGCAGAAGCTAAATCACCAGAATTAATTGCTTATCCCTTGTGTGATGTTTTGATGTCTATGAATGATGAGTACTCTCAGTGCCTACTCTGCCTAGGAGAGGAACTCATCCTTGGGTGATGTTCTGTATATTGCTCCTTTTGTGCATGCACGTAGAGCTAGAGCAGCCTGCTGGAAGCTGTTCCTCCTTGAGAAATTGATACAAGCCTCCTCTGACTTAGAGAGGAAAGCTACTGCCCAGTCTCAGACATCTGTAAGTCTTGCTCCATTAGTGCCCTGATGAGCTGAGATTTCAGTCCGAGTTTTTAGGCCACATCTATTCAAAGGCCCCATTTGTCTGCCATTATTCTGGTATTGATGTCCTCTGGTGGGCAGGAAAGAACATTGGTTTTAGGGATGAGCAAAGCACAGGTCACCATCTCGGGTGCCTAGTAAGTTGAGGCACAAGAGTCATCATGCTTCTGATTTGTGTTGGGCTCCATCTAGGTCCTGGGCTACACTATTGGGGGGATTCGAACTAAGATACACAACTTCATCTACGCGATTTGTGTAGCTGAAGTCCAAGTATCTTAGTTAGACTTACCTGGCCATCGTCATGGAAGCAGGTCGACTGCCACGGCTCCCCCGTCGACTCCACTTACTCCTCCTGCCAAGGTGGAGTACGGGCGTTGATTAGCGGATCAATTTATTGCGTCCAGATGAGACGCGATAAATCGATCCCCAATACATCGAACACTACCCGCTGATCCAGTGGGTAGTATAGATGTACCCTAAGAGCCAGAAGCCTGTTAAGGCCCCTTCTGCTCTCTTAGTGGTCAGTACCTGGGAAGCAGAAGTGGTACCTACTAAATATGTGGACTGCACTTCTCTTTGTATCAACCTTACCACTGGGCACCTTGGAATGTAGAGTCTTAGCACCAAGTACATCAGAACTAGAAGCCTGGTACCTTCCACCTCAGTCCTGGTTGCCTTGAAACAGTGTCCAGCGGTACCTGCTACCTTGCTACCAGCTATCTTGGTACTAAAGCATACATGGTGCCAAATGGATTTGGTGCTAGAGTCACCTTTCCTTAAGAGATTGACGGTGGGGATCTCCAAACCACCAGCTTCAGAGTTACCAGAATATCAGGCTAAGGAGGTATTCCTGGTACTGATCTCTCCTTCAGAGGCAGGCCAATCCCAGTAGAATGGCCCTTTCCTTTGGAGGAAGTATATTATTACTACTGCTACTACTACTTCTCCACCTCTGAACATTGTAGGAACTCATCTCCCACCCATCTGCTCTCAACTCCCTGGATAGCACAGTGGGAATCTGGAAGATATTCTAAAGAAGATTCCATGAGAGTAGCAGAAAGAGATCTGGGAGTCATAGGGAACATCCCTCCTGGAACCCCTCCATGTGTTGTTTACACCGCAGTGCATACTATGGCTAATGCAATAGCAATGAGAGAGGTCGTCATAGCTTCACTACCTGGGGATTCCCAGGGCGTTCTAGGACTTACCATTTGAGGGCAACAAACTTTGGCCCTCCTCTCCTTTAAAGACCTACAGGTAACTCTGTGCTCTCTGGGCCTCTTCTTTTTGGGGCAGAAAAAAAAGGTCAAGTCAGAACCCGTATTCAGACAGCACTTCTCTGTCCAATATTGTCATCAGCCACAGAGGACTTTAGAGCTACAGAGGAAGAAAGAGAGTCCACTGGAGATGGCCCTCTGACTAGTCTTCTGCTGCCCCTCAATCTGAGGCTTCCACCAGTCAATTTCAAAATCTTGGTAGAACCATCAGAGGATACTTTAGACCCCTCCCTGCCCTTTCCACATCAACATAGCAACTGTCTCTTTTATTTCCAGGAAGGTTGGGCTCGAACCATCTTGGACCAGTGGGTCCTACAACTGGAAGCAGTGGAGGAAATGCCCTTAGAATTTAGGGGCAGACATTTTTATTCCTGTCACTTTCTCATTCCAAAGAACCATTAGTTGGTGACCCATCCTGGATTTTCAGTATCCCAACAACTTCATTTGGTGTTTCAAATTCAGGATGTTCATTTGGCCTCCATAATTTTCTTGTTAGATCCTCAAGGCTGGTTTTCAGCTCTCGACATGCAAAATGCCTGTTTCCATACATCCATACATCCAGCCCGCTAGATATCGCTCCAATTCCTGGTAGAAACATCTCACCTAAGGCCTGGTCTACACTGGGCGGGGGGGGTGGGGAATCGATCTAAGATACACAACTTCAGCTACGAGAATAGCATAGCTGAAGTCGACGTATCTTAGATCGAATTAAAATTACTTACTTCGCATCCTCGTGGTGCTGGATCGATAGCCGCGGCTCCCCCATCGACTTTGCTTCCACCTCTTGCACTGCTGGAGTTCAGCAGTCGATGGGAGAGTGATTGGGGATCGATTTATCATGTCTACACTACATGCAATAAATCGATCCCCAATAGATCGATTGCTACCTGCTGATCTGGTGGGTAGTGTAGACGTACCCCTTATGACCACTGTGGCATCACTGTAGTATTTGAACATGTGAGGATAAATACATTAAAGACTGACAACACGCACATGAGGTAGGGAAGTGCTGTTATCTCCATTTTATAGACGAGGAACCAAGGCACAGAGAGACTAATTGACTTGCCCAAGATCACACAGGAAATCTGACAGAGCAGGGAGTTAAATTTAGGTCGCCTAATTCCTAGGCTACTGCCCTAAACACTGGACCATCTATCAGTGAGTCAGTCACTACTAGTATAGAGTTCCGCTTTTTAGTTTTCCACGGCACTGAGGATACTCATCAAGTACTGCTACAGACTCTGGCTAAAAACTGAGAGACAATGAGGAGAGAAGCATGAGGACATCTAGGGCACTGACATGACTCAAATCAATATTGCTGGCCAGAAGAGTCCAGTCTCGTGTGCATGCTCACTAAAAGCTGGAAGTCATGTGGGCAATACATGCAGAAGAACCAGTTACTGTATGTTTGTAACTGTTCTTTATACTAAAGTATTGCCTAGAGGCCTTAACCAAGTCAGGACCTCATTGTGCTAGACTCTGTGCAGACATGAAGTAAAAAGACAGTACGTATCCAAGAGAAGTTAGTCTAAAAGACAAGATATATAACATGGGTGAAACAAGTGGGAGGGGGGGATGTAGTAACAATAATATGAAAAGGTTTTTATCCTAGACTGGCAGTGTGCACAATTATTAGGTGTAACAAGCTAATCAGTAGCAATAATCTGTTACTGTTCTTAAATGTAAATCTACCCCAAATAATATTTGAAGCATACCTGTCAGGCAATACTGGGGAAGCTTGCCCTCCCACCACCTGTGCTCCACCTGTTCTTTGGATAAATGCAGGACTTCACTCTTGAGCTAGTGCCCCCATTTTAGCAGCCCTACCTGAGAAAAGATAGGGAAGTGAAGTTACTGCCTTCTTTTTCTTACAGGAAGTGGTTCTCAGATGCCAGAGGAGGATACAAGTTGCTAGGTTAGGGCATATGTTTAAAAGTTTCTGTGGGTTCATTTTTTCCTGAAAATATTCTTGTTTTCCCTTTTGTATTAGGTAGTTAAAGAGCTATGAAAGATTGCAGGATACATTGCAGCGATTTACTCTGCTAGCAAAGAGTTAACTGTTTCAAACTGTCTAGCTGCATTAGTGAGAATTTTATGAACTGCTTTCTTCCTGTTACCGAAGCTGATACACATTTCAATTTTAAAAAAAATAAAATAAAATTCAGCATCTTGTTTTATGATCTCTGAATTCAAGCTTTGCTTGAAGGCATTGATGCATGAACCAGCTTCTCAGACTCATAGGTTACATCAGATGGCAGCACAGATTGGCAGTTATGTTTAAGATGGAACTTCAGAAATTTCATATCTGATATTTTCTTGATTTAAAATATGACCTGTAATAAGACTTCTTTAGGTGCACAAATTTTAACAGGGTATTTCTTTGTAGGATAGCTGATCCAGACCAGCCTGTGCTTTGGTTAGACCAAATGCCAGCTCGAAGTCTTAGTAGAGGCTTTAATAACCACATCAATCTAATCAGGTATGAAGTTTTCGCCTAATCTTGTTTGCATTAGGAATTGTGCTAAAATATGTAGGCTGTTAATGAGCTATTATAGCTGACCACGTTCAGTGTGTACATACTATGAAATGTCTAACATTTTGACTGTTTTGTTTTTAATTCTAGTAGAGCTTTTGTTAATTTTTCGACTCGTTAAAAACAAATTATCATCTCTCATGGGTTTTTTTCACCCTCTTCTTTTTTTTTTTAATCTAATGTTTTCTATTCTCTTTATTTTGGGGAGAGAGAAATGTGTCCCAAAAGATAACTTTTCATTCTAGTTTTTAATTCTCAAATTAAAATGTCTATTTCATATACTTAAGATTAAACCCACTGTCGTTGATGTATTTTCCACAAATGCTACTCCCAGAAGGCAATACTGCCAGGTGTAATTGCACAGTACTAGGCAATCTGTGTTTCCTACTTTGTAACCATCATCCATTAGTAGTATTTAGAGGAAATGTTTCATCATGGAAAGGTTAAAGACGCAGGTGTCAAAATACCTAAGAAACTGAAAGCTAACTGCAGTTTCAGAAAAAGGTTCAAATGTGAAAAATTCAAATCATTGTTGTATGTTCCTTCTTCTTCATTTCATAAAACAAGATTCTGTATAGCAAGCATTACAGTTCCACCTCCCACGAAGCAATGGAGAAAGGAGAGACGTGGCAAAATCACTGTCAATCACAAATGGAGAGTGTGTGTAGCCATGCTTCCATCTTCCTTTATGGGAAGCAGAATCCCCGTTTAGTCCTGCTACTTTTATTTCTAATCCTGTTTTTCAGTGTTACTCAAAAAGGAAAAAAATTAGAAAAAGATCTTTCTAAAAATATTTTACAGAAAGAATTACTGATGTTTAAAGCTCTTAGTGCACAGGATGATAGTGTTCTCTCTCTCGCTCTCTCTTGGCAACTCCGACCATTTCCCATTCCACTGAATGGAGCCCAGCAGTCTGACGTTTTCTCTGGGATATGTAAGTACAGGTTTGGCTGAAACTCTGATGTAGCTCAGTAACTGCCTTGTAGGGCCAGATACATTAGCTGTTTCCAGCTCTTCAGGGACAATGTTGTGCTCAGACTTCTGTATTCTTCCTATCAAATTAAATTCTCCTTCCTGGGTCTCTGTCTTCTCTTGACTTTTGCTTTATCCTCTTCTCTCTTCCATTAAAGATGTAGCAGAATCCAAACACTCTTTATAAAGTGTGGAGGGCAACCCCTACCTCAGGCCATAACTCATTACCTGTTTTTTTCCTCAATATGGGAGATAGAGGGAGAAGTGGAGCTTGAACCTCCAGCTTTGCCTTGCATCATCAGCAGAAAAAAGATAACTCTAAGAAATGCCCTACTCTTGCTAGTGTTATTAATAGTGAGGAAAGAGTGACTACTTTGCAAAGGCATTTCTCTGTCCCTGGCCTTCAGTTCAGTAACCCTGCTTGTCTCTCAGTAATATAAATATTTCTTATGCCTTTCTCTCATCGGATAACACTAGCAATCCTATAGTTTGATGTTCCAACGAGTCTAGTGAGTCCCTGTGAGATATCTAGGCTATACTTGTACTGAAATGAGTTACTGTCTCTTCATAAGGTGCAGGACCAGACTGAATCAATTTCTGACCTTTCCTTTTGGACTGACCTGTGCTCCTTGGGTCTGTACCATGGCTTGAATAATACTGATAGTTTTTTCTTGACAGAAAGATTGTAATCCAGGTACGGATATTAATCAGTTTGCAAGGGCCTAAATCTTCCCAGACTAGTGAACGTTCATGCTTCCCCATCACAAGTTTTGACTGCATCCTTTCAGAGTCCAAGAGCCCACTTTTTCCTTTGCACACTACTGAATTCCTTTCTGAGAATAACCATTAATCTGGGATTGAATGAGGCAGCTGGAGAGAATAGTAGGTAGTGGTACTCTCCTAAGCTCTGCCTTCCATCCACTCATGACATCAAAATGAGATATCACTTGGAATAGATTGTGCAAATCTGCACAAATAGGATAATCCCTTCTTGTGTGCTTTAATCAGCCATGAAGTAGCTTTGAAATACTGCTAATTCATATATCATAACTAGGTTTCAGAATGAAAACCTTGTTGAGCTGAATGGGATCATTTCACACCTCTAGACTGTTGTTTCAGGCAGACTTAAGCATTGGTTTATGTGAACTTTATATTCTGAAGGTTATTTTCACAACCATAAAGGCTAGAGGTTTAATCTGTATCAAGCTTGGATTCTTGAGCAGGCTCAAAAAAGTAGTGCTCATTTGGAGAGCTGCATGAACTAGCCCAATTTGATTTCTTTATATGGTAGTTAGATTAACCAAAAAATTATGTAGATGGTTTCAAGGAGTACCAAGAGAAGTAAGTTTATGATTATGTGCAGTAGAGCCCATAGTAGACTGCTGGGAAGCTGGAGGTGAACCAAAATTACCTCTTTTTTTCACACTTTGATTTGCAGGATAAAGTACCTGTTCTCTTGGGAGTGGAGAAAAGGGTTTGGAAACTTATCTCCACTCACTTTATTCCCTTGCATAGTTATGAAAGATCAGGTCAGATGGTGCTCAGCCTAGTCTCATAGAATCCCTTTGTCCCATACTGTCACCTATTGTTTCTGTACATTTAGTCTTTTTGTTTGGTCCATGCTAACGATACCTTCTTTATCTGGTACTCCTTTATGCAAGGTCCAATTCCACTCAACAGTTCTTACTATTTGAGTCTGGCATCTTGGAGGATGATAAATGATGGTTTCTGCATTAGATTTTTCCTTGTAGAGGCTTAATGTCTGGAGAGTACCAGAAAACTTTCTACCATAGTCTTTTAGTCACTCTAATTTGGAACATTTCTGTTGGATGGTCCTTTGGGAACACTTCAAGTGTTTACAAAGTCTTTTTACTTGATTTTCTTGGAGTTCTGTAAGGGTCTAGGACTTAGCATTCTTAAAGTGCAGATATTAAGCTGCCGTTTCTGCCCTTCTGAGTCAGTATAAGAATGCCTTTGGCTCACCTCCATCCCGTTATCAGATATCACTTTGCCTTTTTGAAAGTCTAAACTTTTCGTTTTCATGGGCAAAACAAGAATTTGAGACCTGTTCTGACTGAGGAAAGTTGTCAGTATTCCTCCAAATATATGTTGAGACACCCACTACTAATATCTGTTCTTGGGCATTCTGAAGAGGTGGCAGTGCCTATCAAGTAGAGGGAGTTGAGGAACAGCTAACAACTCTGGAGTCACTACCTGATGTCTTTCCTTATTCATTACCACTTCTCACTGGCTAGATCCAACATCCTTTTAGGCTGACTTTGATATCGGAGTTCTCCAAGCTACCATTCAAGGAAATCCTGTTTTCTTATTTTTACTCCTTCATACTTCTGCCTGTTGTACAGAAAGCTTTTGTGTAGGATGGAATAAGATGGGACTTACAACAAGGGCAAATCGTATCAGTAATTGTTTATCATCTATTCTCTTTCCCTTTCTTTTCCAACGTACACACTTTAGTATTCTAATTCTGATCAGTGTTTATTCCCATTCAGGTAAATTAAAAGCAGTGGGACTGTGTGAGTAGTAAGGTGTGCTGCACAAAATGAGTTAAGGTGCTAGAATCAAGCCCTGAATAATTATAGAGAGAGGATAGAGACTGGCTATAAACGTCTCCTATGATTGACAGTGGTTTTTGCCTCCTGGTATATGTAGCTGTAACATTTTGCTATATAAAATCTTATTTTGTAGACTGGAGAACAGGAAGGATTCCTACAAATGCAATAATGGTATGTAATGTTCCCGTTGAAGGCATTACGTATGGCTACAATCCTGACAGGACTCTCTTGAGAGTTTACAGGCTCATACCTAATGTTCAAGGAAGAAGGCACCAAGTCAGCTATTTGTTTGCTTTTGAACTGCTGGTTAAATATTTAATTTCCTGAAAGAGCAGTAGAGTGCTGTATTTAGATAGCAACTAGAAATGAAAATGTTCTTGAAAATGTCCTGGAGTTTGAAACATCTGGTGTCCTTCTGTATGGAAATGTGTTTTAAAGTTATTGTACTCCACTCATTCTCCTCCACCCTTTAAAAAAGAAGTGAATACTTGATATTTTTCAGTGTCCTTAAGATATTCCCCCTACTCTGAATCAGGGGTCAGTGAATCATCCCGAAAACAGGTTTTTTTGTTTGTTTGTTTGTTTTTGTTTTTTAATTACAATTTTATGTGTGGGATTTAGGGACAGTTAATACAAACACATCCATGAGAAGAGGATACTTAAGTTGTTTAGAACAGACATCACAATCGCATACCAGAGCTCAAAGTAAACCAGTTACAGTTAGGATTATCAGTCCCTGCATTTATCTTCACAGATAAACACACACAGCTTTCTACCAGGGTAAATAGTTGTATACAAAAAAGATTTGCAAATCCAAATTGGTACTGTTTTTGTTTTTGTGTTTTTTTTAAACTGTGCACAAGAACACTGGTAGTAGTGGGGGAGCACCCATGAAAAGTAGCTTGTTGAAAAGCAGCAAGAGCAGTGAGACCTTGAAAATTCTACAAGTCCCCTGTTGAAAATAAATGGTTTGCTTATTTATTCAGACAAATCTCTGATTAAGCTTCCACTACTCTACCATACACTTCTGTATAGAAATCACATCTCATGCTTTTATGAACCGCATACATGTTAGTTATGGAGTGGATTATCCTAGTAGACATTTTAAAAGTATTTTTTATTTATCTTCTGTCTACAGGGGACAAGTCATTAACATGAGATACCTGGAATATTTTGAAAAAATACTTCATTTTATCAAAGACAGGATCCTTGTTTATCATGGGTACATGGTTTATTTAATATTTTTTTCCTTCCTCCTTCAATATCAATTCAAATTTCTATTATTTTCATAGACCATACAGAAAGTCTGGTGAAATATTTTCTTAAAGGTCCAGTACTAGCCATAACTGTGCCCTCTTACCAATGGGAGAAGCTCACTAATTGCCATAAGAAAGAAAGCAAAGTAATCTTCTCTTTTACATATGAATGATAATAGTAATTTAAGTAGTTAACTTTTGAGAGTACCTGTACCCACCCTTCTGGCCTTTATCAGGCATGGGTGGATCTTAGCCCTGTCTTACAAGGGAGGGTGTGTTTTGTTCAAGGTGGTCATGGAAAATGTTGATTCATACTCCAGGTTACGGGAGCATGAATTAATTAATTTTTCGGACCAATATTGGTGCTTGATGTATGAAGCCAATAGCAGAGTGGGAGATGTGGGTATGGATCATCTGTGGAGGGTAATATGTAGGAAGTTGTGATCTTTGCCAGGTATTACGAAGGCTAGGAGTCAGAGTGTTTGTTTTCAGCCCTTATAAGTGAGTGATATCTGTAGTTTTAAAAGCCACCCTAAAGGCTTTTCTCTGGAATAGTAAGGTTTGGAGAAAGTTAGATGGAAGGAGATTAAGGATAAAAGGGAGATACTTAACATTGCTGTTGGACTATAGAGGATATTTTCAGACTTCCTGACAAGTGAATTAGTCTCCGGGAGATAGAGCCAGATTCCGGAAGACTCACGGCAAAACTGGGAGGGTTGGCAACCCTAATTTAGTCATAGAAAGAAAATCATTAGGTAAAAAATGTTTTATTGTATTGTTTATTTTTCACCCCCGACCAAATGGGAAGAGCGGGGAAATTTGCCAAGGGAAATGTAGTAGAATATAATGTAGTAGTTCACTCCATTAACCATGAGAAATGATTGGTTACATTGAAACTAGGTGGATGTTCTGAAAAATGCTAGTTGTGTTTGACCATTGTGTTGCTGTATGTTAAAATTGTTGCATGTTTTATTTTAGTGCTAATAATCCTAAAGGTCTGCTAGAAGTTAGAGAAGCACTGGAAAATGTACATAAAGTAGAAGACCTTGTTTCCATAATGAAGGTAAGTTCAGCAACAACCTTCAGCTCATGTGGGTAACAATTTGAATGGACAGTTGTATGTCTAATTTAAAATGAACAACTGTAGGAACTATGGCTATATTCTAAAGAATTAATGTACTAATCAAAATGACTGAAAATTTGCTCATCTAAGGCTTGGTCCTTCCCTTAGATGCATGTGATGTGTACCTGAGAAGACTTAATCCAATAATTATTTAAATTAGTAAAAGGAAAATATTCCTGTTAAAGGGAGAAAAAAATTCTGAGATTGGTTCCTTGAAGCCAGCCTTCCTAGCAATAAGGATTTTTATTTAGAAACTGAATGACTGGCTCAGCATAACTGTGTAAAACAATTGAACAAATGGAAGAAAAGAGTTTATAGAGTTGGAGTTTATGGAATATGGAACATTTTTTCAGTTCAGGGCCACTGATTTGAATGTGGCCCAGAGCAGTAATGAGCAAGAGTAGTTGCCTGTTAATGGCTGATGGCCATTGTGGAATGAACTGGTGGCTTCTACTCTGATATAGTGGAAAAGTGCCAGAATCACCAAACCCAACTCCCCCCTCCAAATTCTTAGGGTTTAGTTCTAAGATTTTTTTGAATACATCTAATGTTGGATGAGTTAGATGAGTATTTAAATCTTTGGGAATATGGCAAGAAGGGCTTAATTTTAAAGATTTTTGTATTTAAATGAACAGAGTATAAATAAAATATTCAGACTTGAATAGTTTGGAAAGGAACATTCACACCAGTCAAAGCAGGGTAATTCAAAGTGATCAGGTATAGATGTCTTCACAGAAGCTTAAACACTGCTACCTAGACTTTCTGTGTGAGGCCTGGTCTACACTACGCGTTTAAATCGATTTAAAGAGCGTTAAATCGATTTAACGCTGTACCTGTCCACACTACAACGCCCTTTATATCGATATAAAGGGCTCTTTAAATCGATTTCTGTACTCCACCCCAACGAGAGGAGTAGCGCTAAATTCGATATTA